>NC_041390.1:264733822-264787614 GCF_002162155.2 Triticum dicoccoides | reverse complement strand
TAGCCAATGAAGAAAAACAATGGAAACAGTGAAGACAATGCAAAGTTGAAGAATTTGAACAACTGAGGAATTTCAACTTTTGGTGGTGGCGTGACCCATCATATAAGAATGATGATTTCAGACACCACGTACTATTATCGTAGGGTTTTGAGAATCAAATTCTTCGTTAATTTCTTCACACTTAGAGTGTTATTCTTCATTGGTTGAATAAAAACGTTTCTTCATGTGTTGCACATCTAAGTCATCAATTTTTCATAAGTGTTAGGATGCGTGTCCTTTTCAAAGAACATTCGAAGATTCTAGGATATTTAGCTCACACCACAACTTGCTAAATCTCTTCTCATCCAAGGGCTTTGTGAAGATATCAGCTAGCTGTTCTTCAGTCTTCACATGCTCAATAGAAATGTCGCCCTTCAACACATGATCACGAAGAAAATGATGACGAATCTGAATGTGCTTAGTTTTCGAGTGCTGAACTGGGTTGTGAGCAATCTTGATGGCACTCTCATTGTCACAGAAGAGAGGCACATTCTTCATGTTGACGTCATAGTCTTTGAGAGTTTGCTTCATCCATAGCAATTGAGCACATCAAGAACCAGCGGCAGTGTACTCAGCTTCAGCAGTAGATAGTGATACACGGTTCTCTTTCTTCGAGGACCAACAGACCAAAGATCGTCCGAGGAAATGACATGTACTAGATGTTGACTTGCAGTCCACACGATCACCAGCATAGTCAGAGTCAAAATATCCAATGAGACCAAAAGCCGAGCCCTTGGGGTACCATAATCCAAGTGTTGGTGTGTGAGCTAGATATCAAAGAATATGCTTCACAGCCTTATGGTGTGATTCCTTTGGTGTAGCTTGAAATTGGGCACACATGCAAACACTAAGCATTATATCTGGCCTAGATGCACATAAGTACAATAAAGAACCAATCATGGAGCGGTATACCTTATGATCGAAGTCAATACCATTTACATCAGTGCACAGATGGCCATTTGTGGGCATAGGAATTTTGACGCCTTTGCAATCTTGCATGCCAAATTTCCTCAGTACATCCTTGAGGTATTTCTCCTGAGATATGAATATGCCATTGGGTTGTTGACGAATTTGAAGACCTAAGAAGAATTTTAATTCTCCCATCATAGACATTTGATATTCTTCACTCATCATGTAGGCAAATTCATCACTATGACGTTGGTCAGTGTAGCCAAAGATAATATCATCAACATATACTTGGCACACAAACAATTCACCATTATAAGATTTAGTGAAAAGAGTAGGGTCAAGTGAACCGGGTTTGAGGCCTTTCTTCATGAAGAATTCCTTCAAGGTATCATACCACGCCCGTGGGGCCTGCTTGAGGCCATAGAGGGCCTTGTTGAGTCTGAAGACTTTGTCAGGATTCTTTGGATTTTCAAAACCTGGGTGTTGAGCAACATATATTTCTTCCTCAAGCTTACCATTGAGGAATGCACTTTTCACATCCATTTGATATAAAGTGATATCATGATGGTTAGCATAAGCAAGTAATATGCGAATAGCCTCAAGTCTAGCAACAGGTGCAAAAGTTTCATCGAAATCAATTCCTTCCACCTTTGTGTAGCCTTGAGCTACAAGTCGCGCCTTATTCCTCACCACAAGGACATTTTCATCTTGCTTGTTGCGGTAGATCGACTTTGTGCCAATGATATTTTTCTTGCGAGGATCTGGACGTTTGACCAGTTCCCAGACATTGTTGAGCTCGAACTGATGTAGTTCTTCTTGCATGGCCTGAATCCACTCAGGCTCCAGAAATGCTTCATCTACCTTAGTGGGCTCTGTGATAGAGACAAAAGCATAGTGCCCACAAAAGTTAGATAAATGTGAAGCTTTTGAGCGTGTGAGAGGACCTGGCGCTTTGATGTCATTGATGATCTTTTCAACTTGCACTTCTTTTGCAATGCGAGGATGAGCTGGTTGTCATTGAGGAATTTGATCAGCATTCTCTTCAGCACCATTTTCTTCAGTATTTTCTTCAGGTGCATTAGCTCGATGATCTTCATGTTCTGGAATGAATTCTTCAGCAGATTCTTCAGTAGGAATGACATACTCAGTAGCCTTGAACTTGATAGTTTCCTTAGGTGCTGATTCATCTATCACAGTAGGTAGGTGCTCTCTTTGCGAGCCATTAGTTTCATCGAACCGCACATCTATAGTTTCAACAACCTTGTGAAGAACGTTGTTGAAGACTCTGTAGGTGTGCGAGTCCTTTCTGTAACCAAGCATAAAACCTTCATGTGCTTTCGGTGCAAATTTTGAGTTGTGATGAGGATCTCTAATCCAACATTTAGCCCCGAAGACTTTGAGATAACTTACATTGGGTTTCTTATCAGTGAGGAGTTCATAGGCAGTCTTCTTGAAGAATTTGTGAAGAGATACTCTGTTGATGATGTGGCACGCAGTATCAATTGCCTCAATCCACAACCAATGAGGCGTTTTGTATTCATCAAGCAAAAGAACAAATAAAGCAGTATGAGGATGTGAGAAATGAAAGTTCAGTTGTTCATGATTAGCCTGCGTCCTTTCAGGCATACTTAGGTCTCCAGCAAATTCTTCAGACGATTACGTACGTCTGGAGACCTGACCCTGCAGAAGAGATTAGTTCTTTTTCTTCACCACCCACATCTGAAGGGCTGGCAAAGAGTTCATCACTCTGCGAGCTCCATACGAGAAAGGTTGCATAGAAGCCAGTCCATTTCATTTCACATAAGAGGAGTCAGGATAAGCATATGAATAAGCAGAGAAATTCTTCGAGGACTTATAAACATAATGATTTGAAGATAATGCACATATCCATTATCCTTAGATCTTCCATGCGAAATAGACGGGTTAGCACGATGATGTTCATATGAGGACTTTGATCCTTTTGAGGAATATGATCCATGTGAGGAGTTTGGTCCGTATGAGGACTTGGATCCATATGAAGAATTTGGTCCATATGAAGAACTTGATCCATATGAAGAATTTGGATCCATATGAGGACTTGGATCCACAGGTGGCGTCATGATGACATTCACCTGAAGATTTTCAAGGCATCTTTTGGGAACCTAGATTTTCTTCATAGGGGGACTGTTCCTGCAGTTAGTGCCAACATATCTAGCAAATACTTCACCATTCTGATTTTTGAACAGTTTATAGTTGGAGTCAAATGACTCATCATGAGAACAAGGAGATTCACATGCAAATCCAGATAAATTAGATGGATCAACTAGAGGTCCCTTTGCAGCAACCCATGTAGTTTTGGGGTACTGCTCAGGCTTCCAATATGTACCATCAACATTGAGTTTCCTCTCAAAGGCAATAACCTCTTTCCTAGAGTTCCTGTTGAGGATCTACTTTTTAAGCACATCACAAAGAGTCTGATGCCCTTTGAGGCTTTTGTACATGCCTGTCATGTACAATTCCTTCAGCCCTGCATCGTCAGTGATACTAGCAATGTCCTCAGATGAGGAATTAGTGATAGCAGAGGCATGTGAAGAATTTGAAACATTAGCAGCATTTGAACATTCAGGTGAAGAATTAGCAGATTCACGTTCAATGCACTTCAAGCATGGAGGAACAAATTCTTCCTGAGAAGCGTTGATTTGTTGAGCAAGTAATGAATCGCGCTCCTTCTGAAGATCTTCATAACTCACTCTTAGCTTCTCAAGGTCTTGCTTTCTTTGAAGAAATTCATAAGAAAGCTTCTCATGATCGGATAAGAGAGTGTTATGATGACCTTGAAGATTGTAAAACCTAGTCCGAAGTCTCTGAAGATTTTCAGTCAAGGCTTTAGTGCGATCCATTTCTTCACCCAACATATCATCACTTTTGTCTAGCATGTTTTGAACCTTTTCAAAAGCCCTTTGTTGTTTTACAGCAATCTTAGCAAGTTTAGAATAGTTGGGCTTAAGGTTTTCATCAGATTCATTCTCACTAGATTCAGAGGAGGTATATTTGAGTAGCTTGGCACCCTTTGCCATGAAGCAATAGGTGGGAGTGTAGTCATCATCGCCTTCATCAGCCTTGTTGGTGAGGTCATTTTCTTCAGTGTTGAAGATAGACTTGCAGATGAATGCAGTAGCGAGGGCTAGGCTCGCTACTCCGGATTCGGACTCCTTAGATGTCTCCTCTTCCTCATTTTCTTCAGATTCAGCCACAGAGTCCATTTCCTTGCCAATGAACGCCCTAGCCTTCTTGGAGCTACTCTTCTTGTGATATGAAGGCTCTGAGGATTTTGATGATGAAGATTTTGTGGATTTCTTCTTTTTTTGCGCATCACCGGAACTGTAATCCTTGTATTTCATCTTCTTTGATTCCTTTTCCCACTGAGGACAGTCTTGAATGTAATGTCTAGGTTTCTTGCATTTGTGACAGAGCCTCCTCTTGTAGTCACTGGATGAGGAATCATTGCTCCTTGAGGGTCTTCCAAAGCGACCACGTCTTGAGAACTTTTGGAACTTCTTCACGAGCAGTGCTAGCTCATGGATTAGTTCTTCAGGATAACCAAGACTGCTACCAGAGTCTTCATCTTCGGACTCAGATACTGCCTTGGCCTTCAGTGCACGTGATCTTCCATAGCTCGAACCATAGAGATCTCTTTTTTCAGCAAGTTGGAACTCATAAGTATTTAACCTCTCGAGAATATCAGCGGGATCAAGTGACTTGTAATCAGCACGTTCTTGTATCATCAATGCCAGAGTGTCAAATGAGGAATCAAGCGATCTCAGCAATTTCTTCACCACCTCATGGTCGGTGATGCCAGTGGCACCATGTGCTTGAAGCTCATTTGAGATGTCAGTGAGGTGATCGAAGGTTTGTTGAACATTTTCATTGTTGAGTCTTTTGAAGCGGTTGAAGAGATTGCGAAGAACATCAACTCGAGAGTCACGCTGTGTTGAGACTCCTTCATTCACTTTGGACAGTCTATCCCAGATAAGCTTAGCAGTTTCCAAAGCACTCACTCTTCCATAATGTCCTTTGCTTAGATGGCCACATATGATATTCTTTGCTTGAGAGTCGAGTTGCTTGAATCTCTTCACATCAGAAGCATTCAGAGAAGGTGTGACTGAGGGAACACCATTTTCCACAACATACCAGAGATCGTTATCAATTGCCTCAAGATGCATTCGCATCTTATTCTTCTAGTAGGGGTAGTCCGTCCATCGAAGGTAGGACACCCAGCAGAGACCTTGATCATACCTGCGGTCGACATAACTAAAACTCCAGGCGGTTAAACCAAAATCACATAGAACAAGGGAGTACCTTGCTCTGATACCAATTGAAAGTGTGTTATATCGACTAGAGGGGGGTGAATAGGCGATTTTTATGAATTCTTCACTGAGGAATTTGCCAGTGAGGAAATTGCTTGGCGAAGAACTACTAGCAGCGGAATAAGTACTCAAAAGTAAACATAACAGAACACAAGCATAGACATCATTATGAAATGAAGACAGGCATAGAGTACAGGAAGCGTAAGCACAGGATAACACAGGATGAAGATAATAGACTGAAGAAATTGAACTGAGGAAATTGAGAAAGTCTTTAGTCAAAGTCTTCAAGCACAGATATGAACAAACACGCAACACATTTATGAGGAAATGAAAGAGTTGAGGAAATAGAACTAGTAAGCTTGGTGAAGACAATGATTTGGTAGACCAGTTCCAACTATTGTCTCAGTTGTACGTCTGGTTGGAGCGGCTGAGTATTTAAACTCGAGGACACACAGTCCCGGACACCCAGTCCTGAACACGCAGCTCAGGACACCAAGTCCTCACTGTATTCTCCTTGAACTAAGGTCACACAAACCTCGTCCAATCACTTGTGGTAAGTCTTCAGGCGACTTCCAAACCTTCACAAACTAGGTCACTCGGCGATCCACAATTCCTCTTGGATGCTCTAGACCATGACGCCTAACCGTCTAGAAGAAGCACAATCTTCAAAGGTAACAAGGGTCGGATCCATGCAGGATCAATCTCTTGAGTGATGCTCAATCAGTTGGGGTTTGTAGGTGTTTGGGTTTGGATTTTCCTCACTTGATGATTTTCGCTCAAAGTCCTCGGAGGATGGGTTGCTCTCAAATGACAAGTGTCAGTTTCTCTCGGAGCAGCCAACCAGCTAGTGGTTGTAGGGGGCGGCTATTTATAGCCTAGGGAGCAGCCCGACATGATAAGACATAAATGCCCTTCAATGATATGACCGTTAGGTGGATAGATATTTTGGGACAGCTGGCTCATAGCACAGCAACGGTCGGAATTTTTAGTAGCAAAATCCTCAGGGCTATCATGTTCCTCACTATGTAGGTAATCCGCACTGGTGAATTCCTAACTCCTCAGTCAGGACAAATTCCTCAGAGACCAAAAGAACTTCATCTCTGTCACTGAAGAATATGACTGGACTGTATGAGATTTCCAATGGCTTCACTCGAATGGATTGGTAGGTGTAGGATTTTGAGTTGAGCATCACATGGAAATTTTTCCTTAGTATTTCCTCGACCCCCTTTGATAGTACGGTGTTTCCTATGACTCAAGAAAGAGAAAATGAAATTACGAAAACAAAATTCTTCACGCTTCATGTTCCTCGAATGAATACCAAGTCTTCAAGGTCACACCAATTTCTTCACTTTCAAAGTCTTCAGAAAGTCTTCAGAAATCCAAAGTCTTCAGTCGAAGAACTTCATTTTTAGGGGTCGACTTTCTCTGTAACTATCAAACTCCTCATAGACTTATAGAACTGTGTACACTCACAAACGCATTAGTCCCTTAACCTATAAGTCTTCAATACACCAAAATCACTAAGGGGCACTAGATGCACTTACACTATGTAAAAAAATAAGGCGGGAGAAGGCAGGGTACGTATGTTGTTTCGCACATGGAGGTGACACGTTCCCTCTCGAAACGACGAGCTTGAGGGAACCTCCGGTTTGCAAGAAGCTTACACCAAAGCTTGTCCCAATTCGGCCAGAAATATTATCGTGGCATGTTGGTGCCATGTCATGACACCATGCCAAGTTTCATGATTTTCAGGTGTGTTTTGGAATTACAGGAATTAAAAAACAAAGTTTCTCAATCTTTCCAGCTGAGCCACGACGCCCAGATGTTTGAATTCCACTCCCATCTCTTGCATGGGTCCTAGAAATTCAGGCAAGGACACACATGTGATTTTCAAACAACTTTGGTGCACTGGAGCATGTGCTTGCTGTACAAATTTGAAGTATGCACATTAAATGCTCAGAAACTCAATTAATGTATAAAAAAGGCGAAACGATCTCGGAATAATTCCAAAATTTAGCACGGTACTTATATTTGGTCTAATCTTGCTGTGTAAAAAAATTAAGGCGGGAGAAGGCAATGTATGTATGTCGTTTCGCACACGGAGTTGACACGTTCCATCTCGGAACCACGAGCCTTCGTGAGGGAAGCTCCGGTTTGCAAGAAGCTTAGACCAAAGCTTGTCCCAATTCGGCCAAAAAAATACCGCAGCATGTTCGTGCCATGTCATGACACCATGCCAAGTTTCATGATTTTCAATCATGTTTTGGAATTACAAGAATTAAAAAACCAAGTTTCTCAATCTTTCCGGCTGAGCCACGACGCCCAGATATTTGAATTTCACTCCAATCTCTTGCATGGGACCTAGAAATTCACCCAAGGACACACATGTGATTTTTCAAACAACTTTGGTGCACTTGAGCATGTGCTTGTGGTTCAAATTTGAATTATCCACATTAAATGCCCAGAAACTCAATTAATGTATAAAAAAGGCGAAACAAGCCCGGAATAATTCCAAAATTTAGCACGGTACTTCTATTTGGTCTAATCTGGATGTGCAAAAAAATTAAGGCGGGAGAAGGCAGTGTATATATGTTGTTTCGCACACGGAGGTGACACGTTCCCTCTCGGAACCACAAGCCTTCTTGAGGGAAGCTCTGGTTTGCAAGAAGCTTACACCAAAGCTTGTCCCAATTCGGCCAAAAAAATTACCGCAGCATGATCGTGCCATGTCATGAGACCATGCCAAGTTTCATGATTTCCAGGCGTGTTTTGGAATTACAGGAATTAAAAAACCAAGTTTCTCAATCTTTCCGGCCGAGCGATGACACCCAGATGTTTGAATTTCACTCCCATCTCTTGCATGGGACCTAGAAATTCACCCAAGGACACACATGTGATTTTTCAAACAACTATGGTGCACTGGAGCATGTGCTTGTAGTTTAAATTTGAATTATGCACATTAAATGCCTAGAAACTCAATTAATGTATAAAAAAGGCCAAGCGAATACGGAATAATTCCAAAGTTTAGCACGATACTTCTATTTGGTCTAATCTGCCTGTGTAATAAAATTAAGACGGGAGAAGGCAATGTACGTATGTCGTTTCGCACACGGAGGTGACACGTTCCCTCTCGGAACCAGGAGCCTTCTTGAGGGAAGCTCCGGTTTGCAAGAAGCTTACACCCAAGCTTGTCCCAATTCGGCCAAAAAAATTACTGTAGCATGTTGGTGCCATGTCGTGACACCATGCCAAGTTTCATGATTTTCAGCCGTGTTTTGGATTTACAGGAATTAAAACACCAAGTTTCTCAATCATTCCGGCTGAGCCATGACACCCAGATGTTTGAATTTTGTTCCCATTTCTTGCATGGGACCTATAAATTCACCCATAGACACACATGTGATTTTTCAGCAAACTTTGGTGCATTGGAGCATGTGCATGTAGTTCCAATTTGAATTATGAACATTAAATGCCCAAAAACTCAGTTAATGCATAAAAATGCCAAACGAACCCAGAACAATTCCAAATTTAAACACGAGACTCATGTACTAGTTGCATGTTCACTATACGTAAATGTTCAAGCAATTTAAAACCATCCTTTCCCTCTATAACACCATTTTGTCTTTCAAAACATAATAAAAAAATCAGGTATACCACAAACAGTTTACTAGAAAGAATCATGTGGGATGCAATATAAAATATCTTGGCACACCATCATGTCTGGCTTACGCAGGAAGCTTCGTCATCTATAGTCCATCGCCCCCGCTTGAACCACACTTGTGCGCTAGTTTCTTGCGACACCGAGCGAAAAAAAATTCCACCGCGGAAATATCTATATCCCCGCCCCCTCCCTCCTACCAAAAGCCACATTTCCACTGTTCCTCCTTGCTTTCCAAGTTCAAACCTTCATTGTTGCTTACTGGCAGCTCAGCCTCCTCGCCGGCGAGCCTTCTTCTTGCAGCGTCGCCTCCTCGTCGGCGACCCTTCTTCTTGCAGCGCCGCCTCCTCGCCGGGTACCCTTCTTCTTGCAGCGCCGCCTCCTCGCTGACGACCCTCCTTCTTGCAGCGCTGCCTCCTCGCCGGCGACCCTTCTTCTTGCTGTGCGGCCTCCTTGCCACCGACCCTTCTTCTTGCTGCGGGGCCTCGTCGATATGGTCAGGTAATCCACACCCCACCCACACCATCCTCCTCCTTTCCCGTCCCACATGCCCCGACTGACGGAGCGACACCTTCCACCGAAATCATTGCCCCCTCCACCAATTAAGTGACGCCCACAACCATTTTACATGCAGTATAACATGGAGCTGAGTAGCATGCGACCGCACGCGCGAACGAGGTCGCTATGGCTGACATGCATGTCGACCTCCAGATCTTGGAGGAGCACCTCGTCTTCGAGGCCACCATCGACACTACCGCGCGGTTCTCTACTTTAAAATACAGTTCATGGTGTTTTCTCGAGGCCACTGCCAGTGCCTTCTAGTGATTTGTCCTCTGTAATGTTAATATGCAATCTGATGTTCAGTTAACAGTTTGGCCCTCTGAAATGTAATGTTCAGTTAAAACTTTGGTCCAACAATTGCTACATTTCGTAGTACTATTGTCAAGCATTCTTTGTTGTGTTAACTGTCTTATCTTCTAGTACATGTTTCTTTTCTGCAATGTCATGCTTAGTTAACTATTTTGGTTCATTTGGTCTGCTGTCCATTTAACTGTTTGGTTCAGTTTTGCAATTTGTTTTTCATTTGTTGTGGGTACAATTTTGTATTGTTATGCATGTGACACCAATCGAACTTGGATGTACTCAATACATATTCTACTGATAGTATGGCAACTCTCAGTTAACCTGATCAAGATCTTCCTTATGTGTGTTGCAGGGAAACAATGGGAGATACTGTGGTTTACCATCGAGGTTTGTTCAAGCAGGGTCCTTTGGCTAATAGCACATTATTGTGTAGTAGCAGGAATCATTACAATATTTAGGTTTCTTACAATTTGGTCTTGCACATGTAGGTCCTGCTGTCAGAGGCTTAGACCCATTGTTCGACCCATTTTGCATATGGGGAAATGAGATGTCCATGAATATCAGTCAAGTCAAGAAACTCAGAAAGATTGTTAGGATGAAGAAACTTGCGATGAATAACAACAAGATCTTTGTTTGCACAATGAAGAAGACATCAGTCAACTATAGGATGGTACCAACTCTTTTACCTTGTTTTTACCCCTTGCGCCATTTCAAAATTTACAACAGTGATTTATGCATAGCTTTGTTTTCAGTAGTTTTCAGAGAAGTTCACCAATGGTTACCTCTCAAACCGCATGCATGGTCAAGAGGCGAGGAAGGTGTTCATTCAACACCCACGGTACAATATTGAAGTATTTCTGAAGAGGACGAAGGTTAGGCGGGCAATTATCCGTAGCCACTGGCCTAAAGTTACAAGGACATTCAACATCACTGAAGGCTCAATATTTGCCTTCCGCTTCTATAGTTTCCCAAATGAGATTCATCTGTCTATTTACTGTGTATGATGCTACTTTCCAAAGGTTTTTGATGTTGCATGTGAAACTTTGTGTTGTTGTGTAATGGCGTAACTGAGTGTCGAAGCGATTTGATGTAATTTGATTATGAAATCCTGGTTTCTTTTATACGGATATGAAATATCTGGCGTGTTTTATAAGAAATATCAGTTTGATTAGTACATGGATTATCAATAATAGGCTAATTACCCTGCTTATTAGGGTTTTCTATTGCAAACGGTTACTCAGACAGCACCGTGGGCGATGAACTCAAACAACCCGCACAGTTTCTAGAAGTAGGTGTGTTCGATCAACTAACAATCACACACGGCTTCCGGCAGTGAACTGTTTGCGTTAGGCCACCTTGCACACACGTTTCCACACAAAGAATTGTGTGGGATGTACATACCTACGGAAATGATTTTCTGGGATTCACTGTGTGGGATGTACATACATATAGAAATGGTTTCTGGGATTCACTCTGTGGGATGAACATACCTACAGAAATGATTTCCGGGATTCACCGTGTGGGATGTACATACCTACGGAAATGATTTCTGGGATTCACCGTGTGGGATGTACATACCTACGCAAATGATTTCTGGGATTCACCGCATGGGATGTACATACCTACGGAAATGATTGGGTTTCCATGCCTAGCCAGATCGCACACGGCCCTAGCCTGGGTCCCACGAGGGCCTATCCCCGACGATTTCTGGGTCATGTGGGAAGGGAAGGACACCCCTATCGCCCACACTCACTTGGCGATGGTTCCAAATGCCGTCACGGAAAGGGGTTTTAAACCGTTTGTTTAGGACGTCGCTGTACCAGTGAGATACATAAAATTGCCCATGTCGCGGCCATCTCTAAATGACAGATCAAATAGCAATGTATAAGAGCTTTTGTATAGCAAGTACACATACTCAACCATCTCTTAGTCTTTCATGATTGCTAACACTCATGCGATACTTAATGGTTCAAAGCCTCGGTCGGACACAGAGAAAGATGAGGGCTTATAATTTCGCCTCCCAACCTCTTTGTCACATCCCACATTTTCAATTTGGAATGTTATGCATCAGATCATCATTGCATATCATATTTTTATTGCATTTTGGCTTGATCCTAGAAATTCTACGCAACTCAAGGACCCATGGAGAGAGTTGGGGATTTCGTTATTTTCATATTTCAGTTTTCTCAAATTTTGAAAAGAGGATCGTTTGATTTTAATTATTTTCTCTTCGAATATTTCTTTTATGAAAATAAAAGAGAGGGGATAAAATGACTTCCTGAAAATAAAGATATATTGGAGATTTAATATTAAAATCAAATAAGATTTTTATTCGGAGTTTATCACTATTTTTTTGAATTAGGAAAAATATGCGTTTTTCAAAATTGCATTAGCGGCCCAAGTAAATGTTCACCTTGTCCGGTAGATTTTTAGAGGACGGGAAAAATTTATTTCAGGATTTTTGGAGTCCGTTTAGTATTTCTTTTATTGGTCTTTTGAGCGGAATTATATAAAAAAAGTCAACCGACTTACGGGGACACAGCCGTGTCTGACCTGGACACTGCGCCCGGGAGGCTTTATAAGCCGAAGGCCCGCGAACCCGAGGCCCATGTCGCCAGCCCCGCCGAACCCTAGCCCCGCCGCCCGCTGCCGCCGCCGCCAGTCCCGCTCGCTGCCGCTGCCGCCGCACGCCGCCACCGGATACCGCCTCGCCGCCGCCGTCGGAGCCGCCCGACCTTGCTGCCTCCTCACCGACCGCCGGAGGTAGCCGCCGCCGCCATAGGTTTTTGCGAGGAAACCGATCAGTTTTTTCGAAACCCTAGATCCCGTTTTTTTATTAGATCGGTTTTTTCAGTTTAGTTATTTAGCGAACGCCCGTTCGTACGTTCGTTTTAACGAACGGTTTTCACCAGTTAACCACAAATGATGAACGTTCGTTCATTAACCTGGTCGTCAGTTTTCTTTTTCCAGGGTTTTTCCGTGATTATTTTGGATCGCGGTTTCTGCCCTAATCTTTGTTCTAGTATATCTTTTTGCTCGTTTATCGGAATCAGGTGATTCAAGCGCCTAGATCTTCATCTCGAAGCCCTCTTTCTTTTTAACCAACTTGAACAAGATTTTGGTACTGTAAAATTTGATCTAAGTCCAGATTAGTAAACGGATCTTGTTTCTTTCCTAGCTTGAGTTTTGTTGCTTCGTTCAATTTGATTCTTTTTGCAAACCGGAGTTCTTAAGTTGAACTTTCTGGTTAGATCTTATTTGAGTTTTACCCGTGCTTCTAGTTGAGTGCTTATTGTATGCTTGTTTGTTTGCGATAGAGTACATGGAGTGCGAAGCGTGCTACTACGAGTCTCTAGGTTTTGCGGATCATCAGCAAGGCAAGTAACACTTTGATCATACCTCTTTACTACCCAGTTTTATTCCATTAGATCAATCCTCAAGCAATTGCATGGTTAGGATCTAATTAAATTGTGGGTTTTGGGAAGTAGATGTGGTAGTACCTATTCACCTGTTTATTACCAAACCTATGGGAGTTACTTCTATGTTGCTTATATTGCTATGCTATGCTCGTAGACGTGGATTGGGTTTGAGTGTATCCATGACAGTGGTGAGTTTGTTAATTAATGGTTCAACTTAAGGTGGCAACTTAAATACACATCTGAGTGGATTGCTTGTGGGCACCTGGAGAATCCAGTGTTGTCCTAGGATATCCCGGAGGACCCGTGTGATCATCCTATGGCCCGCCACCCAGGCTCAAATGGATCATAAGATTATTCATGCTAGAAACTTCCGTGTGTAGCCACATGCCATTATGGGCTCTGGCATAGTTGAGTAAGTTGCATGAAGCTCTTGAAGAGGTAGACTAGCAGATGTAGTGGGTTGTAGGTGGTACTGTCTATCTAGAGTAGAGAGTTAATGCTTCAGAAAGACTGTGTCTCGAATCTCCTACCATGGATGTATTTGAGTCTTGTGGGGAAAAGTGTGCAAACCTCTGCAGAGTGTATAAACTAATCATGATTAGCCGTGTCCCCGGTTATGGACATCTTGAGTATCTAGTTCTTGGATTATCATGTGGATCTGATCACTCTTAATTTAAATTGATTGGGTTAATGATGATTTTTAATTGGGATTGAGTTGGAGGAACCTTCTCAATGCTTAACAATTACCATGATAGTTAAATAAAATTTATTCCTTTGTTGTAGGGAAAAATTGGCTTTTCGCAAAACATATTAACCATACAGCCTCCATCGGCAATATATGCATGTAGTGATAGCAATTATTCTGTTCATTTTTCTCTTGTGTTACATTGCCAACATATTCCATGTGCTGACCCGTTTCGGGCTGCAATGTATCATGTTGCAGACTTTTTAGACGATGAGTAAGGAGCCATAGGTCGTTGTCTTTCACTCAGTGATGTCGTTCGAGTTGATGGACTCACTTTATCTTCCAAGCCTTCCACAGTTATTGTGTTAGATGGCCTTAAGCCATATTTATTGTAATAAGTTCTCTTTTGAGACATTCGATGTAATAAGTGTGTGATTGCTACTCTGTTATAAATCCTCAAGAACTGTGCGTGTCAGCATTACCGATCCAGGGATGACACCGGTGCACAAAGATCAGACTGTTTGAGGTCTGGTCGCTACACTTTTACCTCAAGGTTAATGTCAACAATAATACTTTATGCTAACCTACATCCGAGTGGATATATATATCTAGATCTTTCCCCAACATATAGTGCTTGCCAAAAAGAAAAGGTGTAAAAAGGAAAGGTGAAGATTACCGTGACTCTTGCATAAAGGTAGAAGGTAAAAGTAAAAGATAGGCCCTCCGCAGAGGGAAGCAGAGGTTTTCATGCGCTTTTATGGTTGGATGCACAAAATCTTAATGCAAAAGAACATCACTTTATATTTCCGCTTGTGATAAAGAACTTTATTATGCAGTCCATCACTTTTATTTCTTCTATATCACAAGTTCGTATCAAGCTTATTTTCTCCACACTAAAAGATCATACATATTTAGAGAGAAATTTTTATTGCTTGCACCGATGACAACTTACTTGAAGGATCTTACTCAATCCATAGGTAGGCATGGTGGTCTCTCATGGGAAAACTGGGTTAACGGATGTTTGGTTGGACAAGTAGTATCTCTACTTGGTGCAAAGGATTTGGCTATCATAAGGGGGGAAAGCAAGCTCAATAGGTTGGAGGATCCATGACAATATAACTTCTATTCGGATATAAGAATACGTAACCCATTATGTTGTCTTCCTTGTCCAACATTAACTTTTTAGCATGTCATATTTTAATGAGTGCTCACAATCACAAAAGATGTCCAAGATAATATATTTATATGTTAAACATGTCTTTCTTTATTACTTCCTATCAATTGCAGCAGTGACCAAAACTATGTTTGCCAACTCCCAACAAATTGTATTCATCATACTTCTTATATGTGAAGTCATCACTCTCCATAAGATCATTATATGATCTTTTTATTTTTTTTATTTCTTTCTTTCTTTTTCCCATGATCATAGCAAGAAAGCAAAGCCCTCAACTCAAAACTAATCTTTATTATATAACTCTTGGGATCGATTACATAGAGGGAACATAAAGCAAAGCTCAAAGCTAGATCATACTAAAAACTTTATTCTACCAGATCAAGATATAACAAAAAGGATCGAACTAAGAAAAAAGATAAAGGTAAAGGTGTGATGGTGATATGATACCGGGAGGTGGTGATGATGTTGGTTAGCTTGATTACGCTACCCTTCAGATCCTGCAATTCTCGGAGTAAACGTTGAATAATAATTGCATTATTCTAAATCTCCTCTAGAAGATGCTTGTTTTCTGGCCACCATGAGCTTTTCCCTGCACCACTTTCACTTGGATGAGATATATCCCGATTGGCGGTTATGTGTGTGCGAGGTGTATTCTCCACTCCATAATTATGAACCAAATTATGAATTTTTTTTGATGTAACCTGTGTAAGGGCCTCCTGGGAGGAAGTCCTTCTTGTATCTGTTGGCCTTCATGGTTTATTGTAGTGCGAATAGTGGAGATGCTAGCCAGTGTGCCTCTCTTTGAAGCCGGAGGTGTACCTCAAGCAAATCCACTTGATCTTCTTCCATCATGGCTTCCTCGGTCTCTGCCCTCCTGAGTTCCATCTGCATTAACCAAGCATCGTCGTCCACATTGTTGGAGGAGGAGGAAGACATGATGCCTGACCTTGAAAACTCTGGCGGAAAAAAGCTCAAAATGAAAACGAGAGATATTGTCGTGGTATGGTGGTCAAAACCTTCGAGAGATTATATAATGAATTTTTACCGACCAAAAGGAGTACTCCACAAGAAAATGGAGTCCATAGGGCACACGAGGTGGGAACAAGCCATAGGGGTGCGCCTAGGGGGCAGGACGCGCCCCCAGGCTTGTCGCCTCCTCGTGCACTCTTCAGACTACTTTTAATTTTCCTAATTTTTAAATATTCTAAAACAAAGAAAAATTGCCATTGGAAATGTTTTGGAGTCGGTTTACTTACCGTACCACATACCTATTCCTTTTCGGAGTCTAAATAATTCTAGAAAGTCTCCCTTATGTACTCCTCGGGTGTTATGGTATTAATTATATTGGTCTCAACATTTATGGGAGTAACTGAGATATAGTGTTTGATTCTTTGACCGTTTACCACCTTCGGGTTAGTGCCTTCGGCTTTGTTGATTTTGATGGCACCGGAATGATAGGCCTCCTCGATAATGTAAGGACCTTCCCATCTAGAGAGAAGCTTTCCTACAAAAAATCTTAAATGAGAGTTGTATGGCAAGACATGGTCACCTACATTAAATTCACGCTTTTGTATCCTTTTGTCATGCCATCTTTTAACTTTTTCTTTCAAAACTTGGCATTTTCATAGGCCTGATTTCTCCATTCATCAAGTGAACTAATGTCAAATAACCTCTTTTCACCGGTAAGTTTGAAATAATAGTTGAGCTCTTTAATTGCCCAATAAGCTTTATGTTCTAGTTCAAGAGGTAAGAGACATGCTTTTCCATAAACCATTTTATATGGAGACATACCCATAGGGTTCTTATAAGAAGTTCTATAAGCCCATAATGCATCATCAAGTTTCTTAGACCAATTCTTTCTAGATCTATTAACAGTCTTTTGCAAGATCAATTTAATTTCTCTATTGCTCAATTCTACTTGACCACTAGACTGAGGATGATAAGGAGATGAAATTCTATGGTTGACATCATATTTAGCAAGCAATTTACGGAAAGCACCATGAATAAAGTGTGAACTGCCATCATTCATCAAATATCTAGGGACTCCAAACCTCTGGAAAATAACTTCCTTAAGAATTTTAATAGAAGTTTTATGATCAACACTACTAGTTGTAATTGCTTCTACCCACTTAGTAACGTAATCAACATCAACTAAAATATGTGTATACCCGTTAGAGGAAGGGAAAAGTCCCATATAATAAGCCCCAAACATCAAATGGTTCAATAACAAGTGAACAATTCATAGGCATTTCCTATAGTCTACGAATATTACCAATTCTTTGACATTCATCACATGACAAGACATACTTACGAGCATCCTTGAAGAGAGTAGGCCCATAAAAACCGGATTGCAATACCTTGTGTGCAGTTCTATCTCCAGCATGGTGTCCTCTATAGGCCTCAGAGTGACACTTGCATAGGATCTATTCCTGTTCATACTTAGGCACACAACGTCTAATAACACCATGTACTCCTTCTTTATAAAGGTGCGGGTCATCCCAAAAATAATGTCTTAAATCATAGGAAAACCTTTTCTTTTTGCTGGTATGTGAAGCTAGGTGGTATAAATTTAGCAACAATGTAGTTAGTGTAATCAGCATACCATGGAGCATTACGAGAAGCATTTATGACAGCTAATTGTTCATCACGAAAGCTATCATCAATAGGTAGTGGGTCATCAAGAACATTCTAAAACCTACACAAGTTGTCTGCTATGGGGTTCTCAACACCCTTTCGATCAATAATATGCAAATCAAATTCTTGCAACAAGAAAACCCATCTAATAAGTCTAGGTTTAGCATCTTTCTTTTCCATAAGATATTTAATAGCATCATGATCGGTGTGAACAGTTACTTTGGTATCAATAATATAAGATATGAACTTATCACAAGCAAATACAATTAATAAAAATTCTTTTCAACAGTAGCATAATTTATCTGAGCATTGTCTAGAGTTTTACTAGCATACTGAATAACATTCAATTTATTATCAACTCTTTGTCCTAGAACAGCACCAACAACATAATCACTAGCATCACACATAATTTCAAAGCGTAAATTCCAATCAGGTGGTTATACAATAGGTGCAAAAATCAAGGCTTTCTTAAGTATTTCAAATGCTTCTACACAATCATCATAAAAAACAAAAGGAACATCTTTTTGCAAGAGATTAGTGAGAGGCCTATAAATTTTAGAGAAGTCTTTAATAAACCTCCTATAGAAACCAGCATGACCAAGGAAACTTCTTATACCTTTGATATCTGTAGGGCACAACATTTTTTCAATAGCATCTACTTTAGCTTTATCAACTTCAATACCTCTTTCGGTGATTTTATGTCCCAAGATGATACCTTCATTAACTATAAAGTGGCATTTCTCCCAATTCAAGACAAGATTAGTTTCTTCACATCTCTGCAAAACTCGATCAAGGTTGCTCAAGCAATCATCAAAAGAAATTCTATAAACGGAGAAATCATCCATGAAAACCTCAACAACATTTTCACATAAGTCAGAGAATATAGCAGTCATACATCTTTGAAAGGTAGCCGGTACATTGCATAAACCAAAAGGCATACGTCCATAAGAAAAAGTACCGAAAGGGCAAGTGAAAGTAGTTTTTTCTTGATCCTCTTTTGACAAAGGTATTTGAGAGAAGCCAGAATAACCATCTACAAATCAGAACTGTGTATGTTTGGATCATCTTTCTACCATTTGATCAACAAAAGGTAAAGGATAATGATCTTTTCTAGTGGCTTTATTTAATTTCCGAAAATCAATAACCATTCTATAACATGTAACAATTCTTTGTGGAATCAATTCATTTTTATCATTGGGAACAACAGTAATACCTCCTTTCTTAGGAACACAATGAACGGGACTTACCCATCTACTACCAGCAATAGGATAAATTATACTTGCTTCCAGAAGCTTTAATATTTTATTTCTTACCACTTCTTTCATCTTTGTATTCAACCGTGGTTGGTGATCAACAACTAGTTTAGCATCGGGCTCCATATTAATTTTGTGCTGACATAGAGTGGGACTAATGGCCTTAAGATCATCAAGAGTATATCCAATAGCGGCACGGTGCTTCCTCAGAGTTTTCAATAATTTCTTTTCTTCATGCTCTGAAAGGTTAGCACTAATAATAACAGGATATATCTTCTTTTCATCAATATAAGCACATTTCAAAGTATCTGGTAATTGTTTAAGCTCAAACACGGGATCACCCTTGGGTGCAGGAGGATCCCCAAGAATCTCAATAGGCAAGTTGTGTTTAAAAACATGCATTTGGTTAAAGAATATTTTTTCTAATTCCTTCCTTTCATTCACGAACATATCATTTTCATGGTCTAGCAAATATTATTCTAAAGGATCAGTAGGAGGCACATCAATAGAAGCAAGACCAATAATTTCATCTTTACTAGGAAATTCTTTGTCATGGTGTTGTCTACGAATGTAGCGACCCGACCTCAAACGGTCAAGTCTCTGTGCTTCAGTGTCATCCCTGGATTGGTAATGCTGACACACATAGTACTCGAGGATTTATAACAGAGTAGCAATCACACACTTATTACATTGAATGTCTCCAAAGAGAACTTATTACAATAATATGGCTTAAGGCCATCTAACACGATAACAGCTGAAGGCTTGGAAGATAAAGTGAGTCCATCAACTCCAACGACATAGCTGAGCTGCACAGCAATGACCTAATGAACCTTACTCCTCGTCTGACAAGTCTGCAACATAATATGTTGGAGCCCGAAAACGGGTTAGCACATGGAATATGCTGGCAATATAACACAGTAGAGCAAGAATAAAATAATGCTATCACTACATGCATATTTGGCTGGTGGAAAGCTCTATGGTTATAGTTTTGGTGAAAAGCCAATTTTTCCCTACAACAAGGAATAGATTTTAATTTAACTATCATGGTGGTTGAAACATCATTGAGAAGGTTCCTCCAACTAAATCCCAATTAAACTAATTAACAACCCAGCAATATTAATTTAGAGTGATGAGATACTTAAGATACTCCAAGTACTAGATACTCAAGATTGTCCATAACCGGGGACACGGCTAACCATGATTAGTTTATACACTCTGCATAGGTTTGCGCACTTTTCCCCGCAAGACTCGATCTCCTCCGTAGGTTTTCTCGCACTACAGGATGTTTGAGAAACGGATGACCGAGACACAGTATTTCAGAAACATTAACTCTCTACTCCGGGCAGACCATACCAAACCTACAAACCCACTACCAGCTGATCCACCTCTTCAACAGCTTCACGCAACTTACTCAACCATGCTATAGCCCATAATAGCTTGTGGCTGCACACGGAAGTTTCTAGCATGAATAATCTCAGTTCCCTCTGAGACTGGGTGGCGGTCCATAGGAAGATCACACGGGTACTCCGGGATTTCCAAAAAAATACAGGCAACACTGGGTACTCCAGGTGCCTCAATCCACCCAGATGTGTATTTAAGTTGCCACCTTAAGTTGAACCATTAATTATCAATCTCACATCTGTCATGGATTTCACTCACCCAAACCACGTCTACGAGCATAGTATAGCAATATAAGAAATACGTAGAAGTAACTCCCAAGGGTTTGATAGTAGCAGGGCAATAGGTTCCTACCTCGACAACTACTTCCCAAACCACAAGTTAATGACATCCTAATCATGCAATGTTTGAGGATTGAAACTAATGCATAAAACTGGGTATGGAAAGAGTATGATCAATGTGTTACTTGCCTTGCCGACGATCCGCGTAACCTAGAGACTCCAAATAACACGCTTCGCACTCCAGGAATTCTATCACAAACAAACAATAGCATACATAAGCAATCAAGCAAAGATAACATGGGTAAACCTCAACTAAGAAGATCTAACCAGAAAGTTCAACTTAAGAACTAGGGTTTACAAAAAGAATCAAATCAAACGGAGCAACGAAACTCAAACGGCAAAAGAAACAAGATCCGTTTACTAATCTAGACCTGGGTCAAATTTTACAGTAGAAAAAACTTGTGCAAGTTGGTTAAACGAAAAGAGGGTCTCGAGACGAAGATCTAGGCGCTTGAATCGCCTGATTCCGACTAAAGAGCGAAAAGATAAACTAGAACGAAAATCGGATCAGAAATCGCGCTTGGAAATAATCGCAGATTAATCCGATAAAAGAAAATTGACGAACAGCCTAACGAACAAGCGTTCGTTATCTGTAAGTAACGGGCGAAAACCGTTCGTTAAAACGAACATCCGGATGAACATCCGCTAAAAAGAAAACCCAAAAGAAAAACCGGCGAACCGAAAAAAAACGACTAGAGTTTAAAAAAACAAATCGGTTTTCTTTGAAAAAAACCGGGCGACGGCGGATCGGCGCGTTACCTCTCCGGCGAGGCAACTCCGGTGAGGCGGGGCTCGGGCGGCGGGCTTGCGAGGCGGCGGGGTGGCTCGGTGGCGCGGGGCAGCAGCGGCACGGGCAGCGACAAACAACAGCGCGGGCTGCGGCGGCGGGGCTGGCGAGGGCTGCGGTGGCGGCGACTTGGGGCTCCCGGGGGGCCTCGGGGTGGGTTTTTAAAGGAAGGGAGGCGGCGGCGGCTCCGACTTGGGGAGGGGGTCGAGGCGGCGGGAGAGGCTCGGACTCCTCCGAGTCCGGCGGCGGCACGGGACGGGGAAGGCGGTGGTGCGGGCTGGGCCGGCCTGGCTCTGCTGGGCTTCGGCCCGGCCGCGCGCTGGAAGTTTCTTTTTAAATAGTTTTGCCGAACAGAAAATAAATCCTAGAAAATAAAAAAAAAATCTAAAAATGCCAAAATAAATTTTCACCGTCTAAATAAAATATTTAGAACAAGATGAACATTTTCTTGGCCCTAAAATGCAATTTTGAAAACGTGCAATTTTTTTCTAATGCAAATAAAATCCAAATGAAATCAAATAAAACTCAAATAAATGATTTTAATATTTTCCTCCAATATTTCATTTATTTTGGAGAAGTCATATTATCTCCTCTCATATATTTTAACATGAAATATTTTTAGAGAGAAAGATAATTAAAACCAAAAATCCTCATTTCGATATTTGGTAAAACCCAAATATGAAAAGAGGGAAATCCCCAACTCTCTCCGAGGGTCCTTGATTTGCTTAGGATTTCGAGGATCGCGAAACGAAATGGAGTAAAATATGATATGCATGGATGATCTATGTATAACATTCCAAATTGAAAATTTGGGATGTTACAAACCTACCCCCCCCCTTAAGATGAATCTCGCCCTCGATATTCGGGTTGGCTAGAAAATAGGTGTGGGTGGTCTTTGCGGAGATCATCCTCTCGCTCCCAGGTGGCTTCATCCTCGGTATGGTGGCTTCACTAAACTTTGCAAAACTTGATCACCTTGCTGCAGGTGACTCGGCTAGCAAACTCAAGAATCTTAACTGGCTTTTCCTCATAAGTCAAATCACTGTCCGACTGAATCGCCTCCAAGGGTACTGTATCTCTTAACGGTATATCGGCCATCTCAGCATGACACTTCTTCAACTGTGAAATGTGGAACACACCATGAACTCCTGACAGTCCTTCGGGTAACTCCAACTTGTAGGCAACTTCTCCTATACGTTCCATAATTCGATACGGTCCTACAAATCTCGGGGCTAACTTTCCCTTAACTCCAAAATGTTTCACTCCTCGCAAAGGTGATACTCGCAGATATGCTCTATCTCCAATTTCATAGGTTACTTCCTTGTGTTTCGATTATGCATAACTCTTCTGCCTGGACTGAGCAATCTTCAGTCTATCAAGAATCAGCTTAACCTTCTCTTCAGACTCCTTGATCAGGTCTGGTCCAAACAACTGTCGGTCTCCGACTTCATCCCACATCACCGGTGTTCTGCACCTTCGTCCATACAGGGCTTCGAACGGTGCCATCTTCAAACTGGCTTGGTAGCTATTGTTGTATGAGAACTCTGCGTAAGGAAAATTGTCATCCCAACTAGATCCATAATCTAGCGCACAGGCTCTCAACATGTCCTCCAGAATCTGGTTGACTCTCTCGGTCTGTCCATCCGTCTGCGGGTGAAACGCTATACTGAACTCCAATCTCGTTCCCAAAGTCTAGTGTAGCCGATGCCAAAACTTTCAGGTAAACTGTGTTCCTCTGTCTGATACGATGGTCCTCGGAACTCCATGCAGACATACGATCCTGGACAAATATATCTTGGCCAACTTCGCACTTGTATACGTGGTTTTCACTAGGATAAAGTGAGCCACCTTGGTCAAGCGATCAACTACTACCCATATAGAATCATATCCTGATTTGGTCCTGGGCAAACTGGTGATAAAATCCATGCCAAGGTTATCCCACTTCCACTCGGGTATCCGCATAGGCTGTAACAATCCTGCTGGCTTTTGATGCTCTGCCTTCACTCTCTGACATACATCACATACGGCTACATACTCGGCGATATCCTTCTTCATACCAGTCCACCAGAAACGTTCCTTCAAATCCAAATACCTCTTGGTGTTTCCAGGGTGTATCGAGTAGGGTGAGTCATGAGCCTCCTGAAGTATTAACTTCCTGATCTCTGGGTCATTGGGCACGTATATCCGGTCCTCAAACCATAAGGTATCGTGCTCATCCTCACGAAAACCTTTGGCCTTTCCTTTGCCCATTCTCTCTTTTATCTCAGCAATCTCTTTGTCATCCTTATGAGCTTCTCGAATCTTACCCAATAATGTTGACTGAACCTCCATTGTTGCAAAAAAACCTCTAGGAACAATCTCTAATCAAAGTTCCATGATATCCTCTGCTAACTCCTTTGGCAATTCTGTACTCTCTAGGATATTAGCATAACTCTTTCGGCTCAAGGCGTTTTCTATGACATTGGCCTTTCCTGGATGATAGTGTAGCTTCATGTCATAATCCTTTATAAGCTCTAACCATCTCCTATGTCTAAGGTTCAGCTCCTTCTATGTGAAAATGTAATTCAAACTCTTATGATCCGTGTACACAACACAACGGTTTCCAATAAGGTAATGCCTCCAAGTCTTCAATGCATGCACTACGGCTGCTAGCTCCAAATCATGCATGGCATAATTCAACTCGTGAGGTTTTAGCTGTCGTGAGGCGTACGAAACAACTCTCCCGTTCTGCATAAGCATGCTTCCAAGTCCTAAGCGAGAGGCGTCGCAATACACTTGGAATTTCTTATGTATATCTGGCAGTGTTAGTACTGGGGCTGTCGTCAAACATTTCTCAACTCCTAGAAACTTGCCTCGCAATCTTCCGTCCATTTAAACCTAGTATCCTTCTTCAATAGTTCAGTCATTGGCTTCGCAGTCTTGGAAAAATTCTCGACGAATCTCTGATAGTATCCTGCGAGTCCAAGAAAACTACGGATCTCGCTAACTGAAGTGGGTGCCAACCATTCAGTGACTTACTGAACCTTGCTGGGGTCTACTACTATACCCTCTCCTGATATAACATGTCCAAGGAATCCGACTTCCTTTAACCAAAACTCGCATTTGCTGAACTTGGCATACAGCTGGTGTTCCCTGAGTTTCTCGAGAACTAATCGCAAATGCTCCTTGTGCTCCTCTTCATTCTTCGAATATACCTTTATATCATCAATAAACACCACAACAAACTTGTCCAAATACTCCATGAATACCTTGTTCATCATGCTCATGAAATAGGCAAGGGCGTTAGTCAGTCCAAACGACATGACCGTATACTCGTATAATTCGTACTGTGTGGTGAATGCTGTCTTTGGTATATCCTTCTCTCAAATCTTCAACTGATTGTATCCCGATCACAAATCGATCTTCGAAAACACCTTAGCTCCTTGCAGCTGATCAAACAGATCATTGATCATCGGCAGTGGGTACTTGTTCTTAATCGTCACTTCATTCAAGGCCTGATAATCAACAACCATTCTTAGGGATTTATTCTTCTTCTCAACCAAAAGCACTAGGGCTCCCCAAGGTGATGAACTCCTTCGAATATAACCTTTCTCCAATAACTCCTTGATCTGTTTCTTAATCTCCTCCAGATCATTCGCGGGCATCCGATAGGGTCTCTTGGATATTGGCCCTGTACCTGGCAATAGCTCTATCAAAACTCAATGTCTCGATCCGGTGGCATGCCTGGTAACTCCTCTAGAAAAACATCCGAGTAATCCTTCATTACAGGCACTTCCTCCTGAACAACTCCCGTGAGGGTATTCACTTGGCTCCTCCTAGGCACATGCCTAGATACATACTTAATCCTTTTTCCCTCCGGGATGGTGAGATAAATCAACTTACTAGCACAGTCAATACTTCCTCCATACTTTGATATCCAGTCCATGCCTAATATCACATCCAATCCATGTGACTCCAAGATAATTAGGTCGGAAGGAAAAACATGTGTGCCAATGGTTAGGGGTATCTGGTCGCACCATCGACTAGCCATATACTCTGCTCCAGGTGAACTTACTAACAGAGGGGTCCTAAGGGTTTGGGTCGGTAGTTTAAACTTATCCATGAATTCCCTTGATATGTATGAATGCGATGCACCAGTATCAAAAAGAACAAGAGTTGTAAACGACTTAACCAAAAACTTACCTATAACCGCGTCTAGGTGCTCTTCAACCTCCTCCACCTTAACGTGGTTCACTTGTCCTTTGTTGAATGGATTGGGCTTCTTCCCAGCGCTCCCATTTCCATTTCCATTCTTTCCTTCAGGGAACTCCGTGGCATAGTGTCCAGTCTTCCCGCACTTAAAGGAAGTAACGTGCCTTAGGTCTCTTTTGGCGGGTGTGGCTGGATTGGGGCGGTTCTGATTGTTGTTGGCTCCATTCCCATTCCCATTCTTAGAACCATTGTGGTTATGCAATCCTCCTCCGGTGTGGTTATGACCTCCATGGTTACGAACAAGTCCTCCCGAGTTCGGGGTTAGGCGAGGCTTCTGCTGAGCTCCTGAGTTATACCTCCCGTGTCCGTACTTCCTCTTACGTCTCTCAATCTGCTGCTGCTTCCCTTCAATCATAAGAGACTTATCTACCAACTCCTGGTAGTTGGTGAATGTTGCCACCATCAACTGCATACTCATCTCATCATTCAGCCCTTCCATGAACTTCTCCTGCTTTGCAGCATCTGTGGCGATCACAAGATTGACAATGCTTATCATTAAACCGTCCCAACATTGGTGAATGAACTTTAATTGTTTCAAAATTACATGCTACAACATGCTTAAATATACAAACATGCAACAAGGTATTCGACACGGAATCATCACCAAGATTGGAGGTCATATCAAAATGATAAACATTGGCACAATTATTTCCAAACGTATTTGATCCAAATCGGAGTTATTCCCTAATTCACATGGTTCTTTCGCATCAACGGTTAATTCAAGGGGTGCACTCAAAATTGTTCTTACTGCATTTGTTTGATCACATGGCGAAGTCAAAACATGAACACAGTCCTCTAAACTAGGTGGTGTGATCAAAGTAGTGGGTAGCTCATCGCATGGTGCATTTAAATTGACAAGGCATTCATCATACTCATGTGGAGGTGGAAGATTAATACCTTTGTCATTACCTCTTATGGACAACTCAGATGATGTAGGCACTCTAGGTGGTGACATGTCACCTAGTGGAGGTGATGTAGTTCTCTCAACAATGGATGTTGTTGTCATAGTATGCCTACTAGTTGAAGGAACAACCATATCATCTCTTGGAATGTGCATCATACGCTTATTCTCCTTGTGGACAACACACCGTTTTATTTCCTGTTCAGCTTTGCAAGCAAGACAAAACAAACGGTCCATAGGATAAAACTCTTCATGAATTAGTATCTCCTCAATATCACAGTTTAATCCTCCCCAAAATCTCTCCATAAAATCATATTCACTTTCCTCTAAAAAAGAGTGCAACAAGGTAGTTCGTAAATCATTATAATATTTTGCTACAGTGCCACTACCTTGTTTTAAATGTTGTAGTTTTTTAATCATGCCACGAGTATAATAAACATCGACAAATCTATCTCGCATGACAAGTTTTAAATCATCCCAAGTAGTAGGTACATAATCAGGGTATAACCGACAATGTTCACTCCACCAAACAGTAGCAAAACTGGTGAATTTACCAACCGTGCCCTTAACTTCTTTATGCTCAGAAAAAGTATGGGAAGCATATATAGTATTTATTTCAAACTCACATTCAATATATAAACAGGCTTAAAATGACCATTAAAAGGTGGCATGGAAACAAGAACCCGATTGTGCGCATTCTGATGTCTTGGCACCTCTTGTGATAGTGGTTCTATTTTTGGAGGTGGTGGCATGTCTCCCCTGATTGAGAAAGCCCATGAATTGACTCTGCATCCTGCCATGATTAGTAGAAACAAGAAACACAATCTAAGAATAATGTTCCTGTTGGGGAACACAGTAATTTCAAAAAACATTCTACGTACATGCAAGATCATGGTGATGCATAGCAACGAGAGGGGAGAGTGTCGTCCACGTACCCTCATAGACCATAAGCGGAAGCATTATGACAACATGGTTGATGTACTCGTACGTCTTCACGATCGACCGATCCTAGTACCGAACGTACGGCACCTCTGCAATCTACACACGTTCAGCTCGGTGACGTCCTGCGAACTCACGATCTAGTAGAGCTTCAAGGGAGAGTTTCGTCAGCACGACGATGTTATGATGATGATGATGATGCTACCGGAACAGGGCTTCTCCTAAGCACTATTTCGATATAACCGAGGTGGATTATGGTGGAGGGGGGCACTGCACACAGCTAAAAGATCAATGATCAACGTGTGTCTCTATGGGGTGCCTCCCTCCCCCGTATATAAAGGAGTGGAGGAGGGGGAGGGGCCGGCCCTCCTAGGCGCGCCCCAAAGGGGAGTCCTACTCCCACCGGGAGTAGGACTCCAAACCTTCCAATAGTAGGAGTACGAGAGAGGGAAGGAGGAGAGAGGGGGAAGGAAAGGATCCCCCCTCCTTGTCCAATTCGGACTAGAGGGGGAGGGGGCGCACGGCCTGCCCTAGCCACCCCTCCTCATCTCCATTTAGACCCAATAGGCCCATTACACTCCCCGGGGGGATTCCGGTAACCCCACAGTACTCCGATATTTGTCTGAACTTTCCTGGAACCCTTCCGAAGTTCAAACATAGTCATCCAATATATCGATCTTTATGTCTCAACCATTTCTAGACTCCTCATCATGTCCATAATCATATCCGGGACTCCGAACTACCTTTGGTACATCAATACACATAAACTCATATTACCGATCGTCACTGAACGTTAACCGTGCGGACCCTACGGGTTGGAGAACTATGTAGACATGACCGAGACTCATCTCCGGTTAATAACCAATAGCTGAACCTAGATGCTCATATTGGCTCCTACATATTCTACGAAGATCTTTATCGATCAAACCACATAACAGTATATGTTGTTCCCTTTGTCATCGGTATATTACTTGCCCAAGATTTGATCGTCGGTATCTCAATACCTAGTTCAATCTCGTTATCGGCAAGTCTCTTTACTCGTTCCGTAATGCTACATCCCGTAACTAACTCATTAGCTACATTGCTTGCAAGGCTTATTGTGATGTACATTACCGAGAGGGCCCAGAGATACCTCTCCGACAATCGGAGTGACAAATCCTAATCTTTATCCATGCCAACTCAACAAACACCATCGGAGACACCTGTAGAACACCTCTATAATCGCCCAGTTACGTTGTGACGTTTGGTAGCTAAGGGAGTCCTGGATTAGGGGGTCTCCGGACAGCCGGACTATCTCCATTGGCCAGACTATTGGACTATGAAGATACAAGATTGAAGACTTCGTCTCGTGTCCGGATGGGACTCTACTTGGCGTGGAAGGAAAGCTAGGCAATACGAATATGGATATCTCCTCCTTTGTAACCGACCTTGTGTAACCCTAACCCTCTCCGGTGTCTATATAAGCCGAAGGGTTTTAGTCCGTAGGATAACAATCACAACATACAATCATACCATAGGCTAGCTTCTAGGGTTTAGCCTCTCTGATCTCGTGGTAGATCTACTCTTGTACTACCCATATCATCAATATTAATCAAGCAGGACGTAGGGTTTTACCTCCATCAAGAGGGCCCGAACTTGGGTAAAACATCGTGTCCCCTGCCTCCTGTTACCATCCGGCCTAGACACACAGTTCGGGACCCCCTACCCGAGATCCGCCGGTTTTGACACCGACATTGGTGCTTTCATTGAGAGTTCCGATGTGCCGTCGCCACCAGGAAGGATGTCTCATCTCATCTTTAAAGACGGCACTATTGCTGAGGGAGCTTTAGCTATCAGCCAAACTCTCCGGCAGGTGGTTTTCTTATGACCGCCTGTTCGGCCGCTGCGTCGACAATGACTTCTCGGGTCATCGAAAGCAATCTTCACGTCAACTCGGAACTCGCCGAGCAGTTAGATCCAATGGAGCTCTCTTCCCTGAACGAGCTCTTGTATCGCATCGCCGCCCTGGGAGTCTCTACAGACTACGATCATATTGGGCCTAAACCCGATCTGAGAGAGATCAACTCTCCCCAGGTCACCCATCACATTGTAGTGGTGGAGGAACAATGCGGCAACCCTTCATCTATCTTAAGGACTAGCTATGTCTGGATTCCCGATCCCTCCAAGCCGGATACCCGCGGAGGGGAGGACGTCACTCAAGGCCTGAACCTAGAATCAGGCAGCGGGCTAGATTTATCGAAAAACATCCAAGAATCCAAACTTCCGAGTTCAGAAACTCCTTGGCCCCTGAGTCTCAGATTGGGTGAGGATTCGGATTCAATTCCGCCCACCCACCCAAACATACGCGATCTATCCCAAATTAGGCAAGAGCCCGAATAAACAGTACACCATTACTGGGCCAGATTCCTCCTGGTCATGAACAGGATAAAGGACTGGCGCGAGGAAGACGCAATTTCATTCTTCTGCAATAATTGCACGGACAAGGGAATCCTCAACGCTATAAGTCGTTGCAAAATTATACGCTTTGCCGACTTGGTGTCCATAGTACGAAAGTACTGTGCGATGGAAAGCGCCTGGGAAACCGAAATAAAATTTTGGGATAATCCAGCCCTGAATACAAACCCAGTCTGAAATAAAAGGGTACATTATCACAATACACCTGGGTTAACTACCAAAAAGCAAAAGCCCTCTACGGGGCAAGGAACCGTACTAGAGGGATGGCTCAACGGACCCTGCAAATTTCATAGTACAGTGGATGCAATACCAACACACAGCCTTAGAGCATGTTGGATACTCCGGCAGGTGGCCAAAAGTGGTGAGGATCTACTCCTGCCAAAGACAACAGAGCATCATCCCGTGGACAACAATACAGTGCTAACGGTCTTTGAGACCTTCGCGTCAAATAATAGACGCAAGCGAACACTCCGCGACATGGCCGAAATCTGCCACATAGCAGAAACAAATCCTTTGAGTGACACGGCTATTACCTTCAATGCCAGTGACGAACCTAAATTCTGAACAGCCCGAGAACCAGCCGCACTGGTCCTCGGTCCAATCATGGACGGCTTTCGACTCACCAAGGTACTCATGGACAGCGGCAGCGGATTAAACCTCATCTATGAGGAAACTCTTCAAAAGATGGAAATAGACTGGAGTCGCATTGAGCAAAGTAGCACAGCCTTTAGAGGAATAATTGCCAGTCGGGAAGCACGCTGTGCTGGAAAAATCACACTAGACATGGTATTCGGCACGCCGGATAATTACAGGTCCAAAGAAATTACATTCCAAGTGGCCCCATTCAGCAGCGGATATCACGCACTATTAGGGCGGGAGGCGTTTACAATCTTCCAAGCCATACCCCATTACGGGTACATGAAGCTCAAAATGCCCGGGCCCAACGGAATCATCACTCTTGCTAGTGATCCGGACATAGCACTCCACGCCGAAAATAAGACAGCTGCATTGGCCCTTGAGGCACTATCTGAAGCCCTAGCGGCCGAGGAACTAACTGCGCTGCGCACCATGGTGAACAGGGATGACATGATACTCGATAAAAGATCCAAGTCCACGTCCTTTAAACCGGCGGACGAAATAGTCAAATTCCAAGTCCATCCAACGGACCCTACAAAAACAGCTTCCATCGGGGCACAATTAAACCCTGATGTCGACGCCGCACCGCGAGAGTTCCTACACAAGAACTGGGACATTTTTGCCTGGCACCCTTCAGACATGCCAGGAATCCCACGCAGGCTGGCTGAGCACAGCCTAAATACCCTAAAAGGATTTAAGCCAGTCAAGCAGGCTCTTCGACGTTTCTCCAAACCTAAGAGACAAGCCATGGGGGAGGAACTAGCCAAACTATTGGAGGCCGGATTCATCAGAGACATAAAACATCCGGACTAGCTAGCAAACCTGGTGATGGTACCAAAGAAGGACAAATCCTGGCGCTTGTGCGTCGATTTTAAGGACCTTAACAAGGCCTGCCCAAAGGATCCCTTCCCCCTCCCCCGGATCGATCAAGTCATCGATGCTACAGCAGGACACGATTCATTGTGTTTCCTCAACGCATACTCCGTCTACCATTAAATTAAAATGGCAGAGCCAGACCAAGCCGGAACGGCATTCATCACACCATACGGCCCATTCTGCTTCAACACAATGCCCTTCGGGCTCAAAAACACCGGCGCAACATATCAGCGCATGATTCAGACATGTCTGGCAAACCAAATCGGCAAAACAGTGGAGGCATACATGGATGACGTGGTCGTTAAAACCAAGCATGTCGAAACTCTAGTAGACGACTTGAGGCTCACATTCGACAACCTCCGAACATATGACATCAAGCTCAATCCGGAAAAATGCGTTTTCGGCGTATCAGCTGAAAAGCTCCTGGGATTCATTGTCTCCAGTAGAGGTATTGAAGCTAATCCGGCCAAAATCCGAGCGTTGTCACAATTGGCTACCCCAACAGACCCCAAACACATACAAAAATTGACTGGATGCGTGGCGGCTCTAAGCCGCTTTATCTCCCACTTGGGAGAAAAGGTGTTACCACTTTATCGCCTCCTCCGGCGCACCGAACACTTAGAGTGGACGGACACGCCACGGCCGGACTCAACGAAATAAAAGCCATATTGGCAACGAACCAATGCTATTATACATTGCGGTAACTCATCAAGTAGTAAGCGCAGTGCTCGTCGTCGAGCGAGAAGTGGACGGACACAAATTCCCCCTTCAAAAGCCGGTTTACTATGTGTCCACTGTCCTTACTCCATGCAAATCACGGTACCCGTATTATCAAAAGATAGCGTACGCGGTATTTATGGCATCCCGGAAGCTGCGACACTACTTTCAAGAGTGTTCGATAATGGTAGCCTCGGAAATACCACTTAACAATATTATAAACAACCGCGACGCGACGGGCCGGATTGCCAAATGGGCCATTGAGCTCCTCCCATTTGACATAACTTACAAGCCATGGCGAGCTATTAAGTCGCAAGTTTTGGCTGACTTCATCGCTGAGTGGATGGAAGCCGAACTTCCTAAAGAGTACGACACATATTTAAACTAGATCATGCACTTCGACGGCTCCAAAATGTTGGCTGGTCTGGGGGCTGGCGTCGTTTTGACGTCCCCAACTGGAGAGATCGTTCAATACGTACTACATATAATGTATACGGACTCCAACAACGTAGCCGAATATGAGGCCCTTCTACATGGTCTCCGGATGGCAGTATCCATGGGCATTCAACGCCTAGAGGTGCGCGGGGATTCGAACCTCGTGATATCCCAAATAAATGGAGACTTTGATGCCAAGGATCCGAAAATGGCAGCTTATCGCAATGTCGTCCTAAAAATGTCAGCTCGGTTCGAGGGGCTCGAATTTCACCATGTGGCTCGGGAAAACAATCAAGCGGCGGATATCCTCGCCCGCATCGGCACAAAACGCGACGCGGTCCCTCCCAACATATTTCTGGAAAGGCTTTTTAAGCCATCCATAGCATGGGAAGGGGACACCGGCAACAACAGTCCGGACCCGACCAAAATACCCGATACCGAACTCTCTGACACAATCGGAGGCTCCGCCACCGAAATAACACAATCAACCCATGAAATAATGGCCATTATTGCCCCGTGGACAGAACCATTCCTGGCCTACCTAACTAGACAGGAACTTCCGGAGGACCAAAATGAGGCACGCTGCATAGTGCTGCAATCCAAGGCCTACAGGGTCCATGAGGGAGAATTGTACAAAAAAGCGCTACCGGAGTCCTTCAAAGGTGCATCTCTGAAGAGGAAGGGCAGAACCTTTTGGCAGAAATTCACGCCAGACTCGGCGGTCATCACGCCGCAGCCCGGGATCTTGTAAGCAAGGCCTTCCGTACAGGATTCTATTGGCCAACGGCCCGGGCAGATGCACATGACTTGGTCCAACGTTGCGCCGGTTGCCAGCTCTTTGCAAATCAAAGCCACATGCCACCCACCGCCCTCCAAACAATCCCCATTACATGGCCCTTCGCGGTCTGGGGGCTTGACATGGTTGGACCCCTTAAAGGGGGAACCCACAAGAAAAAATACTTATTGGTCATGGTGGATAAATTCACCAAATGGATAGAGGCTAAACCGGTTAAAATAGCCGAATCCGGACCGGTGATAGATTTCATATCCGGGGTTGTACACTGTTACGACGTCCCCCACAGCATCATCACTGATAATGGCACGAATTCATGGCCAACGAGGTAAAACTCTGGTGCAAAAAAATGGGCATCAAGCTCGATTATGCTTCAGTCTATCACCCACAAACCAACGGTCAAGTCGAACGAGCAAATGGTCTTATAATGAGCGGCATTAAACCCAGATTAGTGCGCTCCTTCACGGAGTCTGACACGCACTGGGTAGAGGAGCTCGACTCCGTACTCTGGGGGCTGTGGACCATGCCGAATCGTAGTACCAGATATACACCATTTTTATGGTGTACGGCGCAGAGGCAGTCCTGCCCTGTGACATAATTCATGACTCACCTTGAGTGCGCATGTACGAAGAAAGAGAAGCCAAGCTCGATCGGCAGGACAGTCTGGACACCTTGGAGGAAGACCGCAACGTAGCCAAAGCCCGTTCCGCATTTTACCAGCAATAGGCTCACAGATACCAAAGCAGAGAAGTACGGGCCAAAACTTATAACATTGGCGAACTAGTTCTACAGCTGCCGGATAAGAAAAAGAAGAAGCTCGAGCCCAAATGGGAAGGTCCCTTCATTATCGACCAAGTTCTGACCGGTGGAGCGTACCGACTGCGGGATGCATCGACTAGGCGACTCGAGCCGAACCCATGGAACGCAGCCAGGCTCCGAAGATTCTACGCCTAGCACCAGACTTTATGTTAGTCCCCTCCCTTTGTCCATTTTCTGCATATGCATCATCTGTCTTGTTTCCCTTTCTTTCTTTTATTTCTCCAGGCCTTCAAGGGTCACCTTGTGCCTCACTCATACATTACAGATGTGCTAGTCGCACTCTTCATACCTGGGGGCTTCTTTCACAGAAGCTTAAATTATTTACCTGGGCCTCACGCCCAACACATGTGTTATACTTCCGCATGTACCTTTTTTCACCATTATATGCATCGATATGACTTAAGTTTTGGCCAAGCTGGGTTGCCTGGCTCTTGTATTTATGCCCTACGTTCCCCTTAATTTGGCTAGGGCATAAGGGGAGCACCTCTGCGATTGTTACCACCGGGTCAGCCGAACGTGTACCTCAGACTGGGTGAAGCTGAAAGCTAGCGTTCTGAAGGGAATATTCGGTTGGTGAACAAAAGATGACTTTTATTTATTATCCATATCTGCCCCCAGATGCTTTTTCTGCGCTTCTTGTCGCAGTTCGGACATGCACTTCAGGGCATGCTTACCCAGGGAAAGGAACCCTTAACGGAAGTATTCTCCCTGGAAGATGTTTCTTACTACCCATGTAATATAACATAACTAGTTGGGAACTTGTCTGATAAAGCACTAATGACCCCTACGCCTGGTCTCCACGCATGCCCCGGTTCTTACATAGCCGAGAGGGTATTCAGATACACTCCGTACTGTCGGGTCCTGAGGTTGTCCGCCATGACAAATGATCTACAATCCGGCTAGAAGGCATTATACATGTCACTTTAAAATTACATAGTCAATTTGACTGGTTGAATTCCTCTTCAATACCATCCAACAGGCTGTCTAGTCTACAGTCCTGTTGGGAATACTTTGCAGCCAATTCTACTTGGCCGTACACTAAGCTCACAGGGATCTCCTTCCCATCGGGCCCCACAGGTCCAACTTCGGCCATATGGTTCGGGTCAGCCTTCATGTACCGTGTCTTCACCATTGCCCAGGCTTCCCTGGCGCCCTGAAGGCAGGCCGATATCTTCCATAATCGGAAGCGCCGCCGCGCACCCTTTAGCTTTTCTGCAAGCTCTCCAAGGCCTTCGGGTATGGAGACAGATGGCCACAATGCCTGGGCGACGCCTTGCATCACCTGCCGAACTCGTTCGTGCAGCTTTGAGAGCTCGGGAAGAAGGTCACCCGTTGAACCGGGCATCTCCTCGGTAGGACGACCTGTTAGCATACCTACAGACATAACTCTGTCAGCCAGCTTCCTCGCCGAACTCCTTTTCAAAGTTCGTTCAAGCACTTACCAAATATGCCGCGTCGAAGCCGCCGATTTTCCTTAACAGAGTCTGACAGTTGGGAACGAACATCTTGTAGTTCCACGCCCAGCTTGGTGTTGGCATCTAGGAGATCATTTTCTCCTGCCTCACCCTCGTAAGCACGCTCTCACCGGCCTTCAGATGGCGTATGAGTTGTTGCTTATCCGGATTTACTCCAGCGTCATCTGCAATTTTATCGTCAGATCTGCATATACGCCGCATTCTATATGATACTTATCATTCGAAGGATATGTTACCAGAGGGGGTCTCTTTGGGCTCCCCTGCTACGGCCAGTGCGGCCTGAAGTTGGGCTTTGCACTCTTCCAGCTCCTGGGACAGTTGAGTATTCTTTTCTATAAGAACCTGCATAACAAATGATCCTTAAATCAGTTATCCTAACTGTTTCAAGTCTCAGGGGCTACTGATATATAAAATCACCAAATTTTCTCACCCGTATGTCTTCTACATACTGCTGTTGGGGAACGTAGCAGAAATTCAAAATTTTCCTACGTGTCACCAAGATCTATCTATGGAGAAACCAGCAACGAGGGGAAGGAGAGTGCATCTACATACCCTTGTAGATCGCTAAGCGGAAGCGTTCAAGAGAACGGGGTTGAAGGAGTCGTACTCGTCGTGATCCAAATCACCGGAGATCCTAGTGCCGAACGGACGGCACCTCCGCGTTCAACACACGTACAGCCCGGTGACGTCTCCCATGCCTTGATCCAGCAAGGAGAGAGGGAGAGGTTGAGGAAGACTCCATCCAGCAGCAGCACGACGGCGTGGTGGTGGTGGAGGAGCGTGGCAATCCTGCAGGGCTTCGCCAAGCACCTGCGGGAGAGGAGGAAGTATCATGGGAGGGAGGGAGGCGCCAGGGCTTCAGGTATGGCTGCCCTCCCTCCCCTCCACTATATATAGGGGCAAGGGAGAGGGGGGAGGCGCAGCCTTGCCCCTTCCTCCAAGGAAGGGGTGCGGCCAAGGGGGGAGGAGTGCCTCCCAAGTCAAGTGGAGGCCCTCCCCCTTAGGGTTTTCCCCCTCCCATGCGCATGGGCCTTGGGGGGGCTGGTGCCCTTGGCCCATTAAGGCTAGGTGCTCCCTTACAGCCCATGCTACTGTATTGGACGTGGTGGAACAATTTCTGGACCTCCGGACCCCTCCGGAATCCTCCGGAACCTTCTGAAAGCTTCCTGGTACAATACCGAAAAAACCTGAACTTTTTCCGGAACCCGAACAACAACTTTCCATATATAAATCTTTACCTCCGGACCATTCCGGAACTCCTCGTGACGTCCGGGATCTCATCCGGGACTCCGAACAACATTCGGTAGCCACATACAAACTTCCTTTATAACCCTAGCGTCATCGAACCTTAAGTGTGTAGACCCTACGGGTTCGGGAACCATGCAGACATGACCGAGACGTTCTCCGGTCAATAACCAACAGAGGGATCTGGATACCCATGTTGGCTCCCACATGTTCCACGATGATCTCATCAGATGAACCACGATGTCATGGACTCAATGAATCCCGTATACAATTCCCTTTGTCTAGCGGTATTTTACCTGCCCGAGATTCGATCGTCGGTATACCAATACCTTGTTCAATCTCGTTACCGGCAAGTCTCTTTACTCGTTCCGCAACACATCATCCCGTGATCAACCCCTTGGTCACATTGTGCACATTATGATGATGTCCTATCGAGTGGGCCCAGAGATACCTCTCCGTTTACACGGAGTGACAAATCCCAGTCTCGATTCGTGCCAACCCAACAGACACTTTCGGAGATACCTGTAATGCACCTTTATAGCCACCCAGTTACGTTGTGACGTTTGGTACACCCAAAGCATTCCTACGGTATCCGGGAGTTGCACAATCTCATGGTCTAAGGAAAAGATACTTGACATTAGAAAAGCTTTAGCATACGAACTACACGATCTTTGTGCTAGGCTTAGGATTGGGTCTTGTCCATCACATCATTCTCCTAATGATGTGATCCCGTTATCAACGAAATCCAATGTCCATAGCCAGGAAACCATGACTATCTGTTGATCACAACGAGCTAGTCAACTAGAGGCTCACTAGGGACATATTGTGGTCTATGTATTCACACGTGTATTACAATTTCCGGATAATACAGTTATAGCATGAATAAAAGACTATTATCATGAACAAAGAAATATAATAATAACACTTTTATTATTGCCTCTAGGGCATATTTCCAACAGTCTCCCACTTGCACTAGAGTCAATAATCTAGTTCACATCACCATGTGATTAACACTGACAGGTCACATCACCATGTGACCAACATCCAAAGAGTTTACTAGTGTCACTAAACTAGTTCACATCATCATGTGATTAAGACTCAATGAGTTCTGGGGTTTGATCATGTTTGTTTGTGAGAGAGGTTTTAGTCAACGGGTCTGCAGCATTCAGATCCGTATGTACTTTGCAAATCTGCAGGTCATATTGTAAACGCTGCTACCACTCTCCACTTGGAGCTATTCCAAATGGTTGCTCCACTATACGTATCCGGTTTGCTACTCAGAGTCATTCGGATAGGTGTTAAAGCTTGCATCGACGTAACCCTTTACGTCAAACTCTTTATCACCTCCATAATCGAGAAACATGTCCTTATTACTCCAAGGACAATTTTTTTGACCGCTGTCTGGTGATCCACTCCTGGATCATTCTTGTACCCCTTGACTGACTCATGGCAAGGCACACTCCCGGTGCGGTACACAGCATAGCATACTATAGAGCCTACGTCTGAAGCATAGGGGACGACATTCCTCCTTTCTCTCTCTTCTACCGTGGTCGAGCTTTAACTCTTAACTTCATACCTTACATCTCAGGCAAGAACTCCTTCTTTGACTGATCCATCTTGAACTCCTTCTTTGACTGATCCATCTTGAACACCTTCAAGATCATGTCAAGGTATATGCTCATTTGAAAGTACCATTAAGCGTTTTTGATCTATCCTCATAGATCTTGATGCTCAATGTTCAAGTAGCTTAATCCAGGTTTTCACTTGAAAAACACCTTTTAAATAACCCTATATGCTTTCTAGAGATGCTACATCATTTCTGATCATCAATATGTCAACAACATATACTCATCAGAAATTCTATAGTGCTCCCACTCACTTCTTTGGAAATACAAATTTCTCATAAACTTTGTATAGACCCAAAATCTTTGATCATTTTATCAAAGCGTACATTCCAACTCCGAGATGCTTACTCCAGTCCATGGAAGGATCGCCGGAGCTAGCATACCTTTTAGCATCCTTAGAATCGACAAAACCTTTCTGATTGTATCGCATACAACCTTTCCTTACGACTGGTAAGGAAACTCGTTTTGACATCCATCTGCCAGATTTCATAAATGCAGCTTGTGCTAACGTGATTCCGACAGACTTTAAGCATCGCTACGGATGAGAAAATCTCATCGTAGTCAACTCCTTGAACTTGTGAAAAAACTCTTTGCCACAAGTCGAGCTTCATGGACGGTGACATTACCGTCCACATCCGTCTTCTTCTTAAAGATCCATTTATCTCAATGGCTTGCCGATCATCGGGCAAGTCCATGCTTTGTTCTGATACATGGATCCTATCTCGGATTTCATGGTTTCTAACCATTTGTCGGAATTTGGGCCCACCATCGCTTCTCCATAACTCGTAGGTTCATTGTTGTCTAGCAACATGACCTTCAAGACAGGATTACTGTACCACTCTGAAGCAGTACACATCCTTGTCACCCTACGAAGTACGGTAGTGACTTGATCCGAAGTTTCATGATCACTATCATAAGCTTCTACTTCAATTGGTGTAGGTACCACAGGAACAACTTCCTGTGCCCTGCTACACACTAGTTGAAGTGATGGTTCAATAACCTCATCAAGTCTCCACCATCCTCCCACTCAATTCTTTCGAGAGAAACCTTTCCTCGAGAAAGGACCCGATTTGAGAAACAATCCCTATTGCTTTCGGATCTGAATTAGGAGGTCTACCCAACTGTTTTGGGTGTCCTATGAAGATGCATTTTATCCGCTTTGGGTTCGAGCTTATCAACCTGAAACTTTTTCACATAAGCGTCACAGCCCCAAACTTTCAAGAAACGACAGCTTAGGTTTCTCTAAACCATAGTTCAAACGGTGTCGTCTCAAACGGAATTACGTGGTGCCCCTATTAAAGTGAGTGTGGTTGACTCTAATGCCTAACCCATGAACGACAGTGGTAATTCAATAAGAGACATCATGGTACGCACCATATTCAATAGGGTGCAACTATGATGTTCGGACACACCATCAATCTATGGTGTTCCAGGCGGTATTAATTGTGAAACAATTTCCACAATGTCTTAATTGTGTGCCAAAACTCGTAACTCAGATATTCATCTCTATGATCATATCATAGACATTCTATCCTCTTGTCACGAAGATCTTAAACTTCACTCTGAAATTACTTGAACAATTCAATAATTCAGACTTGTGTTTCATCAAGTAAATATACTCAGTATCTACTCAAATCATCCGTGAAGTAAGAACATAACGATATTCACTGCATGCCTCAGCACTCATTGGACTGCACACATCAAAATGTGTTACTTCCAACAAGTTGCTATCTTGTTCCATTTTACTGAAAAACGAGGCTTTTTAGTCATCTTGCCCATGTGGTATGATTTGCATATATCAAGTGATTCAAAATCAAGTGAGTCCAAACTATCCATCTGCATGGAGTTTCTTCATGCGTATACACCAATAGACATGGTTCGCATGTCTCAAACTTTTCAAAAACGAGTGAGTCCAAAGATCCATCAACATGGAGCTTCTTCATGCGTTTTGTACCAATATGACTTACTTGGCAGTGCCACAAGTAGGTGGTACTATCATTACTATCTTATATCTTTTGGCATGAAAATGTGTATCACTACGATCGAGATTCAATAAACCATTCCTTTAGGTGCAAGACCATTGAAGGTATTATTCAAATAAACAGAGTAACCATTATTCTCCTTAAATGAATAACCGTATTGCGATAGACATAATCCAATCATGTCTATGCTCAACGCAAACACCAAATGCAATTATTTAGGTTTAATACTAATCTTGATATGGTAGAGGGAGCGTGCGATGTTTGATCACATCAAACTTGGAAACACTTCCAACATATATCGTCAGCTCACCTTTAGCTAGTCTCCGTTTATTCCGTAGCTCTTTTATTTCGAGTTACTAACACTTAGCAACTGAACCGGTATCTTAATACCCTGGTGCTACTAGGAGTATTAGTAAAGTACACATTAACATGATGTATATCCAATATACTTCTATCGACTTTACCAGCCTTCTCATCTACCAAGTATCTAGGGTAATGTTGTTCCAGTGGCTGTTCTCTTATTATAGAAGCACTTAGTCTCGGGTTTGGGTTCAACCTTGGGTTTCTTCACTAGAGCAGCAGCTGATTTGCCGTTTCATGAAGTATCCCTTCTTGCCCTTGCCCTTCTTGAAACTAGTGGTTTCACCAACCATCAACAGTTGATGCTCCTTCTTGATTTCTACTTTCGCGATGTCAAACAACGCGAATACCTCAAGGATCATCATCTCTATCCTTGATATGTTATAGTTCTTCACGAAGCTCTAGCAGCTTGGTGGCAATGACTTTGGAGAAACATCACTATCTCATCTGGAAGATCAACTCCCACTCGATTCAAGTGATTGTTGCACTCAGAGAATCTGAGCACAAGCTCAACGATTGAGCTTTTCTCCCTTAGTTTGCAGGCTAACATAATCGTCGGAGGTCTCATGCCTCTTGACGTGGGCACGAGCCTGAAATCTCAATTTCAGCCCTCGAAACATCTCATATGTTCCGCGACGTTTCGAAAACGTCTTTGGTGCCTCAACTCTAAACCGTTTAACTGAACTATCACGTAGTTATCAAATGTGTATGTCCGATGTTCGCAACATCCACAGACGACGTTTGGGGTTCAGCACACTGAGCGGTGCATTAAGGACATAAGCTTTCTACTGTCCGCATAATTTCTACTGTCAACTTTCAACTATATTTTCTCTAGGAACATATCTAAACAGTGGAACTAAAGCACGAGCTTACGACATAATTTGCAAAGATATTTTGACTATGTTCAGGATAATTAAGTTCATCTTATGAACTCCCACTCAGATAGACATCCCTCTGGTCATCTAAGTGATTACATGATCCGAGTCAACTAGGCCGTGTCCGATCATCACGTGAGACGGACTAGTCATCATCGGTGAACATCTTCATGTTGATCGTATCTACTATACGACTCATGCTCGACCTTTCGGTCTCCGTGTTCCGAGGCCATGTATGTACATGCTAGGCTCGTCAAGTTAACCCTAAGTGTATTGCATGTGTAAATCTGTCTTACACCCGTTGTATGTGAACGTAAGGATCTATCACACCCGATCATCACGTGGTGCTTCGAAACGACGAACTGTAGCAACGGTGCACAGTTAGGGGAGAACACTTCTTGAAATTGTTGTAAGGGATCATCTTATTTACTACCGTCGTTCTAAGTAAACAAGATGCATAAACATAATAAACATCACATGCAATTATATAGTAGTGACATGATATGGCCAATATCATATAGCTCCATTGATCTCCATCTTCGGGGCTCCATGATCATCATCGTCACCGGCATGACACCATGATCTCCATCATCATGATCTCCATCATCGTGTCTTCATGAAGTTGTCTCGCTAACTATTACTTCTACTACTATGGCTACCGGTTAGCAATAAAGTAAAGTAATTACATGGCGTTGCTTAATGACACGCAGGTCATACAATAAATTTAAGACAACTCCTATGGCTCCTGCCGGTTGTCATACCCATCGACATGCAAGTCGTGATTCCTATTACAAGAACATGATCAATCTCATACATCACATATATTCATCACATTCTTCTTGGCCATATCACATCATATAGCATACCCTGCAAAAACAAGTTAGACGTCCTCTAATTGTTGTTTGCATGTTTTACGTGGCTGCTATGGGTTTCTAGCAAGAACGTTTCTTACCTATGCAAAACCACAATGTGATATGCCAATTGCTATTTACCCTTCATAAGGACCCTTTTCATCGAATCTGTTCCGACTAAAGTGGGAGAGACTGGCACCCGCTAGCCACCTTATGTACCAAGTGCATGTCAGTCGGTGGAACCTATCTCACGTAAGAGTACGTGTAAGGTCGGTCCGGGCCGCTTCATCCCACAATACTGTTGAAACAAGATTGGACTAGTAACGGTAAGCATATTGAACAAAATCAACGCCCACAACTACTTTGTGTTCTACTCGTGCAAAGAATCTACGCAATAGACCTAGCTCATGATGCCACTGTTGGGGAACGTAGCAGAAATTCAAAATTTTCCTACGTGTCACCAAGATCTATCTATGGAGAAACCAGCAACGAGGGGAAGGAGAGTGCATCTACATACCCTTGTAGATCGCTAAGCGGAAGCGTTCAAGAGAACGGGGTTGAAGGAGTCGTACTCGTCGTGATCCAAATCACCGGAGATCCTAGTGCCGAACGGACGGCACCTCCGCGTTCAACACACGTACAGCCCGGTGACGTCTCCCACGCCTTGATCCAGCAAGGAGAGTGAGAGAGGTTGAGGAAGACTCCATCCAGTAGCAGCACGACGGCGTGGTGGTGGTGGAGGAGCGTGGCAATCCTGCAGGGCTTCGCCAAGCACCTGCGGGAGAGGAGGAAGTATCACGGGAGGGAGGGAGGCGCCAGGGCTTCAGGTATGGCTGCCCTCCCTCCCCTCCACTATATATAGGGGCAAGGGAGAGGGGGGAGGTGCAGCCTTGCCCCTTCCTCCAAGGAAGGGGTGCGGCCAAGGGGGGGAGGAGTGCCTCCCAAGTCAAGTGGAGGCCCTCCCCCTTAGGGTTTTCCCCCTCCCATGCGCATGGGCCTTGGGGGGGCTGGTGCCCTTGGCCCATTAAGGCTAGGGCGCCCCTTACAGCCCATGCTACTGTATTGGATGTGGTGGAACAATTTCTGGACCTCCGGACCCCTCCGGAATCCTCCGGAACCTTCTGAAAGCTTCCCGGTACAAGACCGAAAAAACCCGAACTTTTTCCGGAACCCGAACAACAACTTTCCATATAGAAATCTTTAACTCTGGACCATTCCGGAACTCCTCGTGACGTTCGGGATCTCATCCGGGACTCCGAACAACATTCGGTAACCACATACAAACTTCCTTTATAACCCTAGCGTCATCGAACCTTAAGTGTGTAGACCCTACGGGTTCGGGAACCATGCAGACATGACCGAGACATTCTCCGGTCAATAACCAACAGAGGGATCTGGATACCCATGTTGGCTCCCACATGTTCCACGATGATCTCATCGGATGAACCACGATGTCATGGACTCAATGAATCCCGTATACAATTCCCTTTGTCTAGCGGTATTTTACCTGCCCGAAATTCGATCGTCGGTATACTGATACCTTGTTCAATCTCGTTACCGGCAAGTCTCTTTACTCGTTCCGCAACACATCATCCCGTGATCAACCCCTTGGTCACATTGTGCACATTATGATGATGTCCTATCGAGTGGGCCCAGAGATACCTCTCCGTTTACACGGAGTGACAAATCCCAGTCTCGATTCGTGCCAACTCAACAGACACTTTCGGAGATACCTGTAATGCACCTTTATAGCCACCCAGTTACGTTGTGACGTTTGGTACACCCAAAGCATTCCTACGGTATCCGGGAGTTGCACAATCTCATGGTCTAAGGAAAAGATACTTGACATTAGAAAAGCTTTAGCATACGAACTACACGATCTTTGTGCTAGGCTTAGGATTGGGTCTTGTCCATCACATCATTCTCCTAATGATGTGATCCCGTTATCAACGAAATCCAATGTCCATAGCCAGGAAACCATGACTATCTGTTGATCACAACAAGCTAGTCAACTAGAGGCTCACTAGGGACATATTGTGGTCTATGTATTCACACATGTATTACGATTTCCGGATAATACAGTTATAGCATGAATAAAAGACTATTATCATGAACAAAGAAATATAATAATAACACTTTTATTATTGCCTCTAGGGCATATTTCCAACAACTGCTCCATGGCTCTGGCTAGACCATTTTGAGCGGCACGGAGGTGCCCATCTCCCGAGTTGAAGGCATCCAATGTCCCTTGGGAGAAACAAGCGTCACGAAGAACAGTCCGGCGAGGCCTGTGGTTCATGACACTTTCCACCTTGGAATTGGTGGAGGACAGTTTATCCACATCCTCCGTCGGAGGAGCACCCGGCGCATGCCTCGTATTCGTTCCTGCCTCCGAATCCGGCCTTGGAGCCTGGCTTGTGGAGGCACGATTGGTAGCCTCTCCGGGTATAGTCTGGCGAGCGCTCTTTTTCCTGAAAAGAGGGCATGGGGGTTAATACGCCTATGCGAATAATGTCTTGCAATAAAGATGGCGCGCCGTACCGCTGCGCCGGTGTCTTAATCTGGACTGCGGGTCTTTGCAGCCTGCCTGGCCTCGCGGCCCCTTGTTGGCCAGTCACCGCAGGCTCGGCCTTCTGCCTCGAGGACCTCCCCTGCAAAACACGGTTGTTATACGGCGATCAAAACACGCAAGGACGAATCCCTTTTTGAAGTGTTGGGACTTCGGTCTCAGTCACCTGTGAGGCTGGAACTAGCCCAGGGTAATCGGCTGTAATGGCCACCAAAGCATTATCATTACTTAATTGGTAAAACACCCCATCGATCAGCTCCACAGATATGTCCGGATCCTCCTGGGAGGCCAGGTCGAGGGACAGTCCAGGATCCTCGGGTTGTGGAGGGGAGTTGTTTATCTCCCTTACAGCCTGGCGCAGTTCCTGCGTAGAAATCGCTAGACTGAATACTTAACTGCGGAAGCATGAAACAGATGGGCGAGAAAAAGTCTCCGCTTACCTAGCTCAGAGGATTGTACATAGAAAATCTGCCATGCGGGTTGACACGAATGAATTCCTCCTCTTCTCCCTTGTACAAAGTGGATAAGATCTTTATTAAATCAGCAACCGATCCCGGCACTTTACGGCCGTAGCGGGTGGCGTCATCCTCCCCGTTGAAATCCAACATGGGGTGGCCTCTATACTGAAGCGGCTGCACCCCCCGCATGATACATATGGCCATGACCTCGATCATGGTCAATCCGGATCGAGCTAAAAAACTTATCCGGCTCATCAGGTAAAGAATGTCCCTGCCATCTTCCTCTAGGGAGCTCCGTGGACGCCAGCTCCAGCGCTTCTTCAAAGGGGTGTTGTCGAACTCAGGAAGGCCGATCCGAATAGGATCCGGGAGGGGGACGTCTTCAATATAAAACCATTTTGAAGGCCAGTCTTCGGACGTCTTCTTTGGGGTCCTGGACAGGTATCCGGTCCCGGCAATACGCCACACTTCGGCTCCGCCCACTTGATATATTGACCCCTTCTGAGAACGGGGCACAAGGCAGAACAACTTCTTTCACAAAGTGAAATGAGCCTCATAGCCCAAAAACAACTCGCAAAGGGCTACGAATCCCGTGATATGCAGCATGGAGGCAGGCGTAAGGTTGTGCAACTGGAGGCCGTAGAACTCCAGGATCCCCAGGAGAAACGGATGAATTGGTAATCCGAGCCCTCTTACCAAATAAGGGACAAGGCATACCCGCTCTCCCTTGGAGGGGTTGGGAAGGCTCTCCGCTTGCTCTCCGCCATTATAGGTGGCAAGCCTGGCTCGAACCGGGACCAGGTACGCTGGGGGAAGAAATCCCTTGGTCTGAAGCATCACTAATTTGCTGTGCGGGACGGAACATCTCTCCCAATCTCCAGGCTTGGAGCTAGGGGGATGAGAGGAGGAGCTGCGTCAACCGGCCATGATGGAATGGATCTCTGTCGGGTGCGCTCCAATGAAGGCTCACCAAGGGAGGATGGTGTGATTTGGATCTGAATCCTCGTCTTTTTAATAGGTGGCTCATTCATACAGCTAGCGGGGTAAATGTGAAAACGCCCTGGCTCTTCACATTCGCTCGACACGTGGAAAGTGGCCATTATTAGGCGTGGAAGCCAAGGAGTGCAACATTCACAAGAGACAAGACACTATTTTGACAGGTACACAGAATTTGGAGAGGAACCCGCCTTGCAATGCCGAAGACAATACTGTGCGACAGACTCATCGTCATTGAAGCCTGGTTCGGGGGCTACTGAGGGAGTCCTGGATTAGGGGGTCTTCGGACAGCCGGACTATCTCCATTGGACGGACTATTGGACTATGAAGATACAAGATTGAAGACTTCGTCTCGTGTCCGTATGGGACTCTACTTGGCGTGGAAGGCAAGCTAGGCAATACGAATATGGATATCTCCTCCTTTGTAACCGACCTTGTGTAACCCTAACCCTCTCCGGTGTCCATATAAGTCGAAGGGTTTTAGTCCGTAGGACAACAATCACAACATACAATCATACCATAGGCTAGCTTCTAGGGTTTAGCCTCTCTGATCTCGTGGTAGATCTACTCTTGTACTACCCATATCATCAATATTAATCAAGCAGGACGTAGGGTTTTACCTCCATCAAGAGGGCCCGAACCTGGGTAAAACATCGTGTCCCCTGCCTCCTGTTACCATCCGGCCTAGACGCACAGTTAGGGACCCCCTACCCGAGATCCGCCGGTTTTGACACCGACAGTAGCACACAAAGTGTTCCTCCGGTATTTGGGAGTTGCATGATCTCATAGTCACAGGAACATGTATAGTTATGGAGAAAGCAATAGCAACAAACTAAACGATCATCGTGCTAAGCTAACGGATGGGTCAAGTCAATCACATCATTCTCTAATGATGTGATCCCGTTAATCAAATGACAGCTCATGTCTATGATTAGGAAACATAACCATCATTGATTCAACGAGCTAGTCAAGTAGAGGCAAACTAGTGACACTCTATTTGTCTATGTATTCACACATGTACTAAGTTTCCGGTTAATACAATTCTAGAATGATTTATCATGATATAAGGAAATATAAATAACAACTTTATAATTGCTTCTAGGGAATATTTCCTTCAGTCTCCCACTTGCACTAGAGTCAATAATCTAGATTACACAGTAATGATTCTAACACCCATGGAGTCTTGGTGTTGATCATGTTTTGCTTGTGAGAGAGGCTTACTCAACGGGTCTGCAACATTCAAATCCGTATGTATCTTGCAAATCTCTATGTCTCCCTCCTTGACATGGTCGCAGATGGAATTGAAGCATCTCTTGATGTGCTTGGTTCTTTTGTGAAATCTGGATTCCTTTGCCAAGGCAATTGCTCCAGTATTGTCACAATAGATTTTCATTGGACCCAATGCACTAGGTATGACACCTAGATCGGATATGAACTCCTTCATTTGTTGCTTCCGAAGCAGCTATGTATTCCGCTTCACACATAGATCCCACCACAACGCTCTGCTTGGAACTGCACCAACTGACAGCTCCACCATTTAGTAAAAACACGTATCCGGTTTGTGACTTAGAGTCATCCGGATCAGTGTCAAAGCTTGCACCGACGTAACCGTTTACGACAAGCTCTTTGTCACCTCCATATACGAGAAACATATCCTTAGTCCTTTTCAGGTATTTCAGGATGTTCTTGACCGCTGTCCAGTGATCCACTCCTGGATTACTTTGGTACCTCCCTGCTAAACTTATAGCAAGGCACACATCAGGTCTGGTACACAACATTGCATACATGATAGAGCCTATGCCTGAAGCATAGGGAACACCTTTCATTTTCTCTCTATCTTCTGCAGTGGTCGGGCATTGAGTCTGACTCAACTTCATACATTGTAATACAGGCAAGAACCCTTTCTTTGCCTGATCCATTTTGAACTTCTTCAAAACTTTATCAAGGTATGTGCTTTGTGGAAGTCCAATTTAGCGTCTTAATCTATCTCTATAGATCTTGATGCCCAATATATAAGCAGCTTCACCGAGGTCTTTCATTGAAAATTTCTTATTCAAGTATCCTTTTATGCTATTCAGAAATTCATTATCATTTCTGATCAATAATATGTCATCCACATATAATATCAGAAATGCTACAGATCTCCCACTCACTTTCTTGTAAATACAGGCTTCTCCAAAAGTCTGTATAAAACCATATGCTTTGATCACACTATCAAAGCGTATATTCCAACTCCGAGAGGCTTGCACCAGTCCATAAATGGATCGCTGGAGCTTGCACACTTTGTTAGCACCTTTTGGATCGACAAAACCTTTGGGTTGCATCATATACAACTCTTCTTTAAGATATCCATTAAGGAATGCAGTTTTGACATCCATTTGCCAAATTTCATAATCATAAAATGCGCCAATAGCTAACATGATTCGGATGGACTTAAGCATCGCTACGGGTGAGAAGGTCTCATCGTAGTCAACTCCTTGAACTTGTTGAAAACCTTACGCAACAAGTGGAGCTTTTTAGACAGTAATATTATCATCAGCGTTAGTCTTCTTCTTGAAGATCCATTTATTCTCTATGGCCTGCCGATCATCAGGCAAGTCAACCAAAGTCCATACTTTGTTCTCATACATGGATCGCATCTCAGATTTCATGGCCTCAAATGATTTTGCGGAATCTGGGCTCATCATCGCTTCCTCATAGTTCGTAGGTTCATCATGGTCAAGTAACATGACTTTGAGAACAGGATTATCGTACCACTCTGGTGCGGATCTTACTCTGGTTGACCTACGAGGTTCAGTAGTAACTTAATCTGAAGTTACATGATCATCATCATTAGCTTCCTCACTAATTGGTGTAGGAGTCACACGAACAGATTTCGGTGATGAACTACTTTCCAATAAGGGAGCAGGTACAGTTACCTCATCAAGTTCTACTTTCCTCCCACTCACTTCTTTCAAGAGAAACTCCTTCTCTAGAAAGGATCCATTCTTAGCAACGAATATCTTGCCTTCGGATCTGTGATAGAAGGTCTACCCAACAGTGTCCTTTGGGTATCCTATGAAGACACATTTCTCCGATTTGGGTTTGAGCTTATCAAGTTGAATCTATTTCACATAAGCATCGCAGGCCCAAACTTTAAGAAATGACAACTTGGGTTTCTTGCCAAACCACAGTTCATAAGGTGTCATCTCAACGGATTTAGATGGTGCCCTATTTAACGTGAATGCAACTTTCTCTAAAGCGTAACCCCAAAACGATGGCAGTAAATCAGTGAGAGACATCATAGATCGCACCATATCTAGTAAAGTATGATTACGATGTTCAGACACACCATTACGCTGTGGTGTTCCAGGTGGCGTGAGTTGCGAAACTATTCCGCATTGTTTCAAATGAAGTCCAAACTCATAACTCAAAGATTCGCCTCCTCGATCAGATCGTAGAAACTTGATTTTCTTGTTACGGTGATTTTCCACTTCACTCTGAAATTCTTTGAACTTTTCAAATGTTTCAGACTTATGTTTCATTAAGTAGATATACCCATATCTGCTCAAATCATCTGTGAAGGTGAGAAAATAACGATATTCGCCGCGAGCCTCTATATTCATCGGACCACATACATCAGTATGTATGATTTCCAACAAATCTGTTGCTCGCTCCATTGTTCTAGAGAACAGCATTTTAGTCATCTTGCCCATGAGGCATGGTTTGCAAGTACCAAGTGATTCATAATCATGTGATTCCAAAAGCCCATCAGAATGGAGTTTCTTCATGCGCTTTACACCAATATGACCTAAATGGCAGTGCCACAAATAAGTTGCACTATCATTATCAACTCTGCATCTTTTGGCTTCAATATTATGAATATGTGTATCACTACTATCGAGATTCATCAAGAATAGACCACTCTTCAAGGGTGCATGACCATAAAAGATATTGCTCATAAAAATAGAACAACCATTATTCTCAGATTTAAATGAATAACCATCTCGCATCAAACAAGATCCAGATATAATGTTCATGCTCAACGCTGGCACCAAATAACAATTATTTAGGTCTAAAACTAATCTCGAAGGTAGATGTAGAGGTAGCGTGCCGATGGCGATCACATTGACTTTGGAACTATTTCCCATGCACATCGTCACCTCGTCCTTAGCCAATCTTCGCTTAATCCGTAGCCCCTGTTTCGAGTTGCAAATGTTATCAACTGAACAAGTATCAAATACCCAGGCACTACTGCGAGCACTAGTAAGGTACACATCAATAACATGTATATCAAATATACCTTTCACTTTGCCATCCTTTTTCTCCGCCAAATACTTGGGGCAGTTCCGCTTCTAGTGACCAGTTCCTTTGCAGTAGAAGCACTCAGTCTCGGGCTTAGGTCCAGACTTGGGTTTCTTCACTTGAGAAGCAACTGGCTTGCTGTCTTCTTGAAGTTCCCCTTCTTCCCGTTACACTTTTCTTGAAACTGGTGGTCTTATTGACCATCAACACTTGATGCTCCTACTTGATTTCTACCTCCGCAGCCTTTAGCATTACGAAGAGCTCGGGAATCGTCTTATCCATCCCTTGCATATTATAGTTCATCACGAAGCTCTTGTAGCTTGGTGGTAGTGATTGAAGAACTCTGTCAATGACACTATCATCAGGAAGATTAACTCCCAGTTGAGTCAAGTGGTTGGGGTACCCAGACATTCTGAGTATATGTTCACTGACAAAACTATTCTCCTCCATCTTACAGCTGTAGAACTTATTGGAGACTTCATATATCTCAATCCGGGCATTTGCTTGAAATATTAACTTCAACTCCTAGAACATCTCATATGCTCCATGACGTTCAAAACGTCGTTGAAATCCCGGTTCTAAGCCGTAAAGCATGGCACACTAAACTATCGAGTAGTCATCAACACGCGACTGCCAGGCATTCACAATGTTTGCAGTTGCCAACGCGGGTGGTACACCTAGCGGTGCTTCCAGGACATAATTCTTTTGTGCAGCAATGAGGATAATCCTCAAGTTATGGACCCAGTCCGTGTAATTGCTACCATCATCTTTCAACTTAGCTTACTCTAGGAACACATTAAAATTCAAGGGAACAACAGCACGGGCCATCTATCTACAACAACATAGACATGCAAAATACTACCTAGTACTAAGTTCATGATAAATTAAAGTTCAATTAATCCAATTACTTAAGAACTCCCACTTAGATAGACATCTCTCTAATCATCTAAGTGATCACGTGATCCATATCAACTAAACCATGTTCAATCATCACGTGAGATGGAGTAGTTTTCAATGGTGAACATCACTATGTTGATCATATCTACTATATGATTCACGCTCGACCTTCCGGTCTCCAGTGTTCCAAGGCCATATCTGCATATGCTAGGCTCGTCAAGTTTAACCCGAGTATTCTGCGTGTGCAAAACTGGTTTGCACCTGTTGTATGTGAGCGTAGAGCTTATCACACCCGATCATCACGTGGTGTCTCGGCACGATGAACTGTAGCAATGGTGCATACTCAGGGAGAACACTTATACCTTGAAATTAGTAAGAGATCATCTTATAATGCTACCGTCGAACTAAGCAAAATAAGATGCATAAAGGATAAACATCACATGCAATCCATATAAGTGATATGATATGGCCGTCATCATCTTGTGCCTTTGATCTCCATCTCCAAAGCACCGTCATGATCACCATCGTCACCGGCTTGACACCTTGATCTCCATCTAAGCATCATTGTCGTCACGCCAACTATTGCCTCCATGACTATCGCTACCGCTTAGTGATAAAGTAAAGCAATTACATTGAGATTGCATTTCATACAATAAAGCGACAACCATATGGCTCCTGCCAATTGCCGATAACTGTGTTACAAAACATGATCATCTCATACAATAAAATTTAGCATGATGTCTTGACCATATCACATCACAACATGCCCTGCAAAAACAAGTTAGACGTCCTCTACTTTGTTGTTGCAAGTTTTACGTGGCTGCTACGGGCTAAGCAAGAACCGTTCTTACCTACACATCAAAAACCAGAACGCGGTATAGTGATTACTTTTTGATCTTCAGAAAGAACCCTGCTCATTGAATCTGATTCAACTAAAGCTAGAGAAACAGACACCCACTAGCCACCTGTGTGCGAAGCACGTCAGTAGAACCAGTCTCACGTAAGCGCACGCGTAATGTTGGTCTGGACCGTTTCTTCCAACAATGCCGCCGAATCAAGAATCAACTAGTGACGGCAAGCAATATGTATATACCCACGCCCACAACTCCGTTGTGTTCTACTCATGCATATGACATCTACGCATAAACCTGGCTCTAATGCCACTGTTGGGGAACGCAGTAATTTCAAAAAAATCCTACGCACACGCAAGATCATGGTGATGCATAGCAATGAGAGGGGAGAGTGTTGTCCACGTACCATCGTTGACCGTAAGCAGAAGCGTTATGACAACACGGTTGATGTAGTCGAACGTCTTCACGATCGACCGATCCTAGTACCGAACGTGCGGCACCTCCACGATCTGCACACGCTCAGCTCGGTGACGTATTGCGAACTCACGATCCAGTAGAGCTTCGAGGGAGAGTTTCATCAGCACGACGACATGATGACGGTGATGATGATGCTACCGGAACAGGGCTTCGCCTAAGGACTGTTACGATATAACCGAGGTGGATTATGGTGGAGGGGGCACCTCACATGGCTAAAAGATCAATGATAAACTTGTGTGTCTATGGGGTGCCCCCTCCCCCGTATATAAAGGAGTGGAGGAGGGGGAGGGGCCGGCCCTCCTAGGTGCGCCCCAAAGGGGAGTTCTACTCCCACCGGGAGTAGGACTCCAACCCTTCCAAGGGTAGGAGTAGGAGAGAGGGAAGGAGGAGAGAGGGGGAAGGAAAAGGGGGCGCCGCCCCCTCCTTGTCCAATTCGGACTAGAGGGGGAGGGGGCGTGCGGCCTGCCCTGGCCGCCCCTCCTCTTCTCCACTTAGGCCCAATAGGCCCATTACACTCCC
>NC_041390.1:264708238-264733546 GCF_002162155.2 Triticum dicoccoides | reverse complement strand
ATTTGTCATTACTTGCCCGGAACCCTTTCAAAGTTCAAACATAGTCATCCAATATATCGATCTTTATGTCTCGACCATTTCGAGACTCCTCATCATGTCCATGATCATATCCGGGACTCCGAACTACCTTCGGTACATCAAAACACATAAACTCATATTACCGATCGTCATCGAACGTTAAGCGTGCGGACCCTACGGGTTCGAGAACTATGTAGGCATGACCGAGACTCGTCTCCGGTCAATAACCAATAGCGGAACATGGATGCTCATATTGGCTCCTACATATTCTGCGAAGATCTTTATCGGTCAAACCGCATAACGTTTTACGTTGTTCCCTTCGTCATTGGTATGTTACTTACCCGAGATTCAATCGTCGGTATCTCAATAACTAGTTCAATCTCGTTACCGGCAAGTCTCTTTATACTACATCACATAACTAACTCATTAGCTACATTGCTTGCAAGGCTTATTGTGATGTACATTACCGAGAGGGCCCAGAGATAGCTCTCCGACAATCGGAGTGACAAATCCTAATCTTGATCCATGCGAACTCAACAAACACCATCGGAGACACCTGTAGAGCACCTCTATAATCACCCAGTTACGTTGTGACGTTTGGTAGCACACAAAGTGTTCCTTCGGTATTCAAGAGTTGCATGATCTCATAGTCATAGGAACATGTATAGTTATGGAGAAAGCAATAGCAACAAACTAAACGATCATCGTGCTAAGCTAATGGATAGGTCAAGTCAATCACATCATTCTCTAATGATGTGATCCTATTAATCAAATGACAACTCATGTCTATGGTTAGGAAACATAACCATCATTGATTCAATGAGCTAGTCAATTAGAGGCAAACTAGTGACACTCTGTTTGTCTATGTATTCACACATGTACTAAGTTTCCGGTTAATATAATTCTAGCATGAATAATAAAAATTTATCATGATATAACGGAATATAAATAACAACTTTATTATTGCCTCTAGGGCATATTTCCTTCAGTTCCTATGAACTACTGGGATGCGGTGGTAAAACGCTCACAGTAAAGCAAAAATCAAAGTCTTGCAAGTTCTTACCGTGCAACAGGTGGTGATCAGCAACCGACGGTGTCAAGTAACTCCAAATATTGGGTAAAGAAATTTCTAGGTGAACGTATGTATGTACGATGTAGAAATATATGGAGCTGGGTTGGCTTTATATGTGTGGAAAAAAATGCTACAACCACGTTAATTAATGCAAGTTGAAAATTCGCTCAAAGTGGTCGAGTGCTGGTCCTAGGCTAGACCGGATTAGAGACACGGGCCTAAGACATAGACGAATTCATGGCCGTAACAAAAGTGAAAATACTAAGTGCTAGATCAAAAGAGGATATACAAACAAATAGTGCTAGCAAGCTGCTACCTCTTGAGCACTGCGTTGGATTTCCCCGAAGAGGAAGGGATGATGCAGCAAAGTAGCGTAAGTATTTCCCTCAGTTTTTGAGAACCAAGGTATCAATCCAGTAGGAGGCTACGCTCGAGTCCCTCGTTCCTACACAAAAACAATAGCTCAATGCAACCAGCGCGCTTAGGGGTTGTCAATCCCTTCACGGTCACTTACGAAAGTGAGATCTGATAGAGATGCTAAATAATATTTTTGGTATTTTTGGTATAGAGATGCAAAGTAAAAAAGTAAAAGCAAAGCAATAGTAAAGTGATGGAGATTTATATGATGAGAAAGAGACCCGGGGGCCATAGGTTTCACTAGTGGCTTCTCTCAAGAGCATAAGTATTCTACGGTGGGTGAACAAATTACTGTTGAGCAATTAACAGAATTTAGCATAGTTATGAGAATATCTAGGTATGATCATGTATATAGGCATCACGTCCGAGACAAGTAGACCGAAACGATTCTGCATGTACTACTATTACTCCACTCATCGACCGCTATCCAGCATGCATCTAGAGTATTAAGTTAAAAATAGAGTAATGCCTTAAGCAAGATGACATGATGTAGAGGGATAGTTTCATGCAATATGATAAAAAAACCATCTTGTTATCCTCGATGGCAACAATACAATATGTGCCTTGCTGCCCCTTCTCTCACTGGGAAAGGACACCGCAAGATTGAACCCAAAGCTAAGCACTTCTCCCATGGCAAGAACAACCAATCTAGTAGGCCACACCAAACTGATAATTCAAAGAGACTTGCAAAGATAACCAATCATACATAAATGAATTCAGAGAAGATTCAAATATTATTCATAGATAGACTGGATCATAAACCCACAATTCATCGGTCTCAACAAACACACCGCTAAAAGAAGATTACATCGAATAGATCTCCACAAGAGAGGGGGAGAACATTGTATTGAGATCCAAAAAGAGAGAAGAAACCATCTAGCTACTAGCTATGGACCCGTAGGTCTGAACTAAACTACTCACACTTCATCGGAGGGGCTTGGATGATGATGTAGAAGCCCTCTGTGATCGATGCCCCCTCCGACGGAGCTCCGGAATAGGCCCCAAGATGGGGTCTCGTGGATATAGAAAGTTGCGATAGTGGAATTAGGTTTATGGCTCCCGTTCTGATCGTTTGGGGATATGTGGATATATATGGGAGGAAGAAATATGCCGGTGGAGCTTCGAGGGGCCCACGAGGCAGGGGGCGCGCCCTAAGGGGGTGCCCTCCACCCTCGTGACCACCTCGTGGCTTTCTTGACGGAGGGTCCATGTCTCCTGGATCTTATCTGATGAGAAAATCACGTTTCTGAGGGTTTCATTCTGTTTGGACTCTGTTTGATATTCCTTTTCTTCGAAATCCTAAAACAGGCAAAAACAACAATTCTGGGTTGGGCCTCCGGTTAATAGGTTAGTCCCAAAAATAATATAAAAGTGGAAAATAAAGCCCAATAATGTCTAAAACGGTAGATAACATAGCATGGAGCAATCAAAAATTATAGATACATTGGAGACGTAGCGAGCATCTCCAAGCTTAAATCCTGCTCGTCCTCTAGTAGGTAAATGATAAAAACAGAATTTTTGATGTGGAGTGCTACTTGGCATAATTTTAATGTAATTCTTCTTAATTGTGGTATGAATATTCAGATCCGAAAAATTCAAGACAAAAGTTCATATTGACATAAAAATGATAATACTTCAAGCACACTAACTAAGCAATTATGTCTTATCAAAATAACATGGCCAAAGAAAGTTCATCCCTACAAAATCATATAGTTCAGTCATGTTTCATTTTCATCACACAAGAATGCTCTCATCATGCACAACCCCAATGACAAGCCAAGCAATTGTTTCATACTTTAGTAATCTCAAACCTATAAACTTCCACACAATATATGAGCGCGAGCCATGGACATAGCACTATGGGTGGAATAGAATATAATGAAGGGGGTTATGTGGAGAAGACAAAAAAAGGAGAAAGTCCCACATCAACGAGGCAAATCAATGGGCTATGGAGATGACCACCAATTGATGTTAATGCAAGGAGTAGGGATTGCCATGCAACGGATGTACTAGAGCTACAAATGTATGAAAGCTCAACAAAATAAACTAGTGGGTGTGCATCCAACTTGCTTGCTCACGAAGACCTAGGGCACTTGAGGAGGCCCATTGTTGGAATATACAAGCCAAGTTCTATAATGAAAAATTCCCACTAGTATATGAAAGTGATAACATGAGAGACTCTCTACTATGAAGATCATGGTGCTACTTTGAAGCACAAGTGTGGTAAAAGGATAGTAACATTGTCCCTTCTCTCTTTTTCTCTCATTTTTTGGGCCTTCTCTTTTTTATGGCCTTTTTTGGGCCTTCTCTTTTTATGGTCTTTCTCTTTTTTATATATATACCTCACTTGGGACAATGCTCTAATAATGATGATCATCACACTTCTATTTATTTACAACTCGATACTAGAACAAAGATGACTCTATATGAATGCCTCCGGCGATGTACTGGGATATGCAATGAACCAAGAGTGACATGTACGAAAGAATTATGAACGGTGGCTTTGCCACAAATACTATGTCAACTACATGATCATGCTAAGCAATATGACAATGATGAATGTGTCATGATGAACAAAATGATGGAAAGTTGCATGGCAATATATGTCGGAATGGCTATGGAAATGCCATAATAGGTAGGTATGGTGGCTGTTTTGAGGAAGATATAAGGAGGTTTATGTGTGAAAGAGCATATCATATCACGGGGTTTGGATGCACCGGCGAAGTTTGCACCGACTCTCAATGTGAGAAAGGGCAATGCATGGTACCGAAGAGGCTAGCAAGGATGGAAGGGTGAGAGTGCGTATAATCCATGGACTCAACATTAGTCATAAAGATCTCACATACTTATTGCAAAAATCTACAAGTCATCAAAAACTTCGGCACTATGCGCATGCTCCTAGGGGGATAGATTGGTAGGAAAAGACCATCGTTCGTCCCCGACCGCCACTCATAAGGAAGACAATCAAATAACACCTCATGTTTCAAATTTGTTGCATAACGTTTACCATACGTGCATGCTACGGGACTTGCGAACCTGAACACAAGTATTTCTCAATTTCACAACTACTCAACTATCATGACTTCTATATTATTACCTCCATATCTCAAAACAATCATCAAGCATCAAACTTTTCTTAGTATTCAACACACTCATACGAAAGTTTTATTATTAATCTTGCATACCAAGCATATTAGGATTTTAAGCAAATTACCATGCTCTTAAGACTCTGAAAATAATCTAAGTGAAGCATGAGAGAACAATAGTTTCTAGAAAACAAATCCACCACCATGCTCTAAAAGATATAAGTGAAGCACTAGAGCAAAACTATAAAGGTCAAAAGATATAAGTGAAGCACATAGAGTATTCTATCAAATTCCAAATCATGTATGGCTCTCTCAAAAGGTGTGTACAGAAAGGATGATTGTGGTAAACTAATAAGCAAAGACTCAAATCATAAAATACGCTCCAAGCAAAACGCATATCACGTGGTGAATAAAAATATAGCTCCAAGTAAAGTTTACCGATAGAAGAAGATAAAAGAGGGGATGCCTTCCGGGGCATCCCCAAGCTTTGGCTTTTAGGTGTCCTTAGATTATCTTGGGGGTGCCTTGGACATCCCCAAGATTAGGCTCTTTCGACTCCTTGTTCCGTAATCCATCAAATCTTTACCCAAAACTTGAAAACTTCACAACACAAAACTTAAAGTAGAAAACCCGTGAGCTCCGTTAGCGAAAGAAAACAAAAGACCACTTCAAGGTACTGTAATGAACTCATTCTTTATTTATATGGGTGTTAAACCTACTTTATTCCAACTTATCTATGGATTATAAACTATTTTACTAGCCATAGATTCATCAAAATAAGCAAACAACACACGAAAAACAGAATCTGTCAAAAACAGAACAGTCTATAGTAATCTGTAGCTAGCGCAAGATCTGGAACCCCAAAAATTCTAAAATAAATTTCTGGACGTGAGGAATTTATCTATTAATCATCTGCAAAAATAATTAACTAAATATCACTTACCAAATAAAAATTACAGCAGTTCTCGTGAGCGCTAAAGTTTCTGTTTTTTACAGCAAGTTCAACAAGACTTTCCCCAAGTCTTCCCAGCGGTTCTACTTGGCACAAACACTAATTAAACACAAAAAACGCAAACAAAACAGAGGCTAAATAATTTATTTATTACTAAACAGGAGCAAAAATCAAGGAATAAAAATAAAATTGGGTTGCCTCCCAACAAGCAATATCGTTTAACGCCCCTAGCTAGGCATAACAAGCAAGAATAGATCTAGGTATTGCCATCTTTGGTAGGCAATTCTTCAATGAGGCATCTATTTCCCTTTGGAATTTCTTTATTTCTAGTTATTAGCAAACTCTTAGGCACAAGATCGAAAAAATCATTTGTAGCAATTGGTTCCTTAATGATAGCAAAAAGATTGGGATGAATACTTATAGATTTAAGATCCGCAGTTTCCTTACTAGATGATTCACCCTTATTTTTAGGAACATACATAAGCTTGTCAATTTTAGTAGGAGGACTTGGAGTATTCTTTACGGAAGAAAAAGCGATTCCCAAGTTTGTAATGATACCCTCAAGTTTATCAATTCTAGTAGAATCTAAGTTTATCTTCTCATTAACTATGGGTTCCTTTTCCTTAATATTTTTCAAAGTCATTCCTACCTTAGATCCATATTGAGTAATTTGATTGTGGATCTTTTTGTCTAGATTTTCAATTAATTCAACAGTAGCAACTTTATTTTCAATAATTTCAAGGCTTTGCATAACATGCTCCAAAGTTAACATAGTTCCATTAACCAAAAGAGGTGGTGAGCCAAATAAATCTAACATAGCATTATAAGAATCAGAAGTATGGCTACCCAAGAAATTCCCTCCAGTAATGGTATAAGGATATATCTATACCAAGGATTAACACCTACATAAAAATTGTGGAGAAGAACTGAAGTAGATTGCTTCCTGGTAGATCTATTTTGAGCATTGCAAATTCTATACCAAGCATCTTTTAGATTTTCTCCCTCCCTTTGTTTAAAATTTAGAACTTCATTCTCGGGAGACAACGGAGAAGATATGAGACTAGCCATGACGACAAGCAAACAAACTAACACACTAGCAAACGGGCAAAAGAGGCGAATAGAGAGGGAGGATAGAGAGAGAGGGTGAATAAAACGGTAAGGGTGAAGTGGGGGAGAGGAAAACGAGAGGCAAATGGCAAATAATGTAATGCGGGAGATAGGGATTGTGATGGGTACTTGATGTGTTGACTTTTGCGCAGACTCCCCGACAATGGCGCCAGAAATCCTTCTTGCTACCTCTTGAGCACTGCGTTGGATTTCCCCGAGGAGGAAGGGATGATGCAGCAAAGTAGGGTAAGTATTTCCCTCAGTTTTTGAGAACCAAGGTATCAATCCAGTAGGAGGCTACGCTCGAGTCCCTCGTACCTACACAAAAACAAGAGCTCAACGCAACCAACACGCTTAGGGTTGTCAATCCCTTCACGGTCACTTACGAAAGTGAGATCTGATAGAGATGATAAATAATATTTTTGGTATTTTTGGTATACAGATGCAAAGTAAATAAAGTAAAAGCAAAGTAAAAGCAAAGCAATAATAAAGTGATGGAGATTGATATGATGAGAAAGAGACCCGGGGGCCATAGGTTTCACTAGTGGCTTCTCTCAAGAGCATAAGTATTCTATGGTGGGTGAACAAATTATTGTTGAGCAATTGACAGAATTTAGCATAGTTATGAGAATATCTAGGTATGATCATGTATATAGGCATCATGTCCGAGACAAGTAGACCGAAACAATTCTGCATCTACTACTATTACTCCACTCATCGACCGCTATCCAGCATGCATCTAGAGTATTAAGTTAAAAACAGAGTAACGCCTTAAGCAAGATGACATGATGTAGAGGGATAGTTTCATGCAATATGATAAAAAAAACCATCTTGTTATCCTCGATGGAAACAATACAATATGTGCCTTGCTGCCCCTTCTATCACTGGGAAAGGACACCGCAAGATTGAACCCAAAGCTAAGCACTTCTTCCATGGCAAGAACAACCAATCTAGTAGGCCAAACCAAACTGATAATTTGAAGAGACTTGCAAAGATAACCAATCATACATAAAAGAATTCAGAGAAGATTCAAATATTATTCATAGATAGACTGGACCATAAACCCACAATTCATTAGTCTCAACAAACACACCGCAAAAAGAAGATTACATCGAATAGATCTCCACAAGAGAGGGGGAGAACATTGTATTGAGATCCAAAAAGAGAGAAGAAGCCATCTAGCTACTAGCTATGGACCCGTAGATCTGAAGTAAACTACTCACACTTCATCGAAGGGGCTTGGATGATGATGTAGAAGCCATCGGTGATCGATGCCCCCTCCGGCGAAGCTCCAGAACAGGCCCCAAGATGAGATCTCGTGGATACAAAAAGTTGCGGCGGTGGAATTAGGTTTTTGGCTCCCGTTCTGATCGTTTGGGGATACGTGGATATATATGGGAGGAAGAAGTACGTCGGTGGAGCTTCGAGGGGCCCACGAGGCAGGGGGCGCGCCCTAGGGGGGCGCCCTCCACCCTCGTGACCACCTCGTGGCTTTCTTGACGGAGGGTCCAAGTCTCCTGGATCTTATCTGATGAGAAAATCACTTTTCCGAAGATTTCATTCCGTTTGAACTCCGTTTGATATTCCTTTTCTTCGAAACCCTAAAACAGGCAAAAATAGCAATTCTGGGCTGGGCCTCCGGTTAATAGGTTAGTCCCAAAAATAATATAAAAATGGAAAATAAAGCCCAATAATGTCTAAAATAGTAGATAATATAGCATGGAGCAATCAAAAATTATAGATACGTTGAAGACATATCACAAGCCACTTAACTTTTTTTTTCTTTATCTCCTTTTTTCCTCACAACGATCCAAGTAGTAGCACTACTAGCCACGTGTTCTTTTTTTAAGTCCACTCTCCAACCGAACCAAAAATATCAGCACAGTATTCCCTTCCAAACACCTGCTCTATTTTTTTCTCTATCCAATGTCCAACGTGGCAGCCAAGGAAAGAAATTTAAGATACTTTTCCACGAAACTGAACCAGACTCAACTTCCTGAAAACAATAATTGCCATGTGATGCTTTCCTTGTTTTGTTTTCCTATCTCCACTTCCCAAACGAACTACAAGTCCAAAAGGAAATAGATCCGAACACAACTTTTCTTACTCTTTTTTCCTACTACCTGCTTCCTTTTTGATCGGTCCTTCTTCTCCTTTCTTCCATACAAAGAAAACTCCAGCCAACACACACGCTGGTGCAATCCTCCTCGTACTATTTCCTTTAAAAAAACTACAAGGATCTCTTTCCTCACGTGATCAATGGATGGGTCCCACAACAGTAAATCCCAACTGAAGTTATTCTATGGCAAAAACGAATCCAAGATTTAGGCAACCTGATGAGGCACAAACTAGCGAGATGCTAATTCACGCGTCTAGATGGCTTGGTCTTTCACGGCGATATTTGATCTACAATTCTTCTGCCTTGTTCCTCCTCGCAATCTCCAATAATAAGTTTCACCCGTCTATGAAAATACACGAACAAAAATAACGATCCCCACGGATCAGCACGTAGGCGTTAATATGATAATCAACCCTCCGTCGCTAGTAGATTTTCTCAATGGAACAATCACAGAAAATACTCACAATTGGGTCATCCGAAACATGGACGTTTTTTGACTTTTTTCATAACTCACGGATAAACAAAAACTGATCTGATTACAAGGCCGTAGCCTGCCTTTTTATATGCCAAAAAAAGTACGTCAACTTTAAACCTAGATGCTTAGACTCCAACTCCTTCACGTCATGTGCTAACTAGGAAAAACAAATCCTAACAAGAAAAGGAAAAGGACTCACGTACGTGCTAGCTAGATACCTCGTTGACTCGAACAAAAGGATAAGAATCTAACAAATCTGCACCAGGATTCTACCTATCACAACTTGATACGGAGGGGTGCAAAAATTAGGCTCCACCGAAGCCAGCTCTGGCTCCGCCTTAATCTCCTGTATTTTCTTGTAAGACGCATGGTGCCATTCTAATTCCTTTTTATTCTAAAAACCAATTTAATCTCTTGCCATTTTATGCGGACATGACTTTTCTTCTCTCTTCTCTTTGATCAAACATAATTGTACACCTTTAGACTCCATGGGTATAGGCATCTGCACTAACATGCCAATGACATCTCCTGGTTCCAATGCATGCATCATATAATTGGTCTCTGGTCTGCTAATCGCCAAATTGATTCTCGGCCCACAAAGTTCACGTACATGACCATCCTTTCCTTGATGAAATCTGACCGCTTGCATGGCATTAGTTTCCGTAACTGCTTTATGACCTCTCTGCTTAACTGGCTTAGCTTCGATAGAATTAACAATTGATGATGCCATGTCCGTATCACAACCAGCGTGGAGTTTCCTTGAGAGAAAACAAGGCAAAAAAACTGATCCAAACCTGCCTTTCTTTTTACTGATCAAATCTTCTAAACAAAGCAACTTCTTTTTTTGTCTCCAACACATCAACCGATTTGATCAGTAAAAAGAAAGGCAGGTTGTCTTTTTTTTGAAAGATCCATCCCTAGCTGGCATTGATTTCATTAGCAGAGAGAAGGCGGGAAACAAGTTTTGATCAAGTGATCGATGGGGTGAAATAGAAAAGGCACAGGTGGCTATGCTGGCACTTATAGTATCGGGATATCTCTCACGGCACATCCCCGAAGGGGTGCTCTATGCAGGCTGCTCCTGCGATCCTCCATTGCTCCATGTCGCGACAGCATGCTTCGATGATGGTGTGAGAGCACGACATCTTTCCGCGGAAGGTGCATGCATTACGCTCAAGCCATATGTGCCAGGCAATGAGTGCAAGAATTGATCTGGTGCTCTTCCTGTCGCTTGGGCTTGCCGCGTCCATGATCAGTCTCACTCTTTCCGTCATCGTCGTTCCGGAGCTCCAGGTAGCGTGTGCCAGGGAGTGACAGCCCCGCCATGATGCCGCCGTTGTCTAGGCCTGGATAGCAATCGGGCATTCCCAGAAAAGGTGGGAGGAGGACTCCAAGCTTCTCAGACAGAGTTGGCAGAAGTAACTGTTCTCCCAGCCACGCCGCTGCAGGCGATCGTTGCACCATAGCCCGTCGAGGTGTAGCATCCAGAGGAACATCTTGAGCTTCCCAGGTGCCCAGATACGCCAGACATTGTTGGAGGGGAAGGGTGCCATCGGCGCTTGGAACTGTGCCGCGTAGGCGGAGCGAGTGGAGTAGTGTTCGGAGGTGGTAGCAGTCCAGCGGATTATGTCGCTGAGTTCATGTCGCGACCGGTTTTCCAATAAAAATATTTATTGAAAAGCCAATCTTTTAAGTCCAGTATGAGAGAAATCCTCCACACTGGCAGACAAATTCTTGATACAATAAGCCAGTAGCATAAAATATATTACAGGGTCGAACTACGGTTGCTCAACCAAATTATTACAAGCACGCCAATAATCATACATAATGGCGAACAGAACACAGTGGTGTGGAGACATACTACTGACTCAAGGATAGGCTGGTGGTGGAAAAACACAGCGCGGAGAGAAATACAAGACTCTACGTCTGTCATCTCATCGAGTGTCGAGGAGAGGCTCGATGAATTTATTTGGTAGCGGAAGCGGATATAAAACAGTGGCCAAATCCAGGGTCGCACAAGACTGACTGGGACTCCTCTAAGTGTCGGGCTCGCTATCGAACTCTTCATCCATGAGATCGCCTTCGTCAGCATCTGGCCAAATCAACAAGCCAGTGAGTACTTTGAAAGTACTCGCAAGACAGTTCGGACGTAAGATATAACAAATGCATGCATGGATGCAACATGATTAATTCCTTAATGCACAATAAATAAAACTGGCATAACGGGTAAGTAAAAAGGGAAAACGGCGGTAGTCCGCCTGAAATTCCACAGAACATAAATAAGGACCGATCGGGTGTCTGAAGCGACGCCTCGAAAGGTGAACAAATAAAAATAAGGAAAATGATGCCACAGTCGGGCATCTTAGCGACACCACATAAAGGGCTTTTAAAAGAAATGCCACGGTCGGACGTCTGAGCGACATCGCAGAAAGGGCTTTAAAAAGAAATGCCACAGTCGGACGTCTGAGCGACATCACATAAAGGGCTTTAAAAGAAATGCCACAGTCGGACGTCTGAGCGACATCGCAGAAAGGGCTTTAAAAGAAATGCCACAGTCGGACGTCTGAGCGACATCGCAGAAAGGGCTTTAAAAAGAAATGCCACAGTCGGACGTCTGAGCGACATCACATAAAGGGCTTTTATTCACAAGTAAATAATACTCATAATAAACATTCAATTCATGAATACAAACGGGTTAGTCCATCCACAGGAGTGATCATTTAACCGGACTTAGCACTCATGCGATTCACCGGAGTCTCTGTCATCAAAGCTGACAATTGATTAGGATAAGAAGGAACGAAACTTGACATGGAAGAGATGATTTGGAGGAATATATGACTCTGCAGAGTTTGTACAAAATTTTTCCCACAGTCAACGGATTTCCGTAGTCACGAAGGACTAGTTCCGTTTACGGTATTTCAGAAGAAAACACAGCTAACCGGTACACACCCATCCTACCTCTCGATGCTAGGAATCACCCTAGTCATCGTCCAAGAAAAACTTTTGAGACGGGGAGATCACAATCTCGAATAGCATGGGATCAAATTTATATACGCGCGCTCTAAGGGGTGCCCCCCTCTCAGTCCCAACCGGAAACACCCATGCCCCCTGACCGGATGACTGGCTTTAATCCAGGGCCATGGAACCATCATCACGGCCTCTCCTCTTTGGTGTGTACCATGAAAGTGGTTTGGAACTTACTAAACCATATTCCTTGCGGAAAACATGTGGTAGTACAAGGAAGGAAATGATAGGTACTGGACCGATATGGTTTGACACTGAAGTCACATAGTCTGGCGTAAGACTGGCATGCTACAACACTGCCGTCGTACCCATCCTCATGCCAACACATGGCCATTCATATTCACATTCATCCACGTATGGATCATCGAACTCACTTACCTCATTATCACATAAAATAACGTTCATCGGTATACTCACCGGCATGCCATGAAACTAACTAAATGCAAAACATGCCAAGACACTCATCATATCAAAAGTTCAAACATGCTTGCCTGGTTCAGAGTAGTCGGAGCCTAGCTCGGTGAAGTTCGCGGCTCCGTCACCTCCTTTGGTATCTACGTTTAAAGAAGATATATGTGCTAACGTAAATACCAAGGAGAGCACAGAAGGTAAACCAAATATTTTTCAAATAAATCTGATAAAAAACTAGACAAAATTTTAAAGAGAACAGAAAAAGAATCAATCAAAAATACTTTTCTGATTAAAAGTTATAAGGGTTTTTGTCCAGGGACTTATCTGTAATGAAACAGAAGATTTCCAGGGGCTAGTTTATAAAAGCAAAAAACGCTTCGGCAGCGATTACGCCAGCCCGAAGAGAAAACGTATTTGGCAGAAGGCGTTTTCAGATAACGCTTCGTTTAGAAAGGACAGAGAGGCTGACAGCGGGTCCCACTTGTCATGTTTAAATTTTCAAATGGGAGGGACGAGGCTCGTCGGCGCCCGAGAGCTGCTGTGGTCGCCGGCGGCGATCCACAGCGAGGCATGGGGATCAGAGGTTACCAATGTGCTCACCGTGTCCTTCCGCAACGGTGGGTGGTGGTGTTGGTCGCCGGTGAGCAGCACGTCGACGGCGGTCTCAACTCCGGCGGACGGTGGTTCGGGCGTGGATGGAGCTCATCGGAGAGGGCTGCAAAGATTAAATTGAGGTGGGGGTTAGACTACTGGGTGCAAGAGAGGGCTACGGACGAGGTTTGGGCGCCGGAGGTGGCCTCACCGAAGTGAATCGAGCTGGAGGCCGAGGCGGGGCGAGGCGGCCGGAGCTGGGGGAGGAGACCTCCTCGAGGTCCCCCTAGTGGCCTGGCGGGGTGTTGGTGAGTAGTGGAGGTGCTGCGTGCACGAGAGTGAGCTCGGGACCCCTTTATATAGGCGGTCCGAGGCGGTTGCCGTGAACGAGGATCACCGGAGAGCGATTACGGTGGCGCAGTGCTCGGTCGGGGTGGTTAGGGGGTCGAGCATCATCACGGAGGTCCAACGGGTCCGTTTTGGTGTTGAACTGGCCGGGGTTTGGGTGTTAAGGGCGAGCTCGACGGAACGGTGATGGTGCGGGCCCGTCGGCGGCGGAGAGCGCGTTCCGTGCTTGCCGGCCACGGTGGCTGTGCTACGGGCGTGCGCTGGCGTGCATGAGGCCACGCGGAGAGCCAGGGAGCGATGGGCGGCGCGGAACGGCGTTCTGCCGTGGTGTGCCTCCTGTCGGCCGCCACGGGAGGTCCCGACGCCGCAGAAGACGCCGGCGAGGGCGAGCCAGCGCGCTACCGACGCCAGGAAGGCTCCACGCACGCGTGTGCAGCTTCGGACAAGAGGAAGAGGCGGCGAGGAACGTGCCAAGGGCACTGTGGCCGCGTGACTGAAACCGACGGACTGAAGATGACACTGAAAACTGAATTTTCTGAACTATGAACAGTAACAGTGCCCACCAGGTGTTCGACCGAATGAAATTGGCCTCTGGTGATTTTTCCTTGAGCTGATTTTTGGTGGAGTGGCTTCTCCTTGCTCAAATAGGCTGCCTGAATTTTGGTGGAATTTTTGGAGGAGTGTAGATATGAATTTCACCAAATTTGGCAAATCTGGTCCAAACTTGCAGAGACTGAATTTTGAAAAATTTGAAAAGAGGAGGAGTGGATCAAGATGGTTCTGGGTTGTGGGTTCAAAGGACAATCCAGGAGAATTGGTTTGAGGTCAAAACTCAAATGCAATAGGGCACTTGCTTTGAAAATCTCTCAGGCTCCAAATAATTTTCAGAATTGAATTGAGGGAAAAATAATTGGAATAAAAATCCAAAACCAGCTTGGATTAGTTGGGACAGAGAATTTAGGTTGATCACAAGTTGTAGGGGAGGTTTTGGAGGGGTTTTACCACATGGGCAAGAATGCCAAGTCATGGTGGTTCCAAGATATGAAAATCCCAAATTTCATGGAGTTTCTTTTTTAAAAGAAAAAGATTAAACTCCCAAAAATAATTTTGAGAGAGAACCAACAGAGAAGAAGTTTCAAAAGGTCAAACACCAAAGTTTGAAGCCAGAATAAAAACCTTGCCAAATAAAAGAAAGTTTCTTAAGCGGAAGGTTTTCTGGAAAATTTTAAATGGCCTCTTTTCAAAAACCACAAAGTTTTTGCTGAAAACCAAAGTAAAATTTTTGGAGTGTCACAGTTCATCGTTGACGATGTTGCCCGCTCTACGAATCTCCCTTGCTTGCTGGAGTACAGAGGGCACAATGCTACTGAGTTCCCCGTGGCGGAGATCAAGGATCCATCGCCCATCGAGCAGTTCGTCTCGGACGGACCTGTTCTTGCGGATGGAGCGGGCGAACAGGGTGGGGTAGTCCAGCCAGAGTGGCCTGCCGCTAAGCCAAGGACTTGACCAGAAGGACGCCGTCTTGCCGTTCCCGATGGTGACCGCCGTGTTGGCAGAGAAGAGGGCTTGATCTTGCAGGTTGCATGGCGTGTCCGTGTCGACCCATGGCCGCTCTGGATGGGTCCAGGAGAGCCACAGCCAGTGCAGACGGAGGGCGCATGCAAATTTGTCCAGATCATGGATGCTGAGGCCTCTGTGGGATTCCGGCGTGGTGACTACGCTCCATGCTACATTGCACTTTCCCCCGGTTGCTTCTTCGTCTTGTGCCCAGAGGAAGGGACGTCTGGCTTTATCTAACTCCTTGGAAAACTTCTTTGGTGCCCTCAGCACCGTGAGGGCGAACATCGGCATAGCGGAGAGGACGCAGCGGACGAGCACCCTACGACCGACGATATGCATCACTCTGCCCTTCCAACCAGCAAGGCGCGCACGAATCCTATCTAGGATGAACTGCGGGTGGACTAAATGAATCCTACTAGTGGTGATTGGGAGGCCTAGGTACGTGATGGGTAGTGACGCCATGATGCCGCCAAAGTTTTACAGGATGGAACCGAGGTCGAGGTCGCCGCAGCTAATCGGCACTGCCGAGGACTTGGCCAGGTTGACGTGCAGGACCGTGGCCTCGCCGAAGAGGTGCATGATGCTGAGCAGGGCATCAACCTCCATCCTTGTGGGGTTGATGAAAATCACGGCGTCATCGGCATACATGCTTGTACGCATATGCACGGCCGTACCAGGCAGAGGAGAGAGTTGGCCTGCCAAGGTTTCTGCCTCTAGAAGACAATGCAGGGGGTCGATGCAGAGAATGAAGAGCAGCGGCAAGAGCGGATCCCCCTACCGCAACCCACGACGATGTATGATGGAGGCGCCCGGAGAACCAATCAGGAGGCAAGACGACGAGGATGTAGAGAGCAGGAGTGCAATCCAGTCTCGCCATCGTGCAAGGAAGCCCATTTTTTGGAGAAGTTCAAAGATATATTCCCAGGAGATGCTGTCAAATGCCTTGGCTATATCTAATTTCAGAAGCAGGGCAGGTGTCTTGCGGCGATGAAGGGCTCTGACGGCGTTTTGAACATATAGGAAACTGTCATGGATGCACTTAGTACGCTGAAAAGCAGTTTGGGCAGCCGAGATCAGTGTGCTGATGACAGAGGCCAGCCTCATAGATAGAACCTTGGCGATTAGTTTTGCGACGGAGTGAATAAGGCTGATGGGCCTATAATCAGCCATACTTGTTGTCCCATCCTTCTTCGGTAGCAGCACAATCATGGCAGAGTTTAGGGCCGCAAAATCACCACATCTAAGTTGTAGAAATGATGGAAAATAGCCATGATGTCATGCTTAATGAGACTCCAGCATGATCTGTAGAAGGCGCAGGAGAATCCGTCAGGTCCAGGTGCCTTCTCAGAGGGGGATGCCTTGATCGCCTCCCAAACTTCAGTTTCCGTGAACGGGTTGTCGAGCCCAGCATTCTCAACTGATGGCAGCAGAATGGAGTCCCAGTTGATCGAGCAGGAGCGGGGCCGCCTTCTGCCGAGCAGCTGAAGGAAGTGGGTGTGAGCAATGGTGGCCTTGTCTCCGTGCGCAGTGGCCACACCGGTTTCAGTGTGCAGTGAGTGGATGTGGTTTTTGCGCCTCCGGGGGTTGATCTTCGATTGGAAGAAGGCGGTCTTGGCGTCACCTGCGCGGAGCCAGAAAACCCTGGACGCTTGACGCCTGCGTGCACACTCGATCGCTGCCAGGCCGACGATCCTGTGCTTGAGCTGCTTGCGGAGGCAAAATTCAGCGGGGGGACAAATGGCGCGCCTCTTGGGCTATATCCAGCAGGAGCACAACCTCAGCGGCAAGGTGGAGCTGCACTTTGGCATCACTGAACAGGGACCGAGCCCAAATCTTGAGATCGAAAGCTGCCCGCTTCAGCTTGGTGTTTAATCTTGCGATAGGTCACCTGGCCGCATCAGGCCGCTGCCAGGCCCGTTCCACTGTCTCTCTGAAGCGCGGGAAACGCGGCAAAAATGCTTCAAAATTGAAAGTGGCCCTCCTCGGGGGAGCAGTGGTGTCAGCTATCAATAACGGGCAGTGATCCAAGCAAGCAGTCGAAGCAGCCATGAGCATGGGGAGGAGGCTCTCCCATTCGACGTTGCAGAAAATATTGTCAATGCTCATCAGGGTCGGATCCTGTCGCTCATTTGACCAAGTGAAGCGCCTGTTTTTGCACTTGATCTCCATCAGGCCGGCCGTGTCGATCGCCCTTCTGAACATGCCCATGATGCGCCGGTTCAGATTGAGATTGCTCTTGTCCCTTGCTTCATATATGATGCTGAAGTCGCCCGCAAGCATCCATGGCTCACCTAGCAGTGGTGCAGATTGGATCAGCTCCGCCAGGAAGGAATCCTTGAGCCCATCGTCGACCGGACCGTATACAGTTGTCAGCCAGAATGAAGATGAACATAGCAGGAGGGTGTCCTTGGCTGTGATTGAGAAGAACCCATAACCTGTGTGTCGAGCTGCACGACGCTCTTGTCCCAGAGGATCGCCGCACCTCCTCTTGTTCCAACTGCCGGCAGGACCGCGCAGCCATCCAAACGGTTGCCTCCCAGCTCGCGCACGATGCAAGGCGACCATGATTCCAGCTTTGTCTCCTATAGGCAAAGAATTGGGGTTTTGTGAGCAGCGGCCAGTTCACACACAACAGCTCTCCTCGCCGGAGAGTTCAGCCCTCTGACATTCCAGGACATGAGGGAAAATTGGTTGTTATCCATTGGGCACAGGCAAATTCTCCAACAGCATCACAAATCAATTGATGATCATGCGATACAGATACACAACCAGCTTAACAGGGGCGTGCCAGAGGCCACCAATAGGCCCCAAGATCCTCTGGCACAAAAGCAAACCTCGTCGCCTAATTCTAACATAATGAAGAACTAACATGGATCCTAACTCTACTCGGCTTAAGGCCAAGCGCTGTTGGAGACTAATACTAACACTAACAGAGCATAAGAAGCTATGATTGACTAACATAACTAAACTATAGCTTCAGCAGCGGCATCCGGGCCAGCCATGCCCCCAGCGATGCGAAACGCCTCCGGGTCGAGACGGGTGAGTTTGGCAATGATGGAGATGTCCTCGTCAGTCAGCGGCTCGTCGAAGCGTTTGATGAGGGCTTCGGCCGCCTTGGCCGTCATGGCCTCCTTCGGCCCCAGCAGGCCAAGCTTCTTAACCAGTAGTAGAGAGGCACGCTGCGCAACAGGCACTTTTGAGGTGTTGCCTGCCTGCCGCGCACTCTGCCTGGTCGGCCCTGCACGGGCCCTGGGTGGTGCCGAATTGCGTCGGGCAGGGGTTGACGCACGAGGGGAGCTGGGGTGCTGGTGAAGAGGCCAGGCTGCCCGTCGTTGCCATCGCTGCTGGGAAGCTGCAGCTGCTGGACCTGCTGTGTCACTACGGCAAGCTGAACTTCAGTGGAGACCATCGTGGGTGTGGTGCGGCTGGCCACGGTCGAGGGCCCGGGGCGAACTCGAGCAGGGCAGCAAGCGTGGAAGCGATCGCCTGGTCGATCTCCATGAGACTGCAGTCTACGCGAACGGGCTGGAGAGGCGCGCGGTCCACCGAGTCGAAGAAGTCGGCGAGAGGGTCCGAGGCCGCTGCCGCTGCGATGGAGTTTGCTGCCGGCCTGTTGGCCGTGTTCTCGGCTTGGCCCGGCAACAGCGGCAGAGGTGGGGTGGCTTTGAGGCTGTTGCTAGCGTGGCGGGTGTCCTTGCCGCGGTGCTTGCTGATCGGTGTCCTGCTTCGCTGGTGTCTGGTGCCACTGTGGCTCCTCCGGAGCGGTTGCTCGCGCCCGCCATGGCCGCGACCCAGGAGCATGTCCTTCCAGGAGCGCCGGCTATCCTGTGGCCCGCTGTTGTCGTCGTGGTCCCGGCGAGGCCCGAGCTGGAGCCCGCCACAGCCAGAGGGGCCGACCACTGGGGGCTGTCGCCTGCCCTGCCCCTGGCCATCCTTAATGTGCATCGACCACGTCCCCGGGTAGACCCGCGGGAACAGGAGATCATCGTCAGACCCAGAGGACGGGATGCCGCTCTGGCCCGAGTGCGAGGAGCGAGGCGTCAGCGGCGTCCAGTCTTCAACGCGGTTGACGTGGATGAGCATGACGTTGCGTCAGACGCGGGGTGGAGGGGGGACCTCACGACTTCGAGGGGAGTAGCCCAACATGGCCTCGACGCGGCCGGCACCACGCGTCGCGCGCCAGATGGTGTGCTTGGTGGGGATGAAGGCGACGTCGTACACCCACACCCAGCACGTGAAGGTCCGCGTGTGGCCACGCTCGTGCGTGCGGCTGTCGAGCTGGTCGATGATGCATTTGTCGTCGAGCACCTCCGCCGCACCGTCGACAGACCACACGTGCATGGGCATCTTCTCGATGACGACACAGACATGGAGGAGGAAGTCTTCATGGTCGGCGTGGGCGTCCTCGTGCCACGACTTGATGGTGAAGACGACGCCGTCGACGTTGATGGAGCCCAGGCGGACGGTGTTGTCCCGGTGCGCCGGCAGCTCGAAGTGGACGACGAAGTCCTCCGGGTCGTGGCTGGTCACCCGCAACAGGTGCGCCGGAGTGCGGAGAACGGCGTCGAAGGCGTGGCCGACGGACATGGAGCTTGCCATGTGCCGCTCAGCCGTGGAGATGAGGAGGACGGCGTGGCGGCGAAGGAGTAACATCTGATGCTCCATCTCCGGCAACTCGATCACCACCTTGTGCCTGTCCCTTGGCCGGCGCGAGGGGTCGGTGTGGCGGCAGCGGTCCATGGCCGGCGCGGGCGGAGAAGGCGTGGGGAAGGGGAGCCTCTCGCGGATAGGAGCACGACTAGCAGCAGGCGCCAGACCACCACTACGGCGTCGCCGGATTTGGGGGCAGTCCTTGGCGATGTGGCCCGACAGCTTGCACTCAATGTAGTGTATGGGATCTCTATAATCGACGCGGCGATGCTTGGAGCTGAGGCACCGGAAGCAGGGCCCCATGAAACGCCTTAAGAAGGCCGCGCGGGCAGCGTCTGCATTAAAGGAGAGGCGCTGGCCTCGTGGACGCCGCGAGCACGCGGGGGAGGCATGGGCGTGCGCGGCGGCGCGGCGTGCGTTGCGGGACAGGACTGGCGTCCATCCATCAGCTTGGCCGGGAGAGGAGTGGTCGGTGCGGGGAGAGGGGCAGACCATGATGGATTTTAGGCGGAGCGGCTCCATTGGGTGATCCCTGCTAAAATCCGGTGTGGAAAGGGCATCTGCAGCCCCAGAGCACTCCCTCCGGAGCAGAAGGCGCGGCGGAGAACCGAGAATGACAGCAGGACTGGGGGGCGGGGGGAGGGGAGGGGAGGAAGCGTTCTCACTCACTCCACCTTCATGTGGGGAAAATCATCTCCTTTTTTGATCTGTTTCCAAGTCTGGACATTTACTGATCTTTTTTTGAGACACGCTGGTTATCCCTGATCAAACGTAACCTTCCAAACTTCTCACGTTATCTCCGTTTTTTTTGAGACACGACCAGACTTGGAAACCTCCGACCGATTGTTTTTCCTTTTTTTTCTCCCCAAAGAAAACGTCCAGACTTGGAAACAGATCAACACTTCCTCCTTTGTTTTTTTATTTCCTTGTTTACCACGAACAATCAGGGATTTATGTAAACAGATCAGCACTTGCCTTTTCGTTTGCGGATGATCCATTCTTTCCCTCAAAAAAACCCACGTAATGTTTCCCAGCGTACTTACCTTTTTTGGGGCTACCAGATCTTGCCATGAATCTAGTAGTAGCTCGGTTTCCAACAAAAGCAATCCCAACAAAGCAACGACACTATCAAAAGATCTGACCGAAACCTTTAGATCCTCCTTTTTTTTTACTCTTTTCCTTTCTTTATTCTCTTTGCGTGGAGAGACCAAACTGCACCTTTTTTTCTTCTTTCTTTTCAATCTTGCCGATCCACTCTTTTTTCGTTTCCCAAAATTCAACGTGGTTGACTGTACTTTCCAAACAAACCAACCGCACATCAACCTTTCCTTGGAACCCAAATCGAATCTGCCTTTTGTTTTGCAAACACCAAACGTGCCACACAAGGAGAACAACTATTATGGTTTCTACTCCTTTATTTTTCTGATGTGTGACATACACAAAGATGAATATGATTACGTCAACGAAACAACTGATGGACGGTGTCAGCGGCGATCGAAATAATATGTGACAACGGAAGATGACAATGAAGTGGACAATGGTGTATGTGGATGTGGTGTGAAGAAAACATGACTAAAACTCAAAACTCTAAAAGTTTAGATACTAAAACCAGTAACTCGACACACGATGCAACTGAAGATTCAACAATGTAAAAACTAAGTGATAATAGCGAAAGGCTTAGACTGTGTGGGGCACGGATGAACTAATCTAACTTTTATTGTTTTTTTTCGTAAATTGTAGGTATGAAGGACAGATGCAATCTAAACTATGAAAAACTGTAAAATCTCACCGAGCAACCTGAAAACTGATACGACTTGATAGAGGCGAAGGTGTCCCGATCTTTCGATGAGATGATAACTATCGATTTAGTGGAGCCGACTTTCACGATCCGACTACAAGTGTGCAAAACATTGCGCCTTAGTAATCGCTAAACCAATCTCCTGAGGTTACTGACGATGTCGGAAGCATGATCAGCCTGACCACGAAGGTCTATTCCTGCACGGAATCGAAGAACAAGTTAGAATATATGATAATGCAATTTGAATATTGCGAATATAGATGAAGTATTGATAAAGGTGGGGATCCGAAAGCGGTCTTGGTCTGGTCGTTGGACATAAACGAAGTACACGAAGTAGCAATGGCTAACTTTTAACTAAACAAATCCCAAGTCTAAATGATGCCTAAAGGGATGTATTTATAGGGGAAAAGAGTGGGGATTTTGTCCACCCTTGGCAATTTGGGACTAAAACACCTCCTGAGTCGTTTCCCATATAATACGAACTCTAAAAATAGCCTATGAAGTAGTATTTCGAAATTACATGGGCCTGGCCCACAAATAAGGTGACTCAGCACCAATAATAAGCTATGGACAAAAATTATGAAATGCCATCTTGTATATTTCGTCTATTATCCTGATGTCATCATAGTGGCTTCAAAGTGCGGAAATCTCCACTGGCACCTCCATTTTTGTTCTCTTCGCACGCGCCATCATCTCCATGCTTGATCATGCTCCAACGTTCATCCTTCTTGTCCATGCTAGGACCTTCAGTTGTAAGCAACACAAATGTATCTAAGTTAGGCAGTATCATATTCTAATGAATATTAAAAACATTACGAAGAAACGAAAGTATCTAATAATTTAACTGGCGTGCATGAGCTCTAATAATTAGTCCAACATGTATAGTAGCAGGGGTAGTGGGTGTAATTTTGGTAGCATCTTTTACTATCTGATCTATAAACCAAAAATACAAAAAATATTTACTTACCGTTTATCTATCTCTATCAGATCTCACCATTGCAACTAACCGTGAAGGGATTGACAACCCCTTTATCACGTTGGGTGCAAGTTGTTGGTTGTTTGTGTAGGTATTCGGTGACTTGCGTGTTGTCTCCTACTGGATTGATACCTTGGTTTTCAAAACTGAGGGAAATACTTACTCTACTTTTCTACATCACCCTTTTCTCTTCAAGGGAAAAACCAACGCAAGCTCAAGAAGTAGCAGGAAGAATTTCTGGCGCCGTTGCCGGGGAGATCTACGCCAAGTCAAGACATACCAAGTACCCATCATAAAATATCATCTCTTGCATTACATTATTCGCCAATCGCCTCTCGTTTTCCTCTCCCCCATTTCTAAAACAATTTTCGAAAAGATTTGCCTTTTCTTCGCCCCCCCTTCCGTTCGTCTTGTTCGCTTGCTTTTTGTGTGCTTGTGTGTTGGATGGCTTGCTTTGTCACGATGACTCAAGAGAATACCAAATTGTGTGAATTTTCCAACACCAATAACAATGTTTTTATTAGTACTCCGATTGCTCCCGCTACTAATGCAGAATCTTGTGAAATTAATGTTGCTTTGCTGAATTTTGTTATAAAAAATCAATTTTCTAATCTTCCTAGTGAAGATGCAGCATTCCATCTAAACAATTTCGTTGATTTGTGTGATATGCAAAAGAAAAAAGATGTGGATAATGATATCGTTAAATTGAAGTTATTTCCATTCTCACTTAGAGATCGTGTTAAAACTTGGTTTTCATCTTTGCCTAAAAACAGTATTGATTCATGGAATAAGTGTAAAGATGCTTTTATTTCCAAGTACTTTTCTCCCGCTAAGATCATCTCCCTTAGGAATGATTTTATGAATTTTAAGCAACTTGGTCATGAACATGTTGCACAATCATTGGAGAGGATGAAATTGATGATACGTAATTGCCCTACTCATGGTTTGAATTTGTGGATGATTATACAAAACTTTTATGCGGGATTGAATTTTTCTTCTAGAAATCTTTTAGATTCAGCCGCGGGGGGTGTTTTTATGGAAATTACTTTAGGATAAGCTACTAAACACCTAGATAATAGTATGGTTAATTATTCTCAATGGCATACCGAAAGATCTTCCACTAGTAAAAAAGTGCATGCGATTGAAGAGATTAAAGTTTTGAGTGGAAAGATGGATGAGCTTATGCAATTATTTGCTAGCAAGAGTACTCCTATTGAACCTAAGGATATGCCTTTGTCTACTCTGATTGAGAATAATAATGAATCTATGGATGTGAATTTTTTGGTAGGAACAATTTTGGCAATAACGCTTATAGAGGTAATTTTTACCCTAGGTCGTTTCCTAGTAATTCCTCTAATAATTATTGCAATTCCTACAATAATTCTTATGGAAATTATAATAAGATGCACTCTGACTTTGAAAATAGTGTTAAAGAATTTATGAGTTCTCAAAAGAGTTTCAGTGCTTTGATTGAAAAAAATTGCTTAAGATTGATGATTTGGCTAGGAACGTGGATAGAATTTCTCTCGATGTTTATTTTTTGAAACTTAGATCTATTCCACCTAAGCCTGATATCAATGAGTCTCTCATAGCTATGAGAATTTCCATTGATAAGTGCAACGAAAGAACCTCTAAGATGCATGTTAAAAGGGATTGGTTTATAAAAGCGTGTTCTTCTAGTTTCCATGAAAATAATGATGAAGATCTCAAAGTGATTGATGTGACTCCTATTGAATCTTTGTTTTCCAATATAAATCTTGATAAATATGGGACTAGAGATGAGTCAACTTTATTTAAAAGGCGTCCCAATGATTCGGAGTTTTTAGATCTTGATGCAAAAATTGATAAAAGTGGGATTGGAGTGGTCAAAACTTTAAGTAGCAATGAACCCACTCTTTTGGATTTCAAGGGATTTAATTATGATAATTGTTCTTTAATAGATTGTATTTCCTTGTTGCAATCCATGTTGAATTCTCCTCATGCTTATAAAAAAACTAAACTTTTACTAAACATATCATTGATGCTATGATGCAATCTTTTGAAGAAAAGCCTGAATTGGAAGTTTCTATCCCTAGAAAACTTTATGATGAGTGGGAACCTACTATTAAAATTAAGATTAAAGATTATGAGTGCCATGCATTGTGTAATTTGGGTGCTAGTGTTTCCACGATTCCAAAAACTTTATGTGATGTGTTAGGTTTCCGTGAATTTGATGATTGTTCCTTAAATTTGCATCTTGCGGATTCCACTATTAAGAAACCTATGGGAAGGATTAATGATGTTCTTATTGTTGCAAATAGGAATTATGTGCCTGTAGATTTCATTGTTCTTGATATAGATTGCAATCCTACATGTCCTATTATTCTTGGTAGACCTTTCCTTAGAACGATTAGTGCAATTATTGATATGAAAGAAGGAAACATTAGATTTCAATTTCCATTAAGTAAAGGCATGGAACATTTTCCAAGAAAGAAAATTAAATTGCCTTATGAATATATTATGAGAGCCACTTATGTATTGCATGCCAAAGATGAAAAGACTTAGATCTATTCGTGTTTTATGCCTATTACCCCGCCGTTGCTCCCGTCGTGCCCCGCGCCCAACCTGTGGCACGTAGCTGCCTCCTCGCTCCTGCCGCCACTGCGCCAGCCCGCTAGCTGCTGCGTTCCGCCGCGGCTCGCCTGTGACTGCTGTTTACCCCCCC
>NC_041390.1:264683858-264707774 GCF_002162155.2 Triticum dicoccoides | reverse complement strand
CTCCGTCCGTCGTTGCACCCTCCCCCTCACGAGTCCCTGCAGGCCGCAGCTCCAGTCGGGCTGTCACACCCATGGCCGGAGATGCCTTGGTGCGCCTGTGTGTGTGGTGTGTGTATGGCCAGATGGGCCTCTACCCAGTGGGTTCGGGCCCCTGATTAATTAGAGTTAGATTTAGATTAGGGTGAAATTAGGGTTTAGTTAGCCTAATGTGCAACTGACACGTGGGACCTCCCTGTTTTATTGAAAGTTAAATTGATTTAAAAGAATTCTATGTGAGTGACACATGGGGCCCACCTGCACTATTCACTGGTTGACCAGTCAGAAGTTGACTCGGTCAACCCAGCCTAGGGCCCCCACATGTCATTGACTTTGCCTGGCTCAGACTTGGCATAAAAAGTCTTTACTGTTTTAATTCAAATTTACATAATTAAAATAAATTCCAGAAATTCCTGAATATTGATAAAACTTTGGAAAATCATATAAAAAATCCATAGCTCGGATGAAAATACTTTGTACATGAAAGTTGCTCAGAACGACGAGACGAATCCAAATACGCAGTCCGTTCGTCCGCCACGCATCCCTAGCATAGCGAACATGCAACAATCCCCCTCCGGTTCATCTGTCCGAAAACTTCAAACACTGGGAATACTTTCCCGAATGTTTCCCCTCTTTGCCGGTATAGCCTACTACTGCGTTAGGTCACCCATAGCAACGCGAATTTCCATGTTATGCTTTGTGTTTCTTTGATTGCTCTATTATTTATTTGTGTTCCCCCTATGTTACTTCTTTCCGGTAGACCTCGAGACCAACGCCGATACCCCCATGATAGACTACATCGACGACGACCCCTCCTTCTTGCCAGAGCAACCAAGCAAGCCCCCCCTTGATCAACCCGATATAGCCTATTCCTTCTCTCTACTGCCTGCATTAGAGTAGTGTAGCATGTTACTGCTTTCAGTTAATCCTATTCTACTGCATAGCCTGTCATTGTTGCTACAATTGTTGATACATTTACCGGCTATCCTAAATGCTTAGTATAGGATGCTAGTATTCCATTAGTGGCCCTACACTCTTGTCCGTCTGCCATAATATACTACTGGGCCGTGATCACTTCGGGAGGTGATCCCAGCATATACTATATATACTTTATACTATTACATTACTTATGATACTGTCGGAGATAGGGGCTGAAGGGGCAGGTGGTTCCACCCAGGTAGTGGTGGGCCTGGGTACCCGACGGCCCCCGAGTGTTACTTTGTGGTGGAGCGACAGGGTAGCTTGAGGCCACCTAGGAGATAGGTGGGCCTGGTCCTAGTCGGCGCCTACAAATACTTCAAATAACACGCTTAACGAGATCTGGATATTTGATCTGAGACTGGCCACTGGCCTATACGCACCAACCAACTATGCGGGAACAATTATGGGCACTCGACGTTGTGGTATCAGCCGAAGCCTTCTTGACGTCAGCGACTGAGCAACGCGTGCCAGATTGGACTGGAACACCTGGTCTTGTATTAGGGAGGCTAGGTCTGCTTACCGGTCGCGTACGCAACGTGTAGGTGTGCAACGGGCGATGGGCCCAGACCCCTGCGCGCTTAGGATTTAGACCGGCGTGCTGACCTCTCTGTCGTTGTCAGCGTCCTCAGAACGGGGCTACCCAGACTTGCCTGCCTGTGGCCCATGACGTGGCTCTATCGGTGGCCCGGTACAGCCCATTTTCAGCAGCAACGATTCAAGACCATCGCAAGGGCCAAGCATCGCGAGGCGGACGACACCAAAACCTCCCTGGGGGCGGCCTCACTAGGCTGGCTCCAGAGGAGCGGAGATATCAATGCAAGGTGTACCTCGCGAGGTTCACATGACATGAGCCATGAGGACCAAGGCCAGGCGAGCGCCAGTGGGCATAGTGTACCAGTTTCTCCTTTGGTGCCAAGGAGGCAAGCGCAGGCGCGGAGTCCCGAGGAATCAGGAAAAGGTTTCCATATTGGTGCAACGAGACCAAGACTGCCAGTACGACAGGACGGAGGTCATCGCGGAGCCCACAGCATCACCACTAGAGCCTTTGCAGGCGAAGACTACTTTTGTCAGGATAAGTTGTACTAGTTGTCTCCCCTTGAATATGGCCGTTGTGGGATCCCTTCCCGCCTACATTTGGAAAGAGGACCAAGGCCGCTATAAATAGGACTCACCACCCGAGAGAGGGATCGGATCATTCAAACCATCCTCACACCCACCAGCTCATCGAGCTCAAGAACACCTCACTATTCATGCTCAGCCTCTACGACATGCTCAGCCCCTCAAGGCAATCCACAACAAAGCTGGAGTAGGGTATTACACCGCAAGGTGGCCCAAACGAGGATAAATGGTTGTGTCTCTTGTCCCTTGGGTTCGTCGAGCTGGCCTATGGAATCGTTGGGCCAGCAGGTTGGGGAGAGGGAGTTCTTCATATGCAGCCTAGTGTTCGAACCTCTCAAGGGTCTGCGAAGCCCAAGGATCCAACATTTGGCGAGCTAGGTAGGGGTGCGCCGAAGCTTCTCTCCCGTCGATCGACTCGCTGCCCCTCCACTGTCTCCATGGCTGATGCTCGCCGAGCCCGTGCTGAGCGTCGAGCCGCTCTCGCCGTGCGCGTCGCCCAGACGGCGCCTATGGGCGGGCCTCCCTGTTGTTCTCAATCACCTGCTGCCAACGCCGTCAGTGGCCTGGCGGGGCACGAGCAGCAAGCTTTGTTGCAGCACCCCTCCGTGCAGCGGGACGGACGCACCACCACGCCGTCGCTGACTCCGGCCAGCTCATCGTCCCACGCTCGTCATAGTCTGGAGAACCCACAGGCTTCCTTGCGCATGGCGCGTGAGCTCCTGCGCTATCGCCCAGTCGACGAGCTCTACGAAGATTGGTTGGACCGCATCGCCGAGCTAGTCAGCGCGGCTGGGGGCTCGCATGCACCGTCCCTCTCATTACCTCGTCTGCCGCCTGCTGCGGGCGACGTAGCCCATGGAGCGCCTCCGCCACCTCCCCGTCAGGACGTCGACCTCAGTCCAAGATGCGCAGCCCCGTGGCATGACCCACCGCGCCGGGCACCCGTGCGCGAAGAGGAAAGCTGCCAGGAAGTCCAGCAGCCGCAAGGAGGTGCTCCAGCGCTCCCTCCACCACCACGTCAAGATCGCACGCCGTCTGCAGTGGTGGAATGCGAGCACAAAGATCAGGCTCCACCTCCATGACAAGCTCCGGTGACCACAGCAGGCTGCTGCGCCTTCACCCCGGAGCTATGCAGTGTCGTCTGCCCAGGCAAGTTCAAGCCTGACCTGCGTCCATGTTATGAAGGCACCCCCGACCCTGTGAAGTTCCTGTAGCTCTACGAGCTGAGCATCAAGGCGGCCAGTAGTGACAAAAAGGTCATGGAAAACTGGTTCCCCATGGCCCTCAAGGATGGCGCACGCTCGTGGCTCCTGAATCTACCTGCGGGATCGATCTCCTCCTGGGGCGAGATGCGTGAGCATTTCATCGCCAACTTCCAGGGCACTCGCGACTGCCCGCCTGGCGCGGGTGACCTGCAGCGCATCAAGCAACAGCCAGGGGAGACCCTGCAGAAGTACATCCAGCGTTTCAACAGCATTCGCCTCAAGATCCCCAAGGTTTCTGACGAAGCCATCATCTCGGCGTTCTCCGATGGCGTCCATGATGTCAATATGAAGGAGGATCTCGCCATCCACGAGGACCTGTGCACGGTTTTGGAGATGTTCAACATGGCTACCAAGTGCGCAAGAGCTGAGGAAGGGCGCCTCTCCCTCCTCGAGCTCCCGGCCGCTGACCCAGAAGACAAGAAGGCCAAGGTCAAGGACGTGAAGCGCGAGGAGGCGGCCGTGCTTGCGGCTGAACCAGAGATGAAGCGCGGCTGCAACCACCCAGAGCCGTCCAAGGGGAGCCGTCTGTTTCGCGTCTTCCACAACGTACATAGCCACAACACCAATGACTGTCAGGAGCTCAGGCCATCCATGACGGGCACCTCGGTTGACGCCCCGAGTGCAACGATCGAGGCTACGAACGCGGAGGAGGAAGTGGAGGGCGTTGGGACGACCGCGTCCCCCGACAGGAGTGGTGTGACCAGTCTCGTGAGGATCGCTGACAAGGCCAGCCTCGCCAGGGCGCCTGGAGAGACCAGCCTCATGAGGACTGCCCTCAGGGCAATGTCGGCCTCCCTCCGCTTCCACCACCACCAAGAAGGAATGACGACCACCACTAGGACAAGGGGGTTGGGGGCTTCCAGGAGCCTCGCACTATCGCATGCATCTTGGGTGGCACTCAGGCCCCAGCCTCCCACCGCACCTTCAAGTAGTTCGCTCATGAGGTGAATGTGGCCCTCCACAGAGTCGACGCAACACGTCCGCTCAGGTGGTCCAAGTGCACCATCACCTTCAGCTCGTCCGACCAGCTCAAGTGCGCGGCAACTGCCGGCGCACTCCCGATGCTTTGCTCGCCCATCATAGGCAATGTCCTTGTCACCACGACCCTTATCGATGGTGGTGCGGGGCTCAATGGTCTTTCCATCGAGACGTTCGACCGCCTCCAAGTGCCGTATGATCAGGTGCAGCCCACCAAGCCCTTCTCAGGAGTGACTGACAGCTCCACCACCCCGATAGGGCAGATCCGCCTCCCTGTCACCTTCGGCCAGCGCGACAACTACCGCACCGAGCTCATCGACTTCAATGTCACTCACATCCGCCTCATGTATAATGCCATCCTTGGGTATCTGGCCCAGGCCAAGTTCATGGCAGTGAACCACCATGGCTACAACGTCCTTAAGATGCCAGGGAACCGCAACATCATCACGCTCGCCTGCGAGGAGAAGGACGCGGTGTGCTCCCTCGAGTGCGCCCATCAGGCTGTGGCGATTGAAGACCCACACAACGAAGGCGCCATCTACCCTCCTGAGGCTGTCCCCAAGAAGAAGAAGCAGCTACTCCGCCAAGAGCCTCGGGAGAGCGGTGTCTGTAGTGGCACCACCTCAGGATCTATGACCACAGATGGGGCACCTCCCTCTCGCACATAGGAAGGCGCGCCCAGCGCCCTCCTCAGGCTGGGCACTAGGGCTCTCTTCTGGAGGGCCTCTGACTTAGCCAATGTCATGAGGGAGGCGCTCGGGCACCACATGGAGGCATGCTTCATCGCACGCTTCCCTCACGAGGGCACAGGGCGCAGGGTGCCAGGTGCTCAGGATTTCATCACCAAGACGATCGAGGAGCTTCAAGAGGTGAGATCCATGTGTGGCGACCATCGCCTGCCACCCAGCTCGTCCCCTTGTCCTAGCGAGGACAACGGGCTGCGTGTCTGCGTCAACATCCCAGGGCTCAACAGAGCTGCACCTCAGGAACGCTTCTGGCCTTCGCGCGCTAGTCGGTGTGAGGGCCCATGAGGGAGTCCTGGATTAGGGGGTCTCCGGACAGCCGGATTATATCCTTTGGCCGAACTGTTGGACTATGAAGATACAAGATTGAAGACTTCATCCCATGTCCGGACGGGACTCTCCTTGGCGTGGAAGGCAAGCTAGGCAATACGGATATGCAGATCTCATCCCTTGTAACCAACTCTGTGTAACCCTAGCCCCCTCCGGTGTCTATATAAACCTGAGGGTTTAGTCCGTAGGACAACAGACAATCATACCATAGGCTAGCTTCTAGGGTTTAGCCTCTACGATCTCGTGGTGGATCAACTCTTGTAATACTCATATCATCAAGAACAATCAAGCAGGATGTAGGGTTTTACCTCCATCAAGAGGGCCTGAACCTGGGTAAACATCATGTCCCCTGCCTCCTGTTACCATCCGCCTTAGACGCATAGTTCGGGACCCCCTACCCAAGATCCGCCGGTTTTGACACCGACATTGGTGCTTTCATTGTGAGTTCCACTGTGCCGTCACCATAAGGTTTGATGGCTCCTTCGATCATCGGTAACGATGCGGTCCAGGGTGAGGTTTTCCTCCCCGGACCTATCTTCGTATTCGGTGGCTTCGCACTGCGGGCCAATTCTATTGGCCATCTGGAGCAGATCGAGAGCTACGCCCCTGGCCATCAGGTCAGATTCGAAAACTTAAACTACACTGCCGAGATCCGCGGAGACTTGATCTTCAACGGATTCGAGCCCGTATTAGGTGCGCTGCACAGTCACGATGAGCATGACGTAACTCTGCCATCGGACAGTACTCGGGAGATCGCATCTGCAACTACTTCGACCGTCAATCCGGAGCGAATCGCGCCATCTGAGAGCGGAGGGATAGACCCCGCCATGGAGGCCGCACTCTCAGATAGAACCAGATACTGACTTCACCCTTTACGAGAACCGTGTCGCCGAACCACTAGATTTGTCTCCAGCCACGGACTCCGAGCCGCCTGCATCCGTACCCATCAAGTCTGAGTGGGCGCCGATCATGGAGTCCACCTCCGCGGATATCTTTCGGCACTCACCTTTCAGTGATGTGCTATATTCATTAAGGTCTCTCTCCTTGTCAGGAGAGCCTTGGCCGAACTATGTCTGGCTTGAATGGGATGTGGACGAGGAGGAAATTCGCTGCCCACCCACCACCCACTTAGTAGAAACTGTCGACGATTTAACCGACATGCTCGACTTCGACTCCGAAGACATCGACGGTATGGACGACGATGCAGGAGACAAATAGGAACCACCGTCGACAGGGCGCTGGACCACCACCTCATCATATGATATATACATGGTGGACACTCCCAAAGAAGGCAATGGCGATGAGACAGCGGAGGATGACCCCTCCAAGAAGCAACCCAAGCGCCGACGTCAGCGGCGCCGCTCTAAGTCCCGCCACAGCAAAAGTAGTGATACCGGCACAGGAGATAATAAAACTCCGGATAGTGCCGAAGACGACAAAAATCCCCTCCAACACGATTTAGAGCAGGAGGGTGAACAAGCTAGCCCTCCAGAGCGGGCAGCAAATGGAGAATCGGAGGAGGACAATTACATGCCTCTCTCCGAAGACGAGATGAGCCTCAGTGACAAAGAATTTATCGTGCCTAAGGATCCCGTCGAGCAGGAGCGCTTCAAGCGCCGGCTTATGGCCATAGCAAATAGCCTGAAGAAAAAGCAACAACAGCTTCAAGCTGATCAAGATCTGCTAGCAGACAGATGACTGAAGTCCTTGCGACCGAGGAATACGAACTCGAGCGCCCCTCCAAGAATTAACCAAAGCGCAGGTTGCTACCCCACTCCGAGGAGGAAGCATTGAAACCTACACCAGTGTACGATGCGGCTGACCGGCCACCTTGTGGGCGAGCCAGAGAGGCGTTTTAGCCTGAAGTTCAGCCTGCACCCCGCCGCCACTCAAACTAAAATACCAAGGCCCGGGGGAACACATGGGACCTGCGAGACGTATTGGAAAACAAGGGAAAACATGCAAGATCGATCTACGGATCAAGGGGGCATGCACCAATACGCGACGATGATCGTCATGCCGGATACACTAAAAGCAAATCCGGCCCAGCCGGACACGGCAGACAAGACTCGTATGAACCGCGTCGCAATATAGCTCGGCACAGAGGCGCCGCACACCCCTTATGCTTCACTGATGAAGTAATGGATCACGAATTCCCAGAAGGGTTTAAACCCGTAAACATCAAATCATACAATGGTACTACAGACCCCGAGGTATGGATAGAAGACTTCTTCCTCCACATTCATATGTCTCGCGGGGATGACTTACATGCCATCAAGTACCTCCCGCTCAAACTCAAAGGGCCGGGCCGGCATTGGCTCAATAGCTTGCCGGGAAGCTCCATAGGAAGTTGGGAGAACCTGGCAGAGGCATTCCTGGACAATTTCCAGGGCACTTACGTGCGACCGCCGGACGCTGACGACTTAAGTCATACAACTCAGCAACTAGGGGAATCGGCCAGGAAATTCTGGACCTGGTTCCTAAACAAGAAGAACCAAATTGTCGACTCTCTGGATGCAGAGGCATTAGCGGCATTTAATTATAATATCTGTGACGAATGGCTCGCCCGGCACCTCGGCCAAGAGAAGCCAAAATCCATGGCAGCCCTCACGAAACTGATGACCCGTTTTTGTGCGGGCGAAGATAGCTGGTTGGCTCATAGTACCAACACAGCAAGCAAACCTAACATATCACAAGTCAGGGATAGCAATGGCAAAACACGACGCAACAAACACAAGCGCCACAAATATGGTGAAAGCGCCAAAAATACGACAGTTAATGCTGGGTTCAGGGGCTCAAAGTTCGGTCAGCGAAAAGGGCCACCCAAAAATACAAATCCGAGTCCATCCAGTCTGGACCGCATACTCGCTCGCCAATGCCAAATTCATGGCACCCTAGAAACGCCAGCCACCCATACCAACAGAGAATGCTGGGTTTTCAAAAGAGCCGGCAAGGCAGGCGCCAAAAACGAAGAGGGGTCTCAAAGCAACGATAGCGACAAAGAGCCAAGATCGCCAAACACAGGAGGGCAAAAGAAATTTCCCCCCATATTCAATAGGTGAATGTGGTAAATACCACCCAAATTGCCCACTTGGACCGGAGATGCACCCTTAGGGACGATGGCTCAAAGGAACTTGTTGTCCCACAATATAAGCTAGGGCCGGTCACCTTCAACCGCACGGATCGACCAGTTAATGCCAATCGGGGCAATCCAACCGTACTAATCGTCGACCCAATAGTAGACGGGTTCCACCTCACTCGAGTCCTTAGGGACGGAGGTAGCAGTTTAAATCTGCTTTACCAGGACACAATGCGCAAGATGGGCATCGATCATTCAGCGATCAAGCCCACTAAAGCCACTTTTAGAGGCATCATACTAGGTATGGATGTTAGCTGTACAGGCTCCATTGCCCTCGAGGTAATCCTCGGATCACCAGAAAATTACTGTATCGAAGAGTTAATCTTCAAAATCGCCCCTTTCCGCAGTGACTAACAAGCACTGCTCGATCGAACCGCGTTTGCTCGATTCAACGCGGTGCCACATTATGCCTACCGTAAGCTCAAAATGCCCGGTCCACGCGGTGTCATCACGGTTCATAGCAAGGCTGAACCTTCCTTCGGCACCAACAAATACATCACTGCCTTAGCAGCAGGAACAGCGAGCAGCACCTTGCAACCGGACCTCGAGTCGACGCCGAGGCTCCCAGACACCGTCAAGGGGGGCTCCGAACTACTTCATGGAAGGATACCCCGGCTCGTACAGAGCTCAACTAAACACTCTGGCGAAGGCCATGACAGGACGAACTCAGCGGTTCAACCGCCCTCTGGCACGCAAAAATTTCTTATATTTCCTTCGCAGGTTCACCTTTGCACCAACCAGGACAGACTCCACAGAGGCAGCTCGAACGCGTCAGGGGATCCTTAGACATTCTCCGCAGCGAACGTTCGGCTACAATACGGACCCGCACTCAACCTCTTCCCCCTGGTCATGGCAGGTTCTGCTATTACAACTCCTCTTTTTATCACATTACTTGTACCACACGCATAGACGTATTATTTATACAACATGAGGATTCATATGATGTTTAACTGCTGGTTATTTCTTATCAAAATCATTTCGTCAAATGGCATCCGTACACAGCGGTATGCCCTAAAATGCCAGGGGCTTCATCTTCCCTGTAACACGGCAATAAAAGTCCGAACACCTTCGCGGAAGTTCGGCACCCCAAACGTATAGCATTATATGCATCAGCTCCGAATCATGTCTTGGGTCAATAGTTGGGTTTGCCCGGCTCCTATGTTTTGGTACCTTACGTTCCGCTATATCGGCTAAGGTAGCACTGGGAGAACTATTGCGATTGTGTCCCGATTCTTCTGGACGAGCACCTCAGTAGAGAAAGCCGAAAACTGACTGTCATGATACGGCGAGAGCTGGTCAGCTATTCGAGTGGTCACAAAATCTTTAAGGATTTCTCCCGCATAATGCCATAACCAATGCAGCGTGCGACGGATCAGCTTTTTTCTTTGATCAGGCGCTTATAGAGCCCCTAGTACGGTCTTCCGAACACAAGGGGCTGCGCAGACCATAGTAAAGCTTCTCTGGCTAAGTGAGAGTGATAGAGCCCTACAGTCTGATTTCCTGGTTCGTTGTGTTGAGCACCTCCCTTGGAGGACCCAAAACTGGGATAAAGAGTGCTCAAGTTTATCCCGAACACCCCCGTACTCCTTACGTGGGGGCAGAAGCCGACGACTGGCCAACTCTCAGCCTTAATATACAAACGGCAGCACGGGAGGTTAAACTTTTATATAATAGGCGACATATCAATGACCTTGTTTAAACATTACAACGGACAACATGATCCGCATTCAGGGAAATATAATGTCCCTGGTACATAGCTCCGCTGCAAGGTAGGATCCTTTCAGGACACTCTTATAATATGATTCGGGCTTGTGGTGCTCCTTCCCCTCCAGCGGTCCTTCGGTCACCAGCTTTTCGGCATCCATCTTCCCCCGGTGCACCTTTGCAAGGGCGAAGGCCATTCGCACTCCTTCTATATAGACCGACCGCTTGATGACATCAAGTCGAGGGCAAGCGCTTATAAGACGCCTTACGAGTCCAAAGTAGCTGCTTGGAATCAGTTCGGCAGGCCATAGCCGGATAACCACATCTTTCATGGCTAGTTCCGCCACCCTATGTAGTTCGATCAGTTGTTTCAGTTGATCGGCAAAAGGCACCGGATAATTCGGTGCCAAATACTAAGACCAAAAAAGCTTATCGGCGGTGTTCCTTCCTTCGGCTCGGTAGAAGTGAGCAGCATCTGATATACTGTGCGGTAGCTCGGCAAATACACCTGAGAAGTCCGGATTCACAATCAGAAACATAGTTTTCCCTTCAAATATTTTCTTTGCATGGGAAAAGCTTACCCGCAGCGATCTTCCTCTCCTCTTGGATCCCCTGCAGCGCACTTTGGGTTTCCCCCTAGGCATCACTCGTGGCTTGGCGCGCATTGGTCAGTTCGGGCTCTTTCTCCGTTAAACTCTGCTCCAAGGCCTCGCATTTACTTACGGCCTCTTGCAGCTCCTGCTCGGCTTTAATAACTCTGGCTTCGTGTTTCTCACGAAGAGCCCGCTCCATGGCCGCCTTTTTCTCGGCCTCGACAACGGCCCTTTTGAGGGACTCGACTTCGGTCATAACTCCTAGCACAAATTATGTGGCTCATTTCATACTGAACATTTAGCTCACAATAAATGCACATAATACGGGTGCATACCTTGTTTATCCCTCAACTGCATTTGCAATTGGCCAATTTCTTCTCTGGCCCGCTCCAGACTTTGATTAAGTCCGGCAATCTCCGTAGTGTGAGAGGAAACAGCCGCTACAGGTATCTGCTTGCAATAGAAGAGAAATCAATGTCATTTAGTGAGTCTTCCTGACATCATGAATTCGATCCCCTGTCCCGTTCTTTCTTTCACCAAACAGTGTATCATGGGCTACTACCTATACTATGACACTCTTCGATAAATCATACCTCAAAGCCTTTTATAAGGCTAATACAGGCTTCGTTCAGTCCACTCTCGGTCGACTGAATTTTCTGAATCACCGCGCCCATCAGGGCACGGTGTTCATCAACGATGGAGGCATCTCGTAGCGCCACCAACAAAGCATCCGACACTTCCGGATGAACATAGGATGTCGGCGGAATCTTTTTCCCCACGCCTCTGGCCCCTGCGGTTCGACCTCCAGGCGCCGCCTTCACGGTTTTTTCCTTTTCTCCTTGGCCGGGGTCCTTTTGGGACGAGGCCTCGGTGTTTGGCACCTGCTTAGAGGAAGTGTCCTTCGGGGGCGTCCCGCTCTCCACAGCGTTTGAGCTCAGCAGGTCCTCAGATGAGGATTGTTCGGTACGGGACCTCGCCGGACTACAAGAACTATACGGCTTAGGTTAAAATACTAAGCCACGATGAGTCCGAATGCTTAAACATATTCGTATTTTATATACTCATGAGTTCACCAGGGGCTGGGCCCTGGGATCCCATGTCGGGCCGCTGTCGACGGCGGCAGGAGACTCCTCTTGACGAGGAATCTTTCTTCTTTCTGGTAGTTCGGCCTCCAAGGATGTGGAGGCCGTCCTCTTCCTTCTTCCCTCCACAGGGGATTCATCTCCCTCCTCCTTTTCGTCCTCTTCGAAGGCGGAATGGGCATTAGAGCCTTCGGGTATTGTGCCTGAAGTGCCGCGACGACGAAGGCCACCCCGGATCTTTTTAGCCTCCTTCTCGACCATCTTCTTCGGCACCTTGTAAGGCGCTGGGACCAGCATCTTCATCAAAAGTGGGATGGCCAAATCTTCGGGCAGCGGGGCCAGACAATGGATCCGCTCCACCTTCTTCGTCCAGCTCTGGAAAAGTTGAATGAACACGCGTCAAGTGCTTCCTTTGGGTCATGCAGATGGAAAGGTTTGATAAACTCACTGAACTTGCAGGGAGGGACAGTTGGTACCCGCGGTCTTCGGCAGAGTCCGGCCATGATTTGTTGGACTTAAAAAGCACCTTCCAAATGTCCTCGTGTGAAGAGCCGAAGAGCCTTCACAAGGTTTGGTGCCTGGCCAGATCAAACTCCCATAGATTGCAAGTCCGATGTTGACAAGGCAGTATCCGGCGGACTAACATCACCTGGACTATGTCGACGAGTTCAATGCTCTTATCTCCCATATCTTTAACGCGCGTCTGGAGCACTGACAGTTCATCAGACGAGGACCAATCCAGTCCTTTCTTGACCCAGGATGTAAGCCGCAGTGGGGCGCCGGATCGAAACTCGGGAGAAGCGGCTTGTTCCTTACCGCTCGGCTCAGTGATGTAAAACCACTGTTGTTGCCACTCCTTGACAGAATCATTGAAGGTCCCCGTTGGCCATATGACATTGGGCATCTTGCTCACCATAGCGGCCCCACACTCGACGTGCTCTTCGCCCACCACCTTAGGCTTCACATTAAGACCTTCTGCCATAAACCGAAGTGTGGCGAAACACGGATAAAAACCTCGCACACGACAATGAATGTCGAGATGTTGAGGAAGGAATCAGGGGACAGATCGTGAAGATCGATCCCATAATAGTACATGATACCGTGAACGAATGGGTGGAGGGGAAATCCTAGCCCGTGGACGAAGTGAGGGAGGAATACAACCCTCTCGTGGGGTTCCGGAGTAGGGACGATCTGTCCCGCCGTCGGGAGATGGTGGCCGATTTTTTGGCCAGATACCCAGCCTCCCAAAGCTTTTTGATATCCTTCTCTCGGACGGTAGAGGCCATCCATTTGCCTCCTGCTCTGGATCCAGACATCTTTGGAAGACCTTTTGTGCACTAGTGCAGAACCGGGCAATAGCATCGGTTCGTAAGGCCCTTTACTGTCGGTTCCATAACCGGCACTAAAGTGTGGTCACTAAAGGCCCCCCCTTTAGTACCAGTTCAGCATGAACCGGTGCTAAAGGGAAACCACGTGGCACGAGCCCGCTCGGGGGGCCGGGAGCTCTTTAGTACCGGTTGGTAACACCAACCGGTACTAAATGTTTGTGGGTTTTTGTTTTATTTTGTATTTTTCAATTAAATTTGTGTTATCAATTTAATTTAGGATTGTTTTACGTTATAATGAGTTGTAGTCGTCATCATCATCATCATCATCATCGCATATTAATAAATAAATAAACTCTAGCTAGCTAAAAATCATCGTAGTCGTCTAATTACCACTATTTAATCATCATATATAGTCATTACCGCTAGCTATCTAATCATCACCAACACTGGCTAGCTTAAAGAGGAAACATTCACTTTCTAACAGAAGCAAAGATATCATCGAGTTCAACATAATCATCACCAACATCGAAGTTCAGGACACGGACATGAGACACTAATTAAGAGCATGAACTAGTGCTGCTCCCTCTCAGGTAGAATAGCATAGAACATGTATAGCTCTCCTGATTCATCATACTGGAGCATGCAGATGAATCTGTCTCCTAATCTTGGGTTGCGCTTCTCCTTGCTGCCCCCCTAGTACTTCTCTGCGATTGTTAACAATTTTGCTCCAATCTTTCACTATTAAGCATTCTTCGCTTTCAGAAATCCTGAATGCACTCATGTGCAATGTAGGATATCTTGGCCATAAGCTAACCATTGACATGTCACCTTTAGTCTCGATCCACTGAGGCACAACTGTCATCGGAAGTCCCTGTTGAAGAACATCGTATAGTAATTAATATACTAAGCAATGAAAGTTTAGCTTCAAAAATAATGTATGCAAAAGATGCACTAATTAAGGACAAATAGTTAAAATCTTACCATCTTTCAATTATAGATGTGACCGTAGTTAAATACGATCACCATTGGTCGCACGTTTTGAGTACTAACATTTCTAAGTTCAGGAAAAAAATTTGTCTTGACAGTATTAAGATCCTCAAGCCATGAAACATAATGACTTATCTCCTCGCAGTTTAGTTGAGCCCCGGGGCAGTAGTAGGTCCTGTCTACCAAGCACCGGACATGTTTGCTTGAACCGAAATAAGCTGACAATACAAAGTAGTTGTCAACTATTTTTGAATAAACTGTATCAAAGACATAAACATATGCATGCATGGTTGAGAAAAACTCACATAATGGTAGAACTGGAGCTGTTTGCACATCGACCCAGATGTCTATATTACCTTCAATATCATCTTCCGGACGAATATCAAAGGTGACAACCATACCAGGCTCAAATGCATAAGCCTTGCATAGTGCTTGCCAAGTTTTGCATTCAAAATGGGTGTATGTGTCTCCATTATATAATTTGACGTTGAAAGTATACTGATGCTTCGTCTTCAAGTAAACTCTCTTTACCTCCATATCATCTATAGCACTAAAACCTATCTTATCCAAGACAAAAATTCTTGCATGGCAGGGGATGCGCTAGTAGAATAGTGAAAATTTAAATTTATAACTTGAAGCAAATGAAGCATAAGTTTTGCATTCAAATAATAATTGCCAAAGTGACTTACTGTATCAACTTCGAATGTCTCATCCAGCTTGATGCTGAAGCGCCTACCATCAACAAGGAAATTTCTGTCGCACAGGCCGCGCTGGTCTTCACAGTGTTCGCACATAATGAAATCTTTTTCGTCGTCAGATGACATTTCCTATGTTCATATAGGTGAAACATTAAACACCTATTACTATCTAACATTAATTAATATCTAGCCAAATATATATTCATCTAACATTTGACATTAATATATCTAACTATATTCATCTCTAACAATTGACATTATTATATATTTAACTTTTCTATCTAATTCATCTAACATTCGTCATTAATCTAACATTTATATAAACTCAAAATATATAAAAAATTAAATAAACAGAAAAACTCATTAACAAATAATATTTTAATTAGATCATCAAATCTTAGATACCTAAATTTTCTTACTAAAAATAAACTAGTTATATTAATTATTGAACTAGTTCAAATCTCATATACCTAAATAAACTAGTTATATTAATTATTGAACTAGTTCAAATCTCATATACCTAAATAAACTAGTTCGACAATTTTCTTACTAAAAATAAACTAGTTATATTAATTATTGAACTAGTTCAAATCTCATATACCTAAATAAACTAGTTCGATAATTTTCTTACTAAAAATAAACTAGTTATATTAATTATTCAACTAGTTCAAATCTCTAGTTCGACAATTTTCTATCTAGCTAATTCATCTAACATTCGACATTAATCAAACATTCGATCATCTAATTAACTTTTCTAAAAAACAGAAAATAAGTAAAAAAAAAAATGTGTGTGTGTGTGTATGTATATATGCATGTGTGTGTATGTGTGTGGCCCCGTACGCCGCCGCCCCGTACATACGAGCGGGGGCGCCGGCGTACGGGGCGGGGGCGGCGGCGTACGTACGGGCCGGGTGCGACGACGACGGACGGCGGCGCGGCGGGTATACGCGAGAGCTAGCGAGAGACGTACGAGACCGCGGCGGGACGACGATGGACGGCGGCGCGAGACGGCGACGACGACGGGTGGCGGCGGGGACAGTGACGACGACGACAGACGACGGGCGACGGGCGGCGAGGACAGGTTCGAGTGGCGCGCGAGAGGTTGGACGAAAGAAGTGGGGAGATCTAACTGAATTTTCGTAAGTGTTGTATATATAGGAGAGGCCTTTAGTACCGGTTGGAGCCACCAACCGGTACTAAAGGCCAACTTTGGCTAGGCCAAGAGGCGGGAAGAGCAAGCCTTTAGTACCGGTTGGTGGTTCCAACCGGTACTAAAGGGTGGTCTTTAGTACCGGTTGGAGCCACCAACCAGTACTAAAGGCCTCGCGCTGCCACCCCAAAGTTTATTCCCACCTCGCCGGGCGAAGGGCAGCCGCACTGGTTTATAAACCCAGCCGCGGCTACCTCTTCGAACTCCTCTATATAGCAGGCTTCTGGGCCTAATTAATTAGGGCGCGCTGTCCGGTGAGCCTGCTGGCCCTTCTGGGCCTGCATTTGCACACCCTAGGTCTGGCAGGCCCACTGGGCAGCGCGCCAACAAATTTTTTATATAGTTTTTCTTTTCTGCATTATTTATTTTCTTCTATTTATTTTTGAGTAGTTTTTTATATAGTTTTTTCTTTTCTGCATTATTTATTTTCTTCTATTTATTTTTGAGTAACTTTTTTGTATAGTTTTTTTATTTTCTACATTATTTCTTTTCTTCTATTTATTTTCTTCTGGAAATTGAATGCTGCATACTGAACAATTAGGTAAATGACCGAAAAACAACAAATGATGTCAGAACATGTTGGAAATTGATGACGTCGCTTTGAATGCTGCATACTGAACACAAAATAAGTCTGGAGTTCAAATAAATTTAAAGAACATTGAAGTGGCCGTGTAACAGATGAGTTCTCGTCCGAAACCCTGATACTCTGAAAGAGTTTGTCCAGTTTGTACATGAAGTGCGTCCAGTTTTTGCCGTGACCCTCTCTACTCTTTCGCGCATGCTATGCGGGTGATATGATGATACCATGCCAAGTTTCAACATTTTCAGGATTCATTTTGTAGTGATTTTCAATTTCACGGTCATTTAGCTCTCTAAACAATTAGGTAAATGACCGGAAAACAACAAATGATGTCAGAACATGTTGGAAATTGGTGACGTCGCTTTGAATGCTGCATACTGAACACAAAAGAAGTCCGGAGTTCAAATAAGTTTAAAAAACATTGAAGTGGCCGTGTAACAGATGAGTTCTCGTCCGAAACCCTGATACTCTGAAAGAGTTTGTCCAGTTTGTACACGAAGTGCGTCCAGTTTTTGCCGTGACCCTCTCTACTCTTTCACGCATGCTATGCGGGTGATATGATGATAGCATGCCAAGTTTCAACATTTTCAGGATTCATTTTGTTGTGATTTTCAATTTCACGGTCATTTAGCTCTTTAAACAATTAGGTAAATGACCGAAAAACAACAAATGATGTCAGAACATGTTGGAAATTGATGACATCGCTTTGAATGCTGCATACTAAACACAAAAGAAGTCCGGAGTTCAAATAAGTTTTAAAAACATTGAAGTGGCCATGTAACAGATGAGTTCTTGTCCGAAACCCTGATACTCTGAAAGAGTTTGTCCAGTTTGTACATGAAGTGCGTCCAGTTTTTGCCATGACCCTCTCTACTCTTTCGCGCATGCTATGCGGGTGATATGATGATACCATGCCAAGTTTCAACATTTTCAGGATTCATTTTGTAGTGATTTTCAATTTCACGGTCATTTAGCTCTCTAAACAATTAGGTAAATGACCGAAAAACAACAAATGATGTCAGAACATGTTGGAAATTGATGATGTCGCTTTGAATGCTGCATACTGAACACAAAAGAAGTCCGGAGTTGAAATAAGTTATTAAAAATAAAAAAGAGGTGCAATGCTGGTTAATTTGCTTCAAGCCATTCGGAATAGTGTAGACTGCATTGCACATAGCTCAGTGCAATCTATGCTATTTCCCAAGGCTTGAAGCTAATCAACATGTAGGTGAGCATTGCAACTCTTTGTCATTGTCTGTGCACTCACGGCTTATAAACCGCTCATACTGCCTCTCTCTTGGCGAGGTGGGACTAAAAATCAGCTTACAAAGAAACTCTAGTACCGGTTCATGGCATGAACCGGTACTAAAGGTCTTCGTGGGGGCCCCAGACTGACCATAGCCTGACACATCCTCATTAGTACCGGTTCGTGGCATGAACCGGTACTAAAGGTTACCCACGAACCGGTACTAATGATGCCCGCCCACCTAGCCGCTGGAACCGGCACTAATGGTCACATTAGTGCCGGCTCAAATTCAAACCGGCACTAATGTGCTTCACATTTGACCCTTTTTCTACTAGTGGTGGGTAGAGGAGGTGAACGCTCGCGCGTTGGAGCCTGAGTAGAATGAAATGAGTTGGGAGGAAGGTATGCGTGAAGAGGGTGAATTCTTGTCCCTTTATAAGGGCGGAAGAGGCGATGCGCCTCCCCCCTCGCCTGGTAAAACCTCTTATTCCCCAAACACCATAAGTAATGGCTCGGTTGGGTTACACGCGTCCGTATTGATGAGAATCCCGTAATAAAGGGGACACGATCTCTACTTTGACAAGACGTGTCAACAAAACCGCCCCGCATTATGTGCGGTGCTGATTGAGAAAAACGGTTCGAATAGAGACCGGGCCATGACGTGATGTCGTGCTATCAAATGTGTCAGCAGATTGGATTTATTATTATCTCTATGGTAGTATGTGGAATTTTTTTTGCAGAGCCAGACACTATCCAGATGTTCAAAATCTTCTATGGAGTATTCGGAGGAGGAACCCGCCTTGCAATGCCGAAGACAAAACTACGCGTCGGACTCATCGTCATTGAAGCCTGGTTCAGGGGCTACTGAGGGAGTCCTGGATTAGGGGGTCGCCGGACAACCGGACTATATCCTTTGGCCGGACTGTTGGACTATGAAGATACAAGATTGAAGACATCGTCCCGTGTCCGGATGGGATTCTCCTTGGTGTGGAAGGCAAGCTAGGCAATACGGATATGTAGATCTCCTCCCTTGTAACCGACTTTGTGTAACCCTAGCCCCCTCCGGTGTCTATATAAACCGGAGGGTTTAGTCCTTAGGACAACAGACAATCATACCATAGGCTAGCTTCTAGGGTTTAACCTCTACGATCTTGTGGTACATCAACTCTTGTAATACTCATATCATCAAGAACAATCAAGAAGGACATAGGGTTTTACCTCCATCAAGAGGGCTCGTACCTGGGTAAACATCGTGTCCCCTGCCTCCTGTTACCATCTGCCTTAGACGCACAGTTCGGGACCCCCTACCCGAGATCCGTCGGTTTTGACACCAACAGCCCACCTCACAGCTACGTTCGCATGCCTTTTTGCTTGCCGAACACGGATGTCACCTTCCAGTGTCGCATGCGAAGCGTCATGGCTGCTCAGGAGTCCAGGCACCACGCGGTCCTGGCAGACGTGGCGACGGTTCTTCGCGAGCCTCCCGAGCCTCCAAAGCCTCCCGAGGTTCAGGACCCAGGCAGCTCGTGAGGAGCACCCTCTTCAGCATGCATCTTCAGCTACTTCGACATCTCTTCAGCAACGGCACCAGGTGACATTTTTCAGTTTATTTAGTTGGGGGCGCCCCTCGGGCAGCATTATCCCAAGGTCGCATGGGCCTGTCCCTGCGACACATATCCTTTTGCATCTTTAATTTACCTTGTTGGGGGCGCCCCTCGGGACGCATCATCCCCAGGCCGCGTGGGTCTATCCCTACGGCATGTATCATTCTTGCATCTATCAGAACTAGCTTTATCTCCTTCCATAAGATGATTTATGTTATCACCTCCTTGCCTGACGACCTTCGCGGCTACCCGCGTTGCTGACCGGCCTCTTGCTCATCCCGCAACGGGGGCTACACATGCTGGCACGGTGCATGTGCTCGGGTTCGTCCCTGCAACGCTGATAAACCTGTGAGATCGAGCTCTGACTCGCGGCCCGCTCCGGGGACGCCACCTCACCAAATCCTCAGTGCCTTCATCTTCTTGCGGAAAGATCAGTGGTAGGACAGCAAACACGATTATGGATTATGCTCTCCTCTCGGACTAACCCGCAGGAATCTCTGGAGCTTAACTACAGGAGGCCCCGCCGGTCATCCCTTTTCTACGCGATTCACTTGCGTGTTAAAGGGGGGGGCTCCTGAGCATCGCGCATCAGGGGCTATTACTGACTCTCCAGCCCTCACCCCCTGGCCTTGACCACGGCATCATGACCTAGCATACCAGCGGCGGCTGAGCCTCGCTCGAGGGTCGGGACCCGGGGACGCAGAGCATTCAGATGAGCGAGGAAAGGGGAGACCGGCGTGGCCCTACCTAGTAGCATCGCCGCTGAGGCATGAATCAGGCGTTCTACAGGGAATCGCCACAGGCCTGCCAAAAGATAAGTCACCCATGTGTAATGAAGTGAATCTCTCCGTCCGAAGTCCTTCGCTCTCAGAAACTCACTCTAGCAGTACTGCTTTCCTTTTCAGCCTCCAAGAAGCTGCTTGCACACCAAAGGGGACCTCTTGAGCATCGCGCCTCGGGAGCTCTTAACGGACCTCGGGCCGCTCACCTCCTGGCCTTGACCACGACATTGCGGCCTGGCAGACCAGCGATGGCTGAAGCCTGCCTGGGGACTGGGACCTGACGGCATAGAGCGCTAAAGCTACTGTGAGAACAAAAGGGGAGAGTAATGCCAGAGCAATACACGCAGCCGCAATCTCATGTTAAGAACAACAAATGGTGGAACAAAAGCATTATAGGTTTTTTACATACCCCCACGGGGTTTGTTTCGATTCCTCGCAGGGAACAAAAGGAGAACAGCTTCAAGAAGCCCCAACTATGGGCACCGCCGCCGGTGCTGTCGGAGTTATTGGCCATGGGTAGCCTCATCTGCCCCCCATGGCGTTTCAAGACATCTGGGCCGACTGCGCCCCTCAGGCATCAGAGAGTGACTACAGCCCTCTTGTGGCTGGCTAGTGCAGTCGGCCGGCTGTGAGAGGGGCCGGCTTCTAGCAGGCGGCCCCAATCACCCTCAAAGTCTGGGCCATCATGAATGCGATTAGACGAGGCGTGGCTATAGAGGAGCCTGACACCCTCGAATCCAGGGCGAGTCATGGCTACAGTGTGCCGTACCGGCTGGCGATTGCCCGCACGGCGCGACACTGTAGCCCCTCCGCCCATGACATCACCCAAGACCGGAGGGACCCAGCTCCCATAACAAGCTGTCGGTATAACCCGCATGCGGCGGGTCCTACCAGCTCATGGAAAGCCAGAAGGCGGCAAGCTCAGTCAGCCGGCAAAGGGAGAGGCCGGCTTCCAGCAGGCGGCCCTCCCCTTCCTAAGAGATTGTGCACCATCGGCCAGGAGAAACAGGGAGTGTCTACAATGAACGTCCGCCAGGCGGCGGGACTGTAGCCACGCGCCTCGACCAAGCAAGCGTCATTAGAAGCACGGCTTAAGTGATGAACCTCCAGCAAGGCCCGCAAGCGGCGGGCGCGGCCTGTCGTCCAGGTACAAGACAGCCAGTGGGGCCCACCAGCCGGCGGGCCCTAGCTACCGGCGAAGAAGTCGGCCACAAGAGACACTGACGGCCTGGGCCCACACCCGGCCAGATTACCATTGTACCCCTGGGGGGTAGGCCTATATAAACCCCCCAGGGCACCCATGCAAAGGGTTCAGATTCTTGGAGAAACACACACATAGAGAGGGAGTTAGGGCTAGCCTTGTTCTTCTTCCTCCTCTAGAGAAACAGCTCAAGGAGCACCTTGTAGCCACTCTTGTTGAGTTAGTGATCATGCGGAAACCCCACAGAGCAGGACTAGGGGTGTTATCTCCTAGCAGAGCCCCGAACCTGGGTAAGATTTGCCGGCGTGCATGTGTTCACCTCATCCCGTTTCCTGGCACCGGTGACGTCTTATTAGCCCCCTCCATGATAAGCCATCCTTTGGCATATGTCGCACGACACCCCTGACATTTGGTGCCCACCGTGGGGCTAGGTGCACCGTTGTCCGGAGATCTGTTCTAGATGGGAACCCTTTTCCTCCCCAGCGAGCATAGCCAGCCTAGCACGCTAGACGGTGTTTGTGCCGATGCGCTACATGGCGCGGAGGTCGCATGTGTAGCGAGGTACCTCGCTGACCTCATTGGCGAGGTCCGCCTTTCCGATGAGCCTACGTCCGACGTAGGCACCGATGGCCTCGAGAGCCGCCGCGTCAACCTCCTCGACCAACTCCACATCGCCAACGAGCCGGCTTTCGACCTGGAGTCGATTGGCTCCACCGACCCGATGCTTGTCGATTCCGATACGGCTTCCCTCGACACCTTTCCCACCAATGTGGTGGTCATCGATGATCCGCTCCCACGCGCGAAGAGCGGCGGCAGCACCGTCACAGAGGTGCTTGTCATCCTCCACACTGGGGGCTCTGGAGGAGCCCGCCAGGACCCATTGCAGGCGGCAATGCGGGATCTGTCCACACGCATTGCTGCAAACGTGGATGCCGAGATGCTCGAAGCCTGCCGCGTCTCGCTCATGGAGAATGCCAAGAAATTGGCTACCTTGCGCCGCCTCTCTAAAGCCTTCTAGCGCGAAGTTGACCGCGCTGTCGGCGGCACTCCGACTGCTGCCGGGCCCAGCCGAGCCGGCACGGTCAAGCAGCGGGGCGGCGCCGTCGCCAGCATGTTTGGAGTGGACCGCCCGGTCTACACCACACCCATGGAGAACATACGTGTTGCCCAGGCGGCAGCAGATGAGCTGGACCACCTGGAGGGCGACGAGCATTGCTATATGATGGAGCGCATTTAGCAGCTTATTGATGTGGCCACTACCCAGCAAGAAGCCGGCTGTCGCGCTGAAGAGCTTCTGTAATGCCCTCGATGCGGCTATATCTCCCACGTGTCAAAGCACGACTTAGTGGCATAACCGCATTGAAAGCAATGTCGCAAGTGAGATAATCTTCACACAACCCATGTAATATGTAAGGGAAAAAGATACATAGTTGGCTTACAATCGCCACTTCACACAATTACATGAATAAAGCATTACATCATCCAGATACAATCAGGGTCCGACTACGGAACCAAAATAAAAGAAGAACCCCAAATGCGACAAAGGTCCCCGATCGACACCAACTGGGCTCCATTACTGATCAACTAGAACGAAACAACACAAAGGACAAGATCTTCATCGAGCTCCTCCTGAGCTTGGTTGCGTCATCTGCACGGACTCATCGGCACCTGCAAGCTGGTTTTGGAAGTATCTGTGAGCCACGGGGACTCAGCAATCTCGCACCCTCGCGATCAAGACTTTTAAGCTTATGGGTAAGGTAAAAGGTATGAGGTGGAGCTGCAGCAAGCGACTAGCATATATGGTGGCTATCCTGTTTGCAAAAGAGAGCGAGAAGAGGAGGAAAAGCGCGAGCAAGAAACTAGAGAGCAACCTACGCAAACATTACTCCAACACCATGTCCACTTCCCGGACTCCGCCGAGAAGAGACCATCACGGTTACACACGCGGTTGATGCATTTTAATTAAGTTAAGGTTCAGGTTATCTACAACCGGACATTAACAAATTCCCATCTGCCCATAACTGCGGGCACGGCTTTCGAAAGTTCAAATCCCTGCAGGGGTGTCCCAACTTAGCCCATCACAAGCTCTCACGGTCAACGAAGGAATAGACCTCCTCCTGAGATGTTCCGATGAGACTCGGTATCCCGGTACAACAAGACATTTCGACAGGGTAAAACTAAACCAGCAACACCGCCCGAATGTGCCGACAAATCCCGATAGGAGCTGCACATATCTCTTTCTCAGGGCACACTCAGATGAGCGCTCCATACAACTAAAACCAAACCTCGAGTTTCCCCGAGGGGGCGCTG
>NC_041390.1:264652278-264683472 GCF_002162155.2 Triticum dicoccoides | reverse complement strand
AATAAAGATGACCCTTGAGTCTGCAGAACCCAAGGGAAGGTGGTAGGTTGTTAGTGCAAATGGTAAAACCAATGTTGGGCATTGCTGGAAGAACTTTACTTAAGGCGAACTGTCAAGGGGTTCCCATAATAGCCCAACCGCGCAAGGGACGCAAAATCCGGGAACATAACACCGATATGACGGAAAACTAGGGCGGCAAGAGTGGAACAAAACACCAGGCATAAGGCCGAGCCTTCCACCCTTTACCAAGTATATAGATGCATTAATTAAATACGATATATAGTGATATCCCAACAAGTAAACATGTTCCAACACGGAACAACATCTCCATGTTCCAATGAGGAACAAACTTCAATCTTCACCTGCAACTAACAACGCTATAAGAGGGGCTGAGCAAAGCGGTAACATAGCCAATCAACGGTTTGCTAGGACAAGGTGAGTTAGAGGCTTGGTTCAACAATATGGGTGGCATGATAAGCAAGTGGTAGGTATCGCAGCATAGGCATAGCAAAAGAGCGAGCATCTAGCAAAGCAAAGATAGTAGTGATTTCGAGGGTATGATCATCTTGCCTGAGATCCCGCAAGGAAGAACAACAAGTCCATGAAGAAGACAAACGGGCGTAGTCGAACGGGTCCTCACAAACGCGACATTAACGGAACCAACCCGAAGAAGCAACACCGGAAAGAAGCACACAACATAGTAAACAACCATGACAATGAACATGGCATGATGCACAATCAAGTATGATGCATGTCCGGTTTAATGATACATGGCATGGCAAAGTGCAACAAACAATACTACAAATTAAGTGGAGCTCAATATGCAACGGGTTGCATATTGACGGAACACCACAACAATTTATTTAGTTCGATCTCGTTTATGTACCCAACAATATTAAATGTTGTTAAACATGGCAAGAGGTGGAGCAAAGTAAAACTACCTATCTAGTCAAGTTTAAATGAGGCCGGAAGCAACGAACAACAAATCCGGAAACTCCTCATGTGCATATATTAGGTTAGGTCATGTTCTGCCCTAAACCATATTTTATAGTTGTTTACCATGCAAAACAATGTCACCATGACAAACTAGGCAAATTCTACCCCATTTACATATAAAGATTATTACAAACCGAGTTACGGTTATTTAGTTATGAATAAAAGCATTTTAACATGGCATAGGAGCAAATTTAATCAAACCACAATTTAAACATTTCAAGCATAGATGAAAGTTGCATATTATTAATCTACACAAAATTCTAATCAAGTTTCATATATAAACTGTTTTAAACCGATGCACGGTTATGAAGTTATTAAATGCATGATCAACAAGGGCTTTTCTGTAAAACAACAATCCTGTGGAAATTAGCTAAAATTTGCAGCAACGGAAAAAATACTACGGGCCGAAACTGGGGCAGACTGGGCCTCACATTGGGCCTTGAGTACGGCTTGGTAGTGTACGGGGGTGGCTGAAGGGCACGGTTGGGCCGGTCGCCGCTGGGCCTTGCTGGATCGGACGAGGGGGTGCGGGGGCCGTGGTCAACGCGCGACGACCCGGATCGAGCTGCGCTGCTCGTCTCGCTCGGGCAAAACAGGGGCGCGACGGCGGACCTCCGGGAAGAGGATGGCAGCGGGCGAAGGCGAGATGGAGGGGTTGGCAGGCGCGAGAAGCGGCGGGTCGGCGAGGCAACTGGCGACGGGGAGAGATCGGCCACGAGGATCCATGGGGAGGTCTGTGTAGAACCACAAAGGGAGAGAGATGAAGTGAGTGAGAGAACAGAGAGAAGACGGCGGAATTCAGAGGAGGACGTAGACAGCGGCCAACGACGGATCTGGACGGACGCGAAGCAGGGCGGGGCCGTCCTGGTCGTGCAGGGGCGAAGCGGAGGAGGCGAGTGATGCTCGATGCAGAGGAGGCGCAGGGGATTTGGCGCTGCGACGGAATCCTGCCGGATTCGATGCGGCGGAGGTCACAGGCGAGGTGGGGGGACGCGGGGCGTGGAGCTCCGGGTGGGCGTCCATGGCGACGCAGAGGACGGGGATGGCCTGGAGACGGCGGGTCTGCCTGCGGGCGCTTCGGCGATGTAGGGAAAACAACAGGAGACGACATCCACGGGCGGCTATCCATGGCGCTCCTGCTTGGTAAAAGGAAAAATGAGGGAGAGAGAGGTTAGCGGAAACGGGAGGAGCAGGGGAAAAAGGAAAAAACAGCAAGGACATCGCTCATCTGTTGGGTGCGCCGACGATGTGGTTGGCCGGAACCTGATCCCAAGATGGGAGAAGTCTGCAGGCATTGGTGGTTGGTTGGGCGAGGTGATCGAGGGAGATCGGGCGAGGGGATCCCGAGGAATAGGATTTGGTGGAGAGTGCGGCGACGGGTGAGGGGACAAAACTCCTAATTTCTAGGGTTTGACCAAAATGGACTAGGGGTGGACGAATATATACACCACGGGTTAGGTCAGGGGCTATCTTGTCCCTCCGACCAAAATCGGACGGTCAGAAAAAAATAGGCTATGGAGTCCAAATAAGAAAACGGTGATGTTTTGTAGACGTTCGGGGATGATCCAGACACGACGGTGACGACTGCTCGGGTCGGGTCCGGGACAATTTTTGGACGCGCGCGAGGGGGGCTGCGGGCTGATGAGAGAGGTTAGGTTGGACCTGGCGGTAGGTAGTGAGCTGTGTAGACGGTCTCGAGATGAGAAGAAGAGAAGAGAGAGGGGCCCGACGACAGTTTCCGGAGACCGAAAACGTCCGACGTTAGACCAGCTATAATGCCGCTATAGTTAATCGTTGGGGCGTCAAACGAACTCCGAATGCGATGAAACTTGACAGGCAGTCTATCTACACTATAATAAGACCACACGTCAACTCTCATCCCATTCCGAGAACATTTTCCGGCCACTTATAAAATACTATTTCGGACATGCCGCGGGCGCGTGCAAGTGGGTCTGGGCTCAGAACGGACAACGGATGGCACTGGGCGAACCCGGACGGATGCAAGTTTTGAAAAACATGATGATGCAATGCACATGATGACATGATAAGATGCAACACACAAGCAAAAGACATGACAACGACAGCGAATAACTGACGGACACCTGGCACATCGGTCTTGGGGCGTTACAACACTCCACCACTAAGAGAGGATCTCGTCCCGAGATCTAGAATGGCACCGGAGGGAAAAAACGGAAGAGAAAGAGAAGAGGTAAAACTAAGTTGCTTCTTTGACGAATGGTGAAACCAAAGAACCTTGAAAAGGTTAAGACATTACAAGAAAATAATACAACGGAGATGAACGAAGTTGAAAACACTCCGTTAGCAAAGAGGAACAAGGAACAAAAGTAATAATGGAATCAAAAGAACGGAGGAGAAAACAACATCTTCTACCACAAATGAGCTTGAAAAGCATCTTTAGGAGAAGAGTCGAACGGAGTTGTTGGAAAACCAACAACGAAAAGAGTAAGCTTGATGTGGGCTTAAGGAAAACATCTCAAAACTAAGGTGAAATTCTGCCACTAACAGAAACAAAAGATTGGATTGATATGAACAAGGAGACGAGAAACTCATTTCACCGGGAGGATAAATTAAGAACTTGGGTCATTATAAGCACCATAGATAGCAACAATCCTTTGGGAAGGCTTTAGGTGAAAATATGACACAAGACAACTCCAATGAAGAGATTAATGGATTTAAACTACCTCATTCTTGATAACTTGTGAATCATGAAACACGAAGGGAACATTATCAAGAATAACATAATACCACCTTCAATGATATGGAAGAAAGGAATTGCACTCCGGATTGCAAGAATAAGAATGCTTGAGCTCCCTAGAAATGAATCTCGGTGAAAACTTTGAGAAGGAATTAAATCCTTGATGAATCGTCATGTAGAACCTCCATGAAGAACTCTGTTAAACAAAAGAATGATCAAACGAAAAGAAAGGGTAGTTGAAAATACAAAGTGGAGCCTTGTAAAGATTTAGATAGATCTCCGTGATTACATAGTTGAAAGAGGTTGGAACCCCGGGAAAAAGATAAAATGAAGCAAATGAAACCGAGAATTTGAAGGGCCTCCGGAATAAAGAATTAATCATTAGGATGAAACAAGAATAAGAATTATGTTATGTGTATCCTTCAACAATTTAATTGCTGACAAGCAACGGATTTGGCATACTACTTATCCTCGTATCAAGGATTAAGAGAGATATAACGTAAACTTGAGAAGGTCTTCAACGATCCACCGGTAGAATTGACAACGAATAAATTGATATGATGAAGAAGGCAAAGAACTCTTGAGCAAAACACCGTAAGAATTGAAAAGAACGATTAAAACATGAAGAAACACCAGGAAGGATTAGCAATTAAACGAAGATGCTTGAGACAAACTAGATACATGAGAACGAAGAGATCAAGAACTGATTAGAGGATATTTGATTGATGCACCGACAAGATAGGAGAATGATAACTGCTAGCTGAGAATGAATAAACCTGAATTGATGGACTCCGGATAACAAAACTGAGAAGACTCTTGAATTACTCCGGATAGGTGAAAAGAATTCCCACAATCAAAAACAATTATGAGAGGATGGCAGAGAATGGAGCAAGATTTAAAAGAAACTCTTCTTCGGTCTTCAACTGCAGAGAATGACGATGACAAAGACCACCATGGATTGTTGAGATACTCCGGGATGAAGACTAGAAAGGTTGAACCACAATGAAAAGAATTTGAAAGATCTTGGAGAAATACATTTGACTGATGATAATTCATTCTTTCGTCAAACTTTGACAAGAAATTTGAGGATAACTCCGGGAAAAGAAGAGTTAGGTAAGATCCTGGGAAAAGACCTGTGGGTTAAGGTCCAATCAAAAGAAACACCATTGAATGGTTTAAAAGATAGATTGCGGCGGTTGAATTAAAAGGCTTGAATGAGATAACATCCTCGAAATATCTTGAACGGATTGAGAATGGAAACGAATCATCCGAGATATCTTCATCACTCCGGATCAATTGAATAGCGAGAAATGAATTATTATGAGGTGCACCAGCATAAGAAAAACATTACAAGTACGGAAAAGAATATGATTACACCGAAAGCTTGAATTGAATCCACCGGAGAAGAAAATGAGTGACGAGAGACGAACTTGAAGCTTCGTTAGCATCTTCCTGAGAATCAACGGATAAGAACATTGACGGAAAAGAATGGAGAGACTTCTCATTAGTAAAAGGATACTTGAATAAGAAATCTGGGTCCTCGAAGAAAAGGGAGGGTGGACAGGAAAACAAAGGCAACTTGGAGACGAATGAAACAAACACCGTTGAGAATAACTGATACTTGATCTTGCGGTTGTTGAAATGATCGGATCCACTTGAAGAGAAACACACTGGTGAAAAAGGACTGACATGACAATCTCAATAAACGAGAAGGATTTGTATTCTCAAAGAAATATGAGAACACCGCTTAGGAAAGGTATGGAATCCACATTTGACTGCGAAGCAACTCGAATACCACAAACCAAAACAAAAACAAAGGAGTGGCTTGCAAAATAAGTCGGAACAAACATATGATAGAGATTTCGTCCGAAGTTTTCGTGGTGGGGCCTACACGGGCTCGATCGTACAGCACCATCATGTACAAGGCAGTGCACATGACATACGAAGCGTCCCCGAGTCGGCATAGCCAAGGACTCTTTAAGACACAATGAGACCACTGTAAAACCAACCGTGGATAGGCGGACCACTAGACGTCGAACCCCAATTTCATATCATACATCTGTCAGGAAGAAATCCTAAGAGCTACTTGATTCCCCACTTATAAACTCCCGAAATTTTCCGGTTATGCAATCAGGTGTTGGGGATACAGGGGAAGCATAATATCTCACTCAATTCTAGCAAATCCTACATCCAGCTGTATCCATCCTTCAACACATAACCAAGAAACCTTCGGAAATCGTCTACCTCAACCTTCGAAAAGCATCCGTTATACAAGTTATGGCGATACTCCCGAACTCCCGCCCCAGTACTGGGTGGCGTCGAGGTTATCTCACCAACGAACTGCATAAAAGAGATTTTCGATGTCGGTGTACTAAACTCAGGTATTCTAGAACTGCAACGATAAAATTATGACGACAACACCTCGGAGCTCAACTCCCCGGGACACTTCCACAAAACCCCTGACAGGAGGCACCAAGACAATGTTCTCGTCATAAAACCATCGGAACGATTCCAAGATACCCGCGTGATCCTAAATTTTTTTTAATGAAATTTGAGAAGAGAAGAGTCAAAACTCTACGTCAGGATGCCTTACCAAAGCGATGAGGAGACAGGGAAGTAAAAAAGAATTCCTAAACTCTATGATATATAATTCCTAAATGACTCAAAACATTTTTCTAGACACAACTCGGCCGCTAATAACGATCAAGCAATGGGGCTCCTAAGGTCGGGGAAGGCTCTGATACCAACTTGTAACGCCCTCGATGCGGCTCTATCTCCCACGTGTCGAAGCACGACTTAGAGGCATAACCGCATTGAAAGCAATGTCGCAAGTGAGATAATCTTCACACTACCCATGTAATACGTAAGGGAAAAAGATACATAGTTGGCTTACAATCGCCACTTCACACAATTACATGAATAAAGCATTACATCATCCAGATACAATCAGGGTCCGACTACGGAACCAAAATAAAAGAAGAACCCCAAATGCGACAAAGGTCCCCGATCGACCCCAAATGGGCTCCACTACTGATCAATTAGAACGAAACAACACAAAGGATAAGATCTTCATCGAGCTCCTCCTGAGCTTGGTTGCGTCATCTGCACGGACTCATCGGCACCTGCAAGCTGGTTTTGGAAGTATCTGTGAGCCACGGGGACTCAGCAATCTCGCACCCTCGCGATCAAGACTATTTAAGCTTATGGGTAAGGTAAAAGGTATGAGGTGGAGCTGCAGCAAGCGACTAGCATATATGGTGGCTATCCTGTTCGCAAAAGAGAGCGAGAAGAGGAGGCAAAGCGCGAGCGAGAAACTAGAGAGCAACCTGCGCAAACAGTACTCCAACACCGTGTCCACTTCCCGGACTCCGCCGAGAAGAGACCATCACGGTTACACACGCGGTTGATGCATTTTAATTAAGTTAAGGTTCAGGTTATCCACAACCGGACATTAACAAATTCCCATCTGCCCATAACCGCGGGCACGGCTTTCGAAAGTTCAAATCCCTGCAGGGGTGTCCCAACTTATCCCATCACAAGCTCTCACGGTCAACGAAGGAATAGACCTCCTCCCGAGACATTCCGATCAGATTCGGTATCCCGGTACAACAAGACATTTCGACAGGGTAAAACTAAACCAGCAACACCGCCCGAATGTGCCGACAAATCCCGATAGGAGCTGCACATGACTCTAGTTCGGACCAACACTCAGAGGAGCACTGGCCCGGGGGGGGTTAGAATAAAGATGACCCTTGAGTCTGCAGAACCCAAGGGAAGGTGGTAGGTTGTTAGTGCAAATGGTAAAACCAATGTTGGGCATTGCTGGAAGAGCTTTACTTAAGGCGAACTGTCAAGGGGTTCCCATAATAGCCCAACCGCGTACGGGATGCAAAATCCGGGAACATAACACCGATATGACGAAAAACTAGGGCAGCAAGAGTGGAACAAAACACCAGGCATAAGGCCGAGCCTTCCACCCTTTACCAAGTATATAGATGCATTAATTAAATACGATATATAGTGATATCCCAACAAGTAAACATGTTCCAACACGGAACAACATCTCCATGTTCCAACGAGGAACAAACTTCAATCTTCACCTGCAACTAACAACGCTATAAGAGGGGCTGAGCAAAGCGGTAACATAGCCAATCAACGGTTTGCTAGGACAAGGTGAGTTAGAGGCTTGGTTCAACAATATGGGTGGCATGATAAGCAAGTGGTAGGTACCGTAGCATAGGCATAGCAAAAGAGCGAGCATCTAGCAAAGCAAAGATAGTAGTGATTACGAGGGTATGATCATCTTTCCTGAGATCCTGCAAGGAAGAAGAACGAGTCCATGAAGAAGACAAACGGGCATAGTCGAACGGGTCCTCACAAACGCGACGCTAACGGAACCAATCCGAAGAAGCAACACCGGAAAGAAGCACACAACATAGTAAACAACCATGACAATGAACATGGCATGATGCACAATCAAGTATGATGCATGTCCGCTTTAATGATACATGGCATGGCAAAGTGCAACAAACAATACTACAAATTAAGTGGAGCTCAATATGCAACGGGTTGCATATTGACGGAACACCACGACAAGTTATTTAGTTCGATCTCGTTTATGTACCCAACAATATTAAATGTTGTTAAACATGGCAAGAGGTGGAGCAAAGTAAAACTACCTAGTTTAAATGAGGCCGGAAGCAACGAACAACAAATCCGGAAACTCCTCATGTGCATATATTAGGTTAGGTCCTGTTCTGCCCTAAACCATATTTTAGAGTTGTTTACCATGCAAAACAGTGTCACCATGATAAACTAGGCAAAATTCTACCCCATTTACATATAAAGATTATTACAAACCGAGTTACGGTTATTTAGTTATGAATAAAAGCATTTTAACATGGCATAGGAGCAAATTTAATCAAACCACAATTTAAACATTTCAAGCATAGATGAAAGTTGCATATTAATAATATACACAAAATTCTAAGCAAGTTTCATATATAAACTGTTTTAAACTGATGCACGGTTATGAAGTTATTAAATGCATGATCAACAAAGGCTTTTCTGTAAAACAACAATCCTGTGGAAATTAGCTAAAATTCGCAGCAACGGAAAAAAATACTACGGGCCGAAACTGGGGCAGACTGGGCCTCACATTGGGCCTTGAGGCCGGCTTGGTAGTGCACTGGGGTGGCTGAAGGGCACGGTTGGGCCGGTCGCCGCTGGGCCTTGCTGGATCGGACGAGGTGGTGTAGGGGCCGTGGTCAACGCGCGATGACCCGGATCGAGCTGCGCTGCTCATCTCGCTCGGGCAAAACAGGGGCGCGACGGCGGACCTCCGGGAAGAGGATGGCAGCGGGCGAAGGCGAGATGGAGGGGTTGGCAGGCGCGAGAAGCGGCGGGTCGGCGAGGCAACTGGCGACGGGGAGTGCTCGGCCACGAGGATCCATGGGGAGGTCTCTGTAGAACCACAAAGGGAGAGAGATGAAGTGAGTGAGAGAATAGAGAGAACATGGCGGGATTCAGAGGAGGACGAATACGGCGGCCAGCGACGGATCTGGACGGACGTGAAGCAGGGCGGGGCCGTCCTGCTCGTGCAGGGGCGAAGCGGAGGAGGCGAGCGGTGCTCGATGCAGAGGAGGCACATGGGACTTGGCGCTGCGACGGAATCTTGCCGGATTCGATGCAGCGGAGGTCACGGGCGAGGTGGGGGACGCGGGGCGTGGAGCTCCGAGTGGGCGTCCATGGCGACGCAGAGGACGGGGATGGCCTGGAGACGGTGGGTCTGCCTGCGGGCGCTTCGGCGACGAAGGGAAAACAACAGGAGGCGACATCCACGAGCGGCTATCCATGGCGCTCCTGCTTGGTGAAAGTAAAAACAAGGGAGAGAGAGGTTAGCGGAAACGGGAGGAGCAGGGGGAAAAGGAAAAAACAGCAGGGACAGCGCTCATCTGTTGGGTGCGCCCAAGGTGGGAGAAGTCTGATCCCAAGGTGGGAGAAGTCTGCAGGCATTGGTGGTTGGCTGGGCGAGGGGATCGAGGGAGATCGGGTGAGGGGATCCCGAGGAATAGGATTTGGTGGAGAGTGTGGCGGCGGGTGAGGGGACAAGACTCCTAATTTCTAGGGTTTGACCAAAATGGACTAGGGGTGGACGAATATATACACCACGGGTTAGGTCAGGGGCTATCTCGTCCTCCGACCAAAATCGGACGGTCAGAAAAAATAGGCTATGGAATCCAAATAAGAAAACGGTGACATTTTGTAGACGTTTGGGGATGATCCGGACACGGCGGTGACGACTGCTCAGGTCGGGTCCGGGACAATTTTCGGACACGCGCGAGGGGGGCTGCGGGCTGACGAGAGAGGTTAGGTTGGACCTGGCGGTAGGTAGTGAGCTGTGTAGACGGTCTCGAGCTGAGAAGAAGAGAAGAGAGAGGGGCCCGACGACAGTTTCCGGAGACCGAAAACGTCCGACGTTAGACCGGCTATAATGCCGCTATAGTTAATCGTTGGGGCGTCAAACGAACTCCGAATGCGATGAAACTTGACAAGTGGTCTATCTACACTATAATAAGACCACACGTCAACTCTCATCCCATTCCAAGAACATTTTCCGGCCACTTATAAAATACTATTTCGGACATGCCGCGGGCGCGTGCAAGTGGGTCTGGGCTCAGAACGGACAACGGATGGCACTGGGGGAACCCGGACGGATGCAAGTTTTGAAAAACATGATGATGCAATGCACATGATGACATGATAAGATGCAACATGCAAGCAAAAGACATGACAACGATAGTGAATAACTGACGGACACCTGGCACATCGGTCTCAGGGCGTTACAGCTTCACCAACGGGTTGAAAACCCACCCCCTCGCCAAGAGCATGGCGCGACCTCCCGGACGCCGACTGGCGGCGCCCGCAATAGACGGGACAAGGAGCCGGTGCCAGTCGCAGCCGGACTCGCATCACCATCGAGCGCGACCAAGAGGGCCGCCCTCGAGCAGTCGAACGACGGGACGATGATCCATTACCACCGCCTCCTCAAAGGGAGAGGCGTGCCTCCCTGCCGCCTGTGGATCATCTGACTCTTGGAGACCGGCTAGGCCGCCGAGAAGGAGTCGGCGAGAATGATGCCCGCCACCAAATCGACCAGCTCGCTCGGTCCTTGGCGCTAGAAGAAGAAGACGCGATGGGTCCGCCTTGTTTTGGCCCCCGCTTTCATGGCGAGCCTTTTCCCAATGGGTTCTCACTCCCAAGGGACACGCCCAAGTACAACGGCTCCGTGAAGCCGGAGGATTGGCTGGTGGATTATTCTACGGCAGTCAGCATAGCAAACGGCAACAAGCGCGTTGCTATGAAGTACATCACGCTCATGCTCCAGGGCATGGCCCGGACATGGCTGAACAGCCTCAAGCCCTACAGCGTCAACAGCTGGGTGGACTTCACCGAGGTGTTTATCCGGAACTTCACCAGCACCTACAAGCGGCCTCCCAGGCCTCCCCAATTCTCATGGTGTGTCCAAGGCCCCAATGAGTCCACCCGCAACTACATGACGCGGTGGGAAGAACTGCGCAACTCCTGTGAGGGAGTGCATGAGGTCCAAGCTATCGAGTACTTCACCGCTGGGTGTCGAGAAGGCACCTTACTCAAGCACCGGCTTCTCTGCGACGAGTCGGCGACCCTCAATGAGCTGCTAATCATAGCAGATAAATATGCCACGGCCGACTCCTCCATGAAGTCGGAGCTCTGAGTGGATACTTCTGGAAAGGTGCTCCCCCCGGCTTCTCGAACGCCGGCTGGAGACTACAGTCGGCACCGGCAGCCGAACGACAATAAGCACAAAGCCCCCCAGCCGGCTTCCATGAGCCGGCAGGTGGCAATTGTTGAAGATCAAGAACCCGAAGGGCAGCCACCCCCTAAGGGTCAGAAAGGCGGCAAGTCGACTTGGTTTCCCGCCTTCTCCTTCGAGTAGACTCTCGATGTCCCCTGCAAGTTCCACAGCAGCGCGAAGCCGTCCAACCACACAACCCGGAAGTGTCATTGGCTTGCCCAAATTGCCAAGGGAGAAGGACTGCCTCCTCCGCCTGCTGGCCTGCTGGCCCGCCGGCTCCGCCTCCTTAGCAGTCGGTCAAGTCCAAGATGATTATCCTGAAGAGCACGACGCTTATGTCGTTTTCACCATTATGGCCAGCGATAAGCACAGCCGGTGCCAGCAACACTGCGAAGTAAATGCGATTGCTTCCACTACTACGGAGTTCATGCATTGGTCTGAAAATTCCATCATCTAGAGCCGGGCCGACGACCCAGAAGTCATGCCCTCCCCGGGTTCCTATGCCCTGGTTTTGGATGCCACCCTTGCAACAGAGAGGAGAGATGCTCGTTTCTCACGAATCCTAATAGATGGCGGTAGTAGCATCATACTTCCTTTAACAGGATACCATGGAGAAGCTAAAGATCAAAGAGAAGAAGTTGCTATCTAGTCGGACCGTGTTTCATGGCATTGTGCCTGGCTTGTCCTGCTCACCAATCGGCAAGATCAAGATAGATGTCCTCTTCGGAGACAAGGATCATTTCCACCGCGAAGCCATTTGGTTCGAGGTGGTTGATCTAGAGAGCCTGTATCATGTGCTCCTAGGCCGACCGGCTCTATCCAAATTCATGGCGGTGCCACATTATGCTTACCTCAAGATGAAGATGCTAGGAACCAAGGGCATTATCACAATCAGTGCTAACTAAGAGAAGACAGCCGCCTGTGCTGTAACCAGCAGCCGGTTGGCCGAGTCCCTTGTGATCGCGGTAGAGAAGAAGCTCCTGGACCGGGTGGTGGCCATGGCCGGCAAGCAGTTGGACATGTCCCCAGAAGCCCAAGAGTAGAAGACCCAGGGCTCTTTCAAGCCGGCCAAAGAAACAAGGAAGATCCCATTGGACCCTAAGCACCCGAAGAGGTATGCTATCATAGGTGCAAACCTTGACAACAAATAGGAAAGCGAGCTCGTCTATTTCATCCATGAAAATCGGGACATCTTTGCATGGTCCCCTAAAGACATGCTGGGTGTTCCGACGGATTTCGCCAAGCACAAGCTACATGTAAGAGCAGATGCCAAACCAGTTAGAGAGCCCCTCCGCCGACTATCAAAAGAGAAGAGGAGAATTGTTGGGGAAGAGATCGCCCGCCTGTTGGCAGCCGGCTTCATCATGGAAGTTTTCTTCCTGGAATGGCTTGCCAATCCAGTCCTTGTGCTGAAGAAGAAGAATAAGTGGCGCATGTGTATCGAATACACCAGTCTCAACAAAGCCAGCCCCAAGGATCTGTTTGCCTTACCACAGATTGATCAAGTGATAGACTCCACAGCCAGATGCGTGAGACGTCTCCAACGTATCTATAATTTTTTGATTGCTCCATGTTATGTTATCTACTGTTTTTGGCAATATTGGGCTTTATTATCCACTTTTATATTATCTAAATGACAGGAGGCACCAAGAACAATGTTCTCGTCACAAATCGATCGGAACGATTCCAAGATACATGCCTGATCCTAAAAAATTTTATAGTGAAATTTGAGAAGAGAAGAGTCAAAACTCTACGTCAGGATGCCTTACCAGAGCGATGAAGGGACTGCGGAGTAAAAAGAATTCCTAAACTCTCCGATATATAATTCCTAATGACTCAAAACATTTTTATAGACTCAACAACGTCAGCTAATTCGATCAACCAGGGGGGCTCCTAAGGTCGGGGAAGGCTCTGATTACCAACTTGTAACACCCTCGATGCGGCTATATCTCCCACGTGTCGAAGCACGACTTAGAGGCATAACCGCATTGAAAGTAATGTCGCAAGTGAGGTAATCTTCACACAACCCATGTAATACATAAGGGAAAAGATACATAGTTGGCTTACACTCGCCACTTCACACAATACATGAATAAAGCATTACATCATCCAGATACAATTAGGGTCCGACTACAGAACCAAAATAAAAGAAGACTACCCCAAATGCTACACAGATCCCCGATCGTCAGCAACTGGGCTCCACTACTGATCAACTGGAAACGGAACAACATAAAGGACAAGATCTTCATCGAGTTCCTCCTTGAGCTTGGTTGCGTCACCTGCTCGGTAACATCGGCACCTGCAAACTGGTTTTGGAAGTATCTGTGAGTCACAGGGACTCAGCAATCTCACACCCTCGCGGTCAAGACTATTTAAGCTTATAGGAAGGGTAAAAGGTACGAGGTGGAGCTGCAGCAAGCGACTAGCATATATGGTGGCTAACATACGCAAATGAGAGCGAGAAGAGAAGGCAAAGCACGGTCGATAAAAGTATGATCAAGAAGTGATCCTAGAACAACCTACGTCAAGCATAACTGCAACGCCGTGTTCACTTCCCGGACTCCACCGAGAAGAGACCATCATGGCTACACACGCGGTTGATGTATTTTAATTAAGGTTAACTTCAGGTTTTCTACAACCGGACATTAACAAATTCCCATCTGCCCATAACCGCAGGCACGGCTTTCGAAAGTTCAAATCCCTACAGGGGAGTCCCAACTTAGCCCATCACAAGCTCTCATGAACAACTAGAACGAAACAACACAAAGGACAAGATCTTCATCGAGCTCCTCCTTGAGCTTGGTTGCGTCACCTGCTCGGTAACATCGGCACCTGCAAACTGGTTTTGGAAGTATCTGTGAGTCACGGGGACTCAGCAATCTCACACCCTCGCAATCAAGACTATTTAAGCTTATAGGAAGGGTAAAAGGTACGAGGTGGAGATGCAGCAAGCGACTAGCATATATGGTGGCTAACATACGCAAATGAGAGCGAGAAGAGTAGGCAAAGCACGGTCGATAAAAGTATGATCAAGAAGTGATCCTAGAACAACCTACGTCAAGCATAACTCCAACGCCATGTTCACTTCCCGGACTCCGCCGAGAAGAGACCATCACGGCTACAGACGCGGTTGATGTATTTTAATTAAGGTCAACTTTAGGTTTTCTACAACCAGACATTAACAAATTCCCATCTGCCCATAACCGCGGGCATGACTTTTGAAAATTCAAATCCCTGCAGGGGAGTCCCAACTTAGCCCATCACAAGCTCTCACGGTCAACGGAGGATATTCCTTCTAGCGGGAAGACCCGATCAGGCTCGGAATCCCGATTACAAGACATTTCGACAATGATAAAACAAGACCAGGAACACCGCCCGAATGTGCCGACAAATCCCGATAGGAGCTGCACATATCTCGTTCTCAGGGCACACCGGATTGTCCAAGGTACGGGTAGGCCAGCCCAGAGTTGCCCCTGGTGGTCACCGGCAGCTGACAGGTTGGACCAACGCTCAGAGGAGCACTGGCCCGGGGGTTTAAATAAATATGACCCTCGGGAGCGCGACTCCCAAGGGAAAAGAAAAGGCTAGGTGGCGAATTGTAAAACCAAAGTTGGGCGTTGCTGGAAGAGTTTTATTCAAGGTGAACTGTCAAGGGATTCCCATTATTACCCAACCGCGTAAGGAACGCAAAATCCGGGAACATTACACCGATATGACGGAAACTAGGGCGGCAAGAGGGGAACAAAACACCAGGCATAAGGTCGAGCCTTCCACCCTTTACCAAGTATATAGATGCATTAATTAAATAAGATATATTGTGATATCCCAACAAGTAAACAATGTTCCAACAAGGAACAACATCTCCATGTTCCAACAAGGAACAAACTTCAATCTTCACCTGTAGCTAATAACGCTATAAGAGGGGCTGAGCAAAGTGGTAACATAGCCAAACAACAGTTTGCTAGGACAAGGTGGGTTAGAGGCTTGGCTTAACAATATGGGAGGCATGATAAGCAAGTGGTAGGTATCGCAGCATACGCATAGCAAAAGAGCGAGCAACTAGCAAGCAAAGATAGAAGTGATTTCGAGGGTATGGTCATCTTACCTGAAATCCCGCAAGGAACAAGAACGAGTCCATGAAGAAGACAAATGGATGTAGGCGAACGAATCCTCACAACACGACGTTACCGGATTACCGAGACGAAGTACACCGGAAAGAAAGCAAACAACATAGTAAACAACCACTACAACAACATGGCATGATGCACAATCAAGTATGATGCATGTCCGGTTTAATGAAGCATGGCATGGCAAAGTGCACAAACAATTCTACAAATTAAGTGGAGCTCATTATGCAACAGAGTTACATATTGAAGAAAACACCACATGACATATTTAGTTCTCTCTCGTTTATGTACCCAACAAGATTAAATGTTGTTAGCATGGCAAGAGGGTGAAGCAAATGAAAACTACCTATGCAGTCAAGTTTAAATGTGGCCGGAAACAACGAACAACAATTCCGGAAACTCCTCATATGCAAATTATAAGGTTTGGTGCTGATCTGCCCTAAACACAATTTTAGAGTTATTAAGCATGCAAAGTGCACCATGTTAAACTAGGCATTTTTCTACCCCATTTACATATAAAGTTTGTTAGGTTTGGAGCTACGGTTATTTAGTTATGAAATAAATCATTTTAGCATGGCATAGGAGCAAAATTTAACCAAACAGCATTTCAAACATTTTTAAACATGGATGAAAGTGGCAAATTATTAAACTAGATGAAATTCTAAGCAAGTTTCATATTTAAAGTTTTTACATATGATGCACCGTTTGTGAGATATTAAATGCATGAAGGCTAAGGGGTTTTCTGTAAATCTGCAAAACCTGGGATAATAGCTAAATTCGCAGATCTGGAAAAAAAATGTAATCGGGCCGAATCTGGCAGGCTGGCCCAACATGAGAAAAAAAGAAGGGTGCACGGGGGCGGCCTCACCCATGGGCTTCGGCCCGTTTGTGGAGAGGCTTGTGGATCCGATGGCCCATGGCGCTGGCGATGTAGAGGCGGGTGATGGGCCTTGCAGGAGGATGCAGCGGTCATTGGGGCGGCCCGGTTCGATGCAGAGAAGGCGGTCAACGCTCGGGATGAGCGAGTCACTGCTGCTCATTTCTGAAGAAGAACGGCAGCGACAGGTAAAATAGCGGTGATGTAAGGACTTGGCGGCGCCGGCGGCAGGGAAGCATGGACCCAGCCGGATCCAGGCGATGCAAAGGGTTGGGGAGGAGCGTTGACAGCTCGGCGTCCTCCAGGCACGGGCAAGGAGGAGCTCCGGCGGCGGGCATCGCAGTAGGAGCTCGGGCCTCAGGTGCGGGAGGCGTGAACATGATCCAGGGGAGGCTCGGGCAAGGACGGGTCAACGCAGGCAGCTCCGGCCGGGATCCTCCGGATCGAACATAGCAGGGGACGGAGGGACCCTGGGGCAGCTCGATTTGGTCAGTGGCAGAGCCGAAGGCGCCGGGAACGATGGCGACAGGAGCTGGGCGTGGGCGAGGGACTCCGTCGACGAGGCAAGGCGGCGGCCACAGGCTTGGATAACCGGAGTTTGCCGGCGACCTGACGACGTTGACGAAGCAGGGGTCTGACGAATCCAGATGGTGGCTCGCAACAAGGGCGGCAGAGGAGGCAAGCAGCGACAACGTCTTGAACGCACGAGGCTAGAGATGGCGGGGCACGATGCTGGTGACCTGCTGGTGGGTCTCCGGCGAGGAAACTGCCGGTGCTGACGTGAGGTGGTTGAGAAGGCTGGCGTTGGGGAAGAACTCGAGGCCATCCATGGAGTCGGGTGCTCTCCTGTTCGTACCTGGTACAGAGACGGAGAGTGAGTTGAGAGAGAGGAGGAGAAGGAAACGGGAAGGAGGAAGGGTAGCAGAAGAGGTCGGTCCTGGTCGCAGGTGATGGAGCTTCGGTTGCCGGCCGGTGCTCGGGCTGTTGGGCCCCCAGGCGTTCATGGCTGCAAGAGGTGGACAAGGGGATCAGGGGAGGCGCTGGTTGGTGTAGACTAGGGAGAGATCGAGAGGTGGAGGGCTACGGTTTGGGTGGAGTGAGAGAAGACCCCGATAGAGAAGGGATCTGGCGGCGATGGGACAAACTGCCGAACAACAAGGATGAGCGGGTGGCGGAGGCTTCGGGATTGGGGAGGAGTGGATGGTACAGCCTAGGGTTAGGGGTTGATCTGTTTTGGTAGGTGGTTGGTTTATATATATGAAAATAGGATTGAAGTTGGACCCTCCGATCGAAATCGGGCGGTCAAGAAAAACATGCGAGGGAGTCCAATTAACAAAACGGAGATGTTTTATAGATGTTAGGGCATGATCCGGACACAGCGGTAACGACTGTCCGGGTCGGGTCCGGGACAGATTTCGGACGTGCGCGGGAGGAGGTCCGCAGACTGACGAGAGAGGTTAGGTAGGGCCTGGCGGTGAGAGGTATACTATATAGGCGGTCTCGAGCTGAGAGAAGAGAAGAGAGAGAGCCCCGGCGACTGTTTCCGGAGACCGAAAATGAACGACGTTAGACCGACTACTATTGCCGCTATAGTTTAACGGTTGGGCTATCACACGAACTCCGAATGCGATGAAACTTGACAGGCGGTCTATCTACACTATAATAAGACTACACGCCAACTTTCAACCCATTCCGAGAATATTTTCCGGCCACTTATAAAATAATATTTCGGACATGCCGGGGGCGCGTGCAAGTGTGTCTGGGCTCAGAACGGACAACAGACGGAACTGGGGGAACCCGGACGGATGCAAGTTTTGAAAACATGATGATGCAATGCACACGATGACATGATATGCAATGCATGACATGCAAGCAATGACAACACAACAACAGCAAATAACTGGAGGACACCTGGCACATCGGTCTCGGGGCGTTACAAGTTCTCCCTCGGGGCTGAGGGTATGTACCAGTAGCTATGTGTTTGATCTCTCTCTCGTGTTCTTGAGGTGACACGATCTTGATGTAGCGTGAGCTTTGCTATTATATTTGGATCCTATGATGTTTCTTCCCCCCTCTACTCTCTTGTAATGGATTGAGTTTCCCCTTTGAATTTATCTTATCAGATTGAGTCTTTATAGATTTGAGAACACTTGATGTATGTCTTGCCGTGCGTATCTGTGGTGACAATGGAATACCACATGATTCACTTGATTTATGTTTTGGTGATCAACTTGCGGGTTCCGCCCATGAACCTATGCATAGGGGTTGGCACACATTTTCGTCGTGATTCTCCGGTAGAAACTTTGGGGCACTCTTTGAGGTTCTATGTGTTGGTTGAATAGATGAATCTGAGATTGTGTGATGCATATCGTATAATCATACCCACGTATACTTGAGGTGACATTGGAGTATCTAGGTGACATTAGGGTTTTGGTTGATTTGTGTCTTAAGGTGTTATTCTAGTACGAACTCTAGGGCTGTTTGTGACACTTATAGGAATAGCCCAACAGATTGATTGGAAAGAATAACTTTGAGGTGGTTTCGTACCCTACCATAATCTCTTCATTCGTTCTCCGCTATTAGTGACTTTGGAGTGACTCTTTTGTTGCATGTTGAGGGATAGTTTTGTGATCCAATTATGTTATTATTGTTGAGAGGACTTGCACCAGTGAAAGTATGAACCCTAGGCCTTGTTTGCACACATTGCAATACCGTTTACGCTCACTTTTATCATTAGTTTCCGTGCTGTTTTTATATTTTCAGATTACAAAAACATTTATCTACTATCCATATTACACTTGTATCACCATCTCTTTGCCGAACTAGTGCACCAATACAATTTACCATTGTATTGGGTGTGTTGGGGACACAAGAGACTCTTTGTTATTTGGTTGCATGGTTGCTTGAGAGAGACCATCTTCATCCTACGCCTCCTATGGATTGATGAACCTTAGGTCGTCCACTTGAGGGAAATTTGCTACTGTCCTACAAACCTCTGCACTTGGAGGCCCAACAACGTCTACAGGAAAAAGGTTGTGTAGTAGACATCAAGCTATTTCTGGCGCCATTGCCGGGGAGGTTAGCGCTTGAAGGTATATCCTTAGATCTTGCAATCGAATCTTTTAGTTTCTTGTTTTATCACTAGTTTAGTTTATAAAAGAAAATTACACAAAAAATGGAATTGAGTTTGTCTCATACGCTTCATCTTTTTAATATCTTTCGTGAGTATGATGGAAAGGAAAATTGTGCCAAAGTGTTAGAAGAAGAATGCATTAAAATGTTTGGCACTAAATATTTGAATGATGAGCATCATTGCAATGTTGTTAGTATGAATTCCTTGAATATCCATGATGCTAATGATATGCAAAGCCACAAGCTTCGGGAAGCTATGTTTGATGAACATGATATTTTTTGTCCCCCAAGTTCTGATGAGCAAATTTATTATGATGAAAGCATGCCTCCTATTTATGATGATTATATTGATGAAAGTGGATTTGGAGAGGTCATGACTTTATTTTGTGATGAATCCACTATTCCGGAAAAGGTTCCAATTGATTATGAGAACAAAGTTGCTATCTATGATGATTATTGTGATGACTTGTATGCTATAAAGAATAATGATATTCATGAAACTTTTCATCATGATTTTAGTTTTCAATTGGATTATGCCTCACATGATAATTATTTTGTTGAGTTTGCTCCCACTATTATTCATGAGAAGAATTTTGCTTGTGTGGAGAGTAGTAAATTTTCTATGCTTGTAGATCATGAAAAGAATGCTTTAGGTACTGGTTATATTGTTCAATTCATTCATGATGCTACTGAAAATTATTATGAGGGAGGAATATATGCTTGTAGGAATTGCAATAATATCAAGTTTTCTCTCTATGTGCTTAAAGTTTCAAAGTTATGCTTGTTTTGCCTTCTTATGCTAGTTGATTATTGTTCCCATAAGTTGTTTGCTCACAAAATCCCTATGCACAGGAAGTAGGTTAGACTTAAATGTGTTAGTCATATTCTTCACGATGCTCTCTTTATGTTCCAATTCTTATCCTTTATGTGAGCATCGTTGAAATCATCATGCCTAGCAAGGGGCGTTAAACGATAGCGCTTGTTGGGAGGCAACCCAATTTTATTTTTGTTCCTTGCTTTTTTCTCCTGTTTAGTAATAAATAATTTATCTAGCCTCTGTTATGCTTGAGTTTTTATGTTTTAATTAGTGTTTCTGCCAAGTAGAACCGTTGGGAAGACTTGGGTGAAGTTTTTATGATCATGCTGTAAAAAACAGAAACTTTAGCGCTAACGAGAACAGATGCCATTTTTATTTGGAGAGTGATATTTAGTTAATTCTTTTTGCAGATGATTAATAGATAAATTCCTCAGGCCCAGAAGTTTATTTTAGAATTTTTGGGGTTCCAGAATTATACGTTTCATCCAGATTACTACAGACTTTTCTGTTTTTGACAGATTCTGTTTTTCATGTGTTTGTTTACTTATTTTGATGAATCTATGGTTAGTAAAATAGTTTATAAACCATAGAGAAGTTGGAATACAGTAGGTTTAACACAAATATACATAAATAATGAGTTCATTACAGTAACTTGAAGTGGTCTTTTGTTTTCTTTCCCTAACGGAGCTTACGAGTTTTCTGTTAAGTTTTGTGTTGTGAAGTTTTCAAGTTTTGGGTAAGGATTCGATGGACTATAGAATAAGGAGTGGCAATATCCTAAGCTTGGGGATGCCCAAGGCACCCCAAGGTAATATTCAAGGACAACCAAGAGCCTAAGCTTGGGGATGCCCTGGAAGGCATCCCCTCTTTCGTCTTCGTTCATCGGTAACTTTACTTGGAGCTATATTTTTATTCGCCACATGATATGTGTTTTGCTTGGAGCATCAATTTATTTTGTTAGGATTTGCTTGCTGTTTGAATAAAATACCAAGATCTAAAATTATTAAATTTTAGAGAGTCTTCACATAGTTGCATAATTACTCGACTACTCATAGATCTTCACTTATATCTTTCGGAGTAGTTTGTCATTTGCTCTAGTGCTTCACTTATATCTTTTTAGAGCACGGTGGTGGTTTTGTTTTATAGAAACTATTGATCTCTCATGCTTCACTTAGATTATTTTTTAGAGTCTTAAATAGCATGGTAATTTGCTTAAATAATCCTAATATGCTAGGTATTCAAGATTAGTAAACACTTTCTTATGAGTGTGTTGAATACTAAGAGAAGTTTGATGCTTGATGATTGTTTTGAGATATGGAGGTAATAATATCAAAGTCGTGCTAGTTGAGTAGCTGTGAATTCGAGAAATACTTGCGTTGAAGTTTGCATGTCTCGTAGCATGCACGTATGGTAAACGTTATGTGACAAATTTGAAACATGAGGTGTTATTTGATTGTCCTCCTTATGAGTGGCGGTCGGGGACGAGCGATGGTCTTTTCCTACCAATCTATCCCCCTAGGAGCATGCGCGTAGTACCGAGGGTTTTGATGAATTGTAGATTTTTGTAATAAGTATGTGAGTTCTTTATGACTAATGTTGAGTCCATGGATTATACGCACTCTCACCCTTCCATCCTTGCTAGCCTCTTCGGTACCGTGCATTGCCCTTTCTCACCTTGAGAGTTGGCGCAAACTTCGCTGGTGCATCCAAACCCCGTGATATGATACACTCTATCACACATAAACCTCCTTATATCTTCCTCAAAACAGTCACCATATCTACCTATTATGGCATTTCCATAGCCATTCCGAGATATATTGCCATGCTACTTTCCACCGTTCCGTTTATTATGACACGCATCATCATTGTCATATTGCTTTGCATGATCATGTAGTTGACATCGTATTTGTGGCAAAGCCACCATTCATAATTCTTTCATACATGTCACTCATGAATCATTGCACATCCCGGTACACCGCCGGAGGCATTCATATAGAGTCATACTTTGTTCTAGTATCGAGTTGTAATCATTGAGTTGTAAATAAATAGAAGTGTGATGATCATCATTATTAGAGCATTGTCCCAAGTGAGGAATAAAAAAAGAGAGAAAGGCCATAAAAAAGAGAAGGCCCAAAAAAGGGAGAGAAAGCCCATAAAAAAATAAGGCCCAAAAAAATGAAAAAAAATGAAAATGAGAGAAAAAGAGAGAAGGGACAATGCTACTATCCTTTGCCACACTTGTGCTTCAAAGTAGCACCATAATCTTCATGATAGAGAGTCTCTTGTTTTGTCACTTTCATATACTGTGGGAATTTTTCATTATAGAACTTGGCTTGTATATTCCAACAATGGGCCTCCTCAAGTGCCCTAGGTCTTCGTGAGCAAGCAAGTTGGATGCACACCCACTTAGTTTCTTTTGTTGAGTTTTCATACATTTATAGCTCTAGTGCATCTGTTGCATGGCAATCCCTACTCCTTGCATTGACAACAATCGGTGGGCATCTCCATAGCCCATTGATTAGCCTCGTTGATGTGAAACTTTCTCCTTTTGTCTTCTCCACATAACCCCCTCATTATATTCTATTCCACCCATAGTGATATGTCCATGGCTCGCGCTCATATATTGCGTGAAAGTTTATAGGTTTGAGATTACTAAAGTATGAAACAATTGCTTGGCTTGTCATCAGGGTTATGCATGATGAGAGCATTCTTGAGTGACGAAAATGAAACATGACTAAACCATATGATTTTGTAGGGATGAACTTTCTTTGCCCATGTTATTTTGAGAAAACATAATTGCTTAGTTAGTATGCTTGAAGTATTATTATTTTTATGTCAATATGAACTTTTGTCTTGAATCTTATGGATCTGAATATTCATGCCACAATTAAGAAGAATTACATTGAAATTATGCCAAGTAGCACTCCGCATCAAAAATTCAGTTTTTATCATTTACCTACTCGAGGACGAGCAGGAATTAAGCTTGGGGATGCTTGATACGTCTCCAACGTATCTATAATTTTTGATTTCTCCATGCTATGTTATCTACTGTTTTGGGCAATATTGGGCTTTATTATCCACTTTTATATTATTTTTGGGACTAACCTATTAACCGGAGGCCCAGCCCAGAGTTGCTGTTTTTTTGCCTATTTCAGTGTTTCGAAGAAAAGGAATATCAAACGGAGTCAAAACGGAACAAAATCAACTGGAGAAGTTATTTTTGGAAGGAAAGCTATCGGATGGACTTGAACCCCACGTCAGGAGCCAAGGGAGGTGCTCACGAGGGTGGTGGGCGCGCCCCTAGGGCTCGCCCCCTGCCTCATGGGGCCCCCGAAGCTCCACCGACGTACTTCCTGCACCCATATATACTCACGTACCCTAAAACTTCCAGAACAGACGATAGATCGGGAGTTCCACCGCCAGAGGCCTCCGTAGCCATTCAAAACCAATCTAGACCCGTTCTGGCACCCTCCCAGAGGGGGCAATCTCTCTCCGGTGGCCATCTTCATCATCCCGGTGCTCTCCATGACGAGGAGGGAGTAGTTCTCCCTCGGGGCTAAGGGTATGTACCAGTAGCTATGTGTTTGATCTCTCTCTCGTGTTCTTGAGGTGACACGATCTTGATGTATCGCGAGCTTTGCTATTATATTTGGATCCTATGATGTTTCTTCCCCCCTCTACTCTCTTTTAATGGATTGAGTTTCTCCTTTGAATTTATCTTATCGGATTGAGTCTTTATAGATTTGATAACACTTGATGTATGTCTTGCCGTGCGTATCTGTGGTGACAATGGGATACCACGTGATTCACTTGTTGTATGTTTTGGTGATCAACTTGCGGGTTCCGCCCATGAACCTATGCATAGGGGTTGGCACACATTTTCGTCATGATTCTCCGGTAGAAACTTTGGGGCACTCTTTGAGGTTCTATGTGTTGGTTGAATAGATGAATCTGAGATTGTGTGATGCATATCGTATAATCATACCCACGGATACTTGAGGTGACATTGGAGTATCTAGGTGACATTAGGGTTTTGGTTGATTTGAGTCTTAAGGTGTTGTTCTAGTACAAACTCTAGGGCTGTTTGTCACACTTATAGGAATAGGCCAACGGATTGATTGGAAAGAATAACTTTGAGGTGGTTTCGTACCCTACCATAATCTCTTCGTTCGTTCTCCGCTATTAGTGACTTTGGAGTGACTCTTTGTTGCATGTTGAGTTATAGTTATGTGATCCAATTGTGTTATTATTGTTGAAAGGACTTGCACTAGTGAAAGTATGAACCCTAGGCCTTGTTTCCACACATTGAAATACCATTTACGCTCACTTTTATCATTAGTTACCTTGCTGTTTTTATATTTTCACATTACAAAAAAATTTATCTACTATCCATATTACACTTGTATCACCATCTCTTCACCGAACTAGTGCACCTATACAATTTACCATTGTATTGGGTGTGTTGGGGACACAAGAGACTCTTTGTTATTTGGTTGCAGGGTTGCATGAGAGAGACCATCTTCATCCTACGCCTCCTACGGATTGATAAACCTTAGGTCATCCACTTGAGGGAAATTTGCTACTGTCCTACAAACCTCTGCACTTGGAGGCCCAACAACGTCTACAAGAAGAAGGTTGTGTATTAGACATCAATGCGAGATGTTGAGTTTCTTGGATGCCTACTCAGGTTATCATCAAATCAAACTGAACCCAGCAGACCGCCTGAAGACCGCCTTCATCACACCATTCGGAGCCTTCTGTTCCCGGACGATGACGTTCGGCTTGAGGAATGCATGCGCCACCTTTCAGCGTTGCTTGCAGAAGTGTCTCCTCAAGCAACTTGGCAGAAATGCCCACATCTATGTGGACGATATTGTGGTGAAGACAGAGAAGCGCGGAACCCTATTGGAAGATCTCAAGGAGACCTTTGAAAATCTGTGTCGGTTTCAGATCAAGCTCAACCCAGAAAAATGCGCGTTCGGAGTACCAGTCGACCAGCTCCTCAGCTTCCTGGTCTCAGAACGCGGCATTGAGTGCAACCTGACTAAGATCAAAGCCATCAAGAGGATGGAGGTACCCACCTGACTGCGAGATGTCCAAAAATTCACCGGCTGCCTGGCATCTATCAGCCGCTTCATCAGTTGGCTGGGCAAAAAGGCCCTTCCTCTGTACCAGCTCTTGAAGAAAACTACTCATTTCGAGTGGAATGACAAGGCGGATGATGCTTTCCTCCAGCTCAAGAAAATGTTGACCACGTCGCATGTCCTGGCCACGCCGACTGATAAGGAGCCCATGCTCCTCTACATCACCGCCACCAGTCGGGTGGTCAGCACGGTCATGGTGGTTGAACACAAGGAAGACGGCAAGGTTCTGCCGGTCCAGAGATCGATATACTATTTAAGTGAAGTACTGTCAGCTTCCAAGCAAAACTACCCCCACTACCAGAAGATGTGCTGTGGCGTACATTTTACTGCCAAAAAATTGAAGCCATATTTTCAAGAGCACCCTGTCACTGTTATCTGCACTGCTCTGCTTGCCGAGATCATAGGCAGCCGAGACGCCTCAGGCCGAGTGGCCAAATGGGCCATAGAGTTGGCCCCCTACACCATCTTCTGCCAGCCTCGCACCACCATCAAGTCCCAAGTACTGGCCGACTTCCTTGCCGACTGGGCCGAGACCCAGTACCTGCTGCCAGCACCGGACTCTACCCATTGGCAGATGCACTTCGACAGATAAAAAATGTGCACCGGTTTGGGAGCCAGCATCGTCCTCACTTCTCCCAAAGGCGACAAGCTCAGATACACATTGTAAATCCACTTTGCTGCCTCCAACAATGTGGCCGAGTATGAGGCACTAATACATGGACTCCGGCTTGCCAAAGAGCTCGGCATTCGCCGGATTCTATGTTACGGTGACTCCGACTTGGTGGTCCAGCAGCCGTCCGGCGACTGGGATGCCAAGGATGCAAACATGGCAAGTTACCGCTTCCTCGTTCAGCAACTCAGCGGATATTTTGAAGTGTGCGAGTTCCTCCATGTGCCACGAAGCGACAACGAGCAAGCAGATGCTCTGGCGTGGATTGGCTCCACCCGGCAAGCCATACTGGCCGGCGTGTCCCTCCAATGACTCCTCAAGCCGTCCATCAAGCCTTTACCAGAATCAGACTGCCCTAGAAGATGCAAAATATTCGGTTAAGAGATGCAAGGGGTGCCAGAAGTTCAGTTCCAAGCAGCATTTGCCGGCTTCTGCACTAAAGACCATTCCCCTTACCTGGCCTTTCGCCGTCTGGGGACTGGACATGGTGGGACCGTTTAGGACAGCACATGGCGGCATGACTCATCTGCTCAACGCTATGGATAAATTCACAAAGTGGATAGAAGCAAAGCCAATCAAGAAGTTGAACGGTCTCAATGCTGTGACTTTCATTGCAGACATCACCATTTGGTACGGCGTACCTTACAGCATCATCACCGACAACGGCACGAATTTTGCCAAGACAGCTTTGGCCCATTTCTGTGCGACGCAGGGCATCCGACTGGACTTAGCGTCCGTTGCCCACCCACAGTCAAACGACCAAGTCGAGCGAGCTAACGGCCTCATCATGTCTGGAATCAAGCCCCAACTGGTCGAGCCTTTGGAGCGTTCGGCCGGCTGCTGGATCGACGAGCTGTCAGCCGTCCTCTAGAGTCTGCGCACCACCCCGAACAAGTTAACCGGCTTCACCCCCTTCTTCCTTGTGTATGGTGCCGAGGTGGTCATCCCAACCGACATCGAGTTTGACTCACCTCGCGTCACCATGTACACTGAGGCGGAGGCCAAGGAGGCACGAGAAGACGGCGTTGACCTGCTGGAAGAGGGCCGGCTGTTGGCACTCAGCTGGTCCGCCATCTACCAGCAAGGTCTACGTCACTACCACAACCGGAAGGTCAATCCAAGATCTTTTCAAGAGGGATACCTTATGCTCTGGCTAATCTAGCGAACAGCCGGCCAGCACAAGCTTTCGGCCCCTTGGGAGGGCCCTTTCATCATCAACAAAGCCTTGGGAAATGACTCATAGTACCTAATCGATGCCCAGAAGCCCAAGGTGCGCAAGAGGGACGATTCTGGCAAGGAAACAGAGCGCCATTGGAATGCAAACCTCCTTCGAAGGTTTGATAGTTGAAGCAGTATGTACCATGCTACGTTTTGTATTAAGTACGAAGACTACGGGTCCCTCGAGGAGCACTCGGGGACTGCCCATCTTTAATTTATATGATATAGAATTTTGCCTATAAATGTGTTATTTCATTTCTCCGCCTGAAACGAGTCCGACTAGTCGGCCCGGGGGGCTTGCCGCCTTGTACTATGTCAGTGCTTCCTGCAGTCAGACAAGTAGTGTGTCAGCACCTACGCCCCCTCTTGCCTTAAGGCACAGCTCACAGAGCGGTTGTTTCCTTGACAAGAGGTAAAAGAAAGAAAATGGTGCTCACATGAAAAATGGCTAAGGATAAAAAACATTGACATAGAACAAGCCGGTCCCTCGCCTCACTGACTGCCTGCTAAGTAGTCGGCCGGCCGGCTTCTTACTTAGTTTGCAACATTCCAATTGGTCAAAGTAATTGTTCTCCCGCAAAGGTTAAATACTTGACCAGGCGACAATCCACAAAGCGGCTGCCCGACTGGCAAGAAGGTACCTAGGGAGGATGGCAAAGGAAAAAACCAGGAATTAAAGAGCAAGAAAAGTTGGAACTCGGCCAGAGCACAACTCATGCAGAAAAATAATTTACATATCAAAAGGCCCTCGGCCAACATTCAACATAGTTTGAATACACCCCGTGGGTGGAATTGTGCAAATTTAACAAAGTTTGTTCAAAAGACTACTAAACAGGAAAAGCTAAGATAAATTGGTGGAGTCGGCGGCGTCAGGTGGTGGAGTGGCCGGCTGGTGGGCCTCGGGGGTTGTCGCCTTCAGCAGCAGTCGACATGCTCACACGAGGCTCAGTGCTCGAGGCGCGATTGACTCGAGGCTGGCCGTCCGCTCCGACCTCCGGCCCATCGTCTTCTTCTTCCTCGTCCTCCTCGTCTTCCCCCTCATCGTTGGAGGCAATCTCCTCTATTGAGTCTTTGCTGTCAGCCGGGTTCAGACCGAACCATTCTGGCGGCGCTTCGGCGCCGTTCTCATTCAGCTCGGCGACGAAGTCGCCAGTATTGGTGTACTCAGCGATCACCGACGCCCGAATTGAGAGCTCGCGCTCCACCGCCACCAGCTCGGCACCGGCTTCCAGCCGAAACGTGGCCAACTAGGCTAGATCTAGCCCAGGATACCATGCCTTGACGAACTCCAAGGTCCGTCGCGCCCCTGCTCGGGCCGCGGAACCCTTCCACGCCTCAAGAGGCGAACAGCCACTTCCAGCCAGTCGGCAGTCCAACTGGGGGTGCGTGTGGCCTGCCTGTCTGGCCAGAGGGCGGCGACTGTCTGGGCCCCAGCACATTGCAACCTGGAAGCATCCGGAGGCCGGCTGGAGGCGGGCCTGAATGCTGAGAAGCTGCTTGGCAATATCCGCGCCACCCGCCCGTCGCTCCTCGCGACGAACCTCAATGGCCTCATTGGCAGCAAGGCAGTGGCTGGGGAAGAAGTCTGCACAAGGAAAAATCACAAGTCAGAAGTCAGAGGCAAAAAGTCGGCTCGCTTTAAACCCCAAGAGTCGAAAGAAGAGAAAAAACTAACCGTTGACTATATCTTCAATCTGGCAATTGCCAGCAGTCAGCGTCGCTTCCCTCTCAGTCCAACCCAATCGCTCAGTCTCAAACTCAGCCAAGAGATGGACTTCATTGTCCTTCGCTTGCTTTAGGGCCGTCTTGTAAAGTGCCGCCTGGTCCGCCAACTGCTTGGCCAGGCGGTCGCGCTCCTGGGCCACCCTGTTGCATTCGTCCTCCTTGGCACGCAGCGCGGTGTTGGCTTCGCCTATTTGCTGTTGTAGGGCGGCGTTGGTCTCTAAAAAGGAAGAAAAGAAAAATATCAACAATCAAGAAAAAAAAGAAGAGCAGTTGCCGGGAAGATCCTGCCTGACTGCTCAGCAGTCGGCCCGCATCTCGGGGACTACAGCCCGCAGGTGCGCTGACGCGCCCCCGCAGAGAGAAGAAGATAGTGCTTACTCTGGCTTTCCGCCAAGTCGGCGGTTCGTCGGTCCAGCTCTCGGACGTGAGCATTGAAGCTGGCCGCACGGATGTTGTGATAGTCCTGCAGCAAGGCAATGAACGGTGAGTCAGTCAGAAGCTAAGAACCCTCTATGAAGTTCCAAGCCGCCTGCTCAACAGCCGGCCCAGAACTCGAGGACTACACCCAGTGGGTGCGCTGGCGCGGCCCCACCGAAGACTACAGGAATCAAAAGAAGAAAGCAAATCACATACCCGAACGGCGGCCCGCGTCATCACAAACGCCTTCATGCATTCCGAGAGGGCGGCGGCTTCGGCCCTAAAGTCGGCCTGGACGTCCTACGCCGCCTTGATCAAGGTGCTCGACCTGCCTCCGCGCACCCACTTCGTTGGCGCGGCGCTGGTGGCCTCGGCCTCGGGAGCCGACGAGCTGGCATTCCCAATATCCATCGGCCTCGGCGCAGACGCCACTTTCTCAACACGGCGGTGCACTGGAGTGCGTGCCGAGGGAACCACCACCAACTCGCCCCCGGCTGGTGTTACCAAGGTGGCGCCGGCTGGGTGCCCGGCGCGTCTGTGTTCGGTGGCTGTGGAGGCGCCTCCGCTTTTGGCAAGATGACGTCGCCGCCATCCCTCTCCATGATCGGCTGGTCACCGCCGGCTCCTCCTTCCGGCGACGGGATCTCCGATGCTGGCGGCGCGGAACATAGGGGGATGACGAGTTGGGGGGCCCGACGACGTGTGGCGTCTGCTGCCCGCTCCTCCGCCTCAGCGTCGGCTTGGGCCTTAGACGCCGCGTATGCGTCTGCTTGCGCTGCCCTGGCGGCGGCTTCCTTCTCCTCCCGCACCTCCCAGGGCGTTCCGTTCCCGTGCCTCCCGGAGGTCGGCGGCCGGGTCTATACGGCGGGTGTTGGAGGAGACCTCAGCCGTCCTGACTATGGAGGTTGAGGTCAACTGCTCAAGAGAGAGCGAAGCCCTGCTGCAAACAAAAATAAGGGAAGAGAGGTTCAGAAGGAACCAACAAAGAAAAAAAGTCAAAGAAGACACAAGAAAAGGCTAAGGACTTACGCCGACACCATTGGTGGCTACTTGGGGGCCTTCTGGAACCTGGCTGCCTTCGCGGCGGCCTCGCACCGCTTGGTTGCAGCGGTCGTGTCCTTGGCCGTGGCGGCCGAGGAACTGGGCTTTTTGGGGCGGCTGCCGAAAAGCAGCACGCCTCGGTGTTTAGGCCCGCCGCCTGGTGCTAGTGGAGCGGCAAAGGAACTCGGCCCCGCCTTGTGGGAAGGCGGCGGACAGCAAGGCGCTTCCGCCTCCTACTCCTCTTCCTCGTCCTCCTCCTCCTCCTCCTCATCGTCGTCTGGCCATTCCTCCACGCCGCCTCTTCCTCCTCCGCCGCCTGCTCCTCCACCGCATGTGGCGTCGTCTTCCAAGGCGGCCACCACCAAGTCGGTGTCCGCCACATTGCTGACGTCCTGCTCCGGCTGGTACACAATGACGGCGTCCAGCTGGGAGGAGAGGATCTGCATCACAGGGGGCCCGTTCAGTCGGCAAACCAGA
>NC_041390.1:264636020-264651918 GCF_002162155.2 Triticum dicoccoides | reverse complement strand
GCGAGAATATAGCCACTTGCCGAATCGCCACCTCACCTCGTGAAGCTTGAGGTCCACGATCTCGTTCACGAGGAGAGCCACCGCTGTAGTCGGCATCTCCTTGGTGCACGTCTGGCATGGGTCACGGTGCCCACTCATCTGGCTTATCATGTGCGGTCGGCGTTGGAGCGGTAGGACCCAGCGCACTATGAAGGCGACCAGCAAGTCGGACGCCTTGAGGCCCTCCGACTCCTTCATCACCTTGAGACGGGCGATGGCGGTGGAGGCATCTTCCGATAGGTGCTTCGGCTTGAAGCCCCAGTTGACCCAGGGCTCGGCAGGCGGCCCTGCCACATAAGGTGGCAGGTTGATGAAGTCGCACGCCGGGTCAACATTTTTGACATAGAAATATGAGTTGTGCCATAGTTTCACCGACTGGATCAGCTTGATGGCGGGGAAGGCATTCCCGGTACCCGGCCGCCGCACTGCGATGTACGCCCCGCATTGCGCCACCTCCTACCTAGCGGCGGTGCCAAGCTTGCTGTAGAAGAAAGCTCCCCAAAGCTCGATGGTGGGGAGGATGCCGAGATACCCTTCGCATAGGGTGATGAAGGCCGACAGCAGCACCTCCGTGTTCGGCGTGAGGTGGTGTGGCTAGAGTTGGTAAAAGTACAAGAAGGCGCGGAAGAATTTACTCGCTGGCAGGCCGAAGCCGCGGAGGAAGTGCGAGCGGAAGATGACGTGCTTGCCTTCCTCCGGCGCCGGCGAGATTTCCTTGGCAGGCGGCACGCGCACCCTGACATGGTCCGCACCAGGCAGGCGACATGTGTCGCGGAGGAAGATGAGGTGGTCGTTGTGGACGTTGGAGCCGTCCCAGTCTCCGGAGCCCTCCATGGTGTCTTGAGCACAACGGCGAGTGTGCGGGCTCGCGGAGAAAGAAGAAAGGTGGTCGGCGGAGAAGAAGCTCTCCGACGACGACGAACTGCGGCAGCACCACGATGAGCAAGGAGTGCGGCAGCGGTGGAGAAGAAGAAGAGGGAGTAGGGGAGGGCGCGCGTGCCTTCGCCCCTCCCCTCCCCCTACTTATAGCCCTCTGGCTACGAAGACGAGGGGGCGAGGCATGGGATCGTGGGATTTACTACGCCCACGACCCCACGGCCCCGCGTTTACTGCACAGTAACGGCGCGGGGTAATGGCGCATGGGATCCTAACCGCCAGCCTCGGCCGCAGCGGATCCGCGCGCATTTCGAGGCTCTTACATCCCGTCAAGCGTGGGCTGGCAGGTCGGCCCGGCGAACTAGCGCCGTGTGGCACGCATGCGGCAGGCGGCTAGCCTAAGCACCTAGCTAGCACGCCGCGTGCTTCCCACCATGATTGTTTAAATGCCACCAGTCGGCTAGTCAGGCTTCGGGCGGCTCCTGGCTGCTGGCACCCCAGAAGACGGACGAAGCAAGCAACCAAAACTTCACAGAGTAGGAAGCTGCTGGGGCACCTCCACCTTACCAGCCGTGGCGACCCGCTAGCTTCGGGGACTACTGTCAGAGTTATTGGCCATGGGTAGCCTCATCTGCCCCCCATGGCGTTTCAAGGCATCGGGGCCGACTGCACTACTCAGGCATCAGAGAGTGACTATTGCCCTCTTGTGGCCGGCTGCGAGAGGGGCCGGCTCCTAGAAGGCGGCCCCAGAGGGGTCGGCTTCTAGCAGGCGGCCCCAATCACCCTCAAAGTCTGAGCCACCATGAAAGCGATTAGACGAGGTGTGGCTACAGAGGAGCCTGCCACCCTTGAATCCAGGGCGAGTCATGGCTACAGTGTGCCGTACCGGCTGGCGATCGCCCGCACGGCACGGCACTGTAGCCCCTCCGCCCATGACATCGCCCAAGACCGGAGGGACCCAGCTCCCATAATGAGCTGTCTGTATGAACCGCGTGCGGCGGGTCCTACCAGCTCATGGAAAGCAAGAAGGCGGCAAGCTCACCCAGCCGGCAAAGGGAGAGGCCGGCTTCCAGCAGGCAGCCCTCCCTTGCTAAGAGATTGTGCACCATCAGCCAGGAGAAACGGGGAGTGGCTATAGTGAATGGCCGCCAGGCGGCGGGACTGTAGCCACGCCCCCCCCCCCCGACCAAGCAAGCGTCATTAGAAGCACGACTACAGTGATGAGCTGCCAACAAGGCCCGCAAGCAGCGGGCGCGGCTTGTTGGCCAGGTACAAGACAGACGGCGGGGTACACCAGCCGGCAGGCCCCAGCTACGGGCGGAGAAGTCGGCCATAAGAGACACTGACGGCCTAGGCCCACACCCGGCCAGATTACCATTGTACCCCTGGGGGGTAGGCCTATATAAACCCCCCTAGGGCACCCATGCAAAGGGTTCAGATTCTTGGAGAAACACACACATAGAGAGAGAGTTAGGGCTAGCCTTGTTCTTCTTCCTCCTCTAGAGAAACAACTCAAGGAGCACCTTGTAGCCACTCTTGTTGAGTTAGTGATCATGCGGAGACCCCGCAGAGCAGGACAAGGGGTGTTATCTCCTAGGAGAGCCCCGAACCTGGGTAAGATTCGTCGGCGTGCATGTCTTCGCCTCATCTCGTTTCCTGGCACCGGCGACGTCTTACTAGCCCCCTCCATGATAAGCCATCCTTTCGCATATGTCGCTCGACACCCCCGACAGACGCCATCATCAATAGTGGGCCATATGAGGCTGACACCAACCCCATCCAGATCACCGTCGGTGCCGGACGGAGGTTGTCGCGGTGCTTCGGGCATAGCGAGAGCTCGGGGACACGTAGCTGTCGTCACTCGACTCCAGAGACTCGATAGGCTCGGGAGAGTCGCTGGACTCCTAGGAGTCATCGCTGCTGCTAGAGGAGCTATCGGCAGGGCCAACGGCAGGCCCTACGCCTGTCGCCTCACCATGCTGACGGTCTCCTCCGGGGCAGCACTCCAGGCGGCGGCCTTCCTCGATGAAGACCTTGAAGCACAGCGTGGAGGCGTCGTCATACTCGAAATGGATGGTGAGGACTCCCTCCGCGCGGCAGGCGCGGGCGACCTCGCCCCATCCACGAGTCATGAAGATCATGTCGGGCGAGACGACCTCAACCTCCGCCCCCGTGGCCAGACTGCAGCGCCCGGTGTGCTACAGCCATAGCTCGAGTGGCCCCCTCGGTGGCATATCTTCGGCGAAGAACTGCGGGAACCGGATCCACATGCGCGGTGTCATCGCCGCCCACATCATGAACTCATGCGAGGATCCTTCGGCGTGGAGTCGTTGGCCGGACGGCCGCGCTGCCCCAGCCTAATTCCCGCGGCCGCGGCTCACACGGTGTGGAGCACTTCCGCCTTCTCCCAAGCCTTGTGCCCGAGCGTACAGAGGGAGTGGGAAGCCAGGGGTGGATGCTCGTACTAGGGCCACGTCACCTCCTGCCTCACCCCGGCGTCGTGAGGGCGTCGGGACCTCTTCTTCGGCGGGAGCAGCTCAGGCTCCCCGAGGGGGGTCTTTCCTTTTTCTGCTGTGGAAAACCTCCCGATCGGCACCATGGGTGCTTCGGCATGTTAGTAAGATGGTGGGACCAGGAGGAAGAAGAAGAAGCGGACTGCAAGAAGACGGAGATGAGCAAGGGGCTCCGCCCCCTCCCTCATTTATAGGCAGGAGGAGGCCAACCGCCGGCCTCCATGATCGCACGTAATGATGATTTCCCTCTACATGTTGCAGAGTCTCGTCAAGTCAGGCGGTTGCCGAGGCAGCATGAGGAAGCGAAGGTGCCCACGTCCCATCAATTGCCACGCGTCGACCAAGGCCGCAGGCGGTTGGGGCCCGCAGTGCTCCGCACTTGCCCTTTGCCTTCGCCTCAAAGCCAAGTTCGAGCGCGCCTTGGGCCCGGGGGCTACCGTCGGCATCCTGGGAATGGGGGTACCCAGACTTGCCTGCATGTAGCACACTGTTGGGCCTCCAAGTGCAGAGGTTTGTAGGACAGTAGCAAATTTCCCTCAAGTGGATGACCTTAGGTTTATCAATTCGTGGGAGGCGTAGTATGAATATGGTCTATCTCAAACAACCCTGCAACCAAATAGCAAAGAGTCTATTGTGTCCCCAACACACCCAATACAATGGCAAATTGTATAGGTGCTCTAGTTCGGCGAAGAGATGCTGATACAAGTGCAATATGGATGGTAGATATAGGTTTTTCTAATCTGAAAATATATAAACAGCAAGGTAACTAATGATAAAAGTGAGCGAAAACGGTATTGCAATGCGTTGAAACAAGGCCTAGGGTTCATACTTTCACTAGTGCAAGTTCTCTCAACAATAATAACATAATTGGATCATATAACTATCCCTCAACATGCAACAAAGAGTCACTCCAAAGTCACTAATAGCGGAGAACAAACAAAGATATTATTGTAGGGTACGAAACCACCTCAAAGTTATCCTTTTTGATCGATCTATTCAAGATTCCGTAGTAAAATAACACAAAGCTAATCTTTCCGTTCAATCTATCCTAGAGTCCATACTAGAATAACACCTTAAGACACAAATCAACCAAAACCCTAATGTAACCTAGATACTCCAATGTCACCTCAAGTATCCATGGGTATGATTATACGATATGCATCACACAATCTCAGATTCATCTATTCAGCCAACACAAAGAACTTCAAAGAGTGCCCCAAAGTTTCTACCAGTGAGTCAAGACGAAAACATGTGCCAACCCCTATGCACAAGTTCACGAGTTCACGGAACTCGCAAGTTGATCACCAAAACATACATCAAGTGGGTCATGTGAATATCCCATTGTCACCACAGATAAGCACATGCAAGACATACATCAAGTGTTCTCAAATCCTTAAAGACTCAATCTGATAAGATAACTCCAAAGGGAAAACTCAATTCATCATAAGGAGATAGAGGGGGAGAAACATCATAAGATCCAACTATAATAGCAAAGCTCGCGATACATCAAGATCGTGCCGAATCAAGAACACGAGAGAGAGAGAGAGAGAGAGAGAGAGAGAGAGATCAAACACATAGCTACTGGTACATACCCTCAGCCCCAAGGGTGAACTACTCCCTCCTCGTCATGGAGAGCGCCGGAATGACGAAGATGGCCACCAATGATGGATCCCCCCTCCGGCAGGGTGTCGGAACGGGTCTAGATTGGTTTTCAGTAGCTACAGAGGTTTGCGGTGGCGGAACTCTCGATCTAGGTTAATTTCTGGAGGTTTCAGTATTTATAGGAATTTTTGGCACCGGGAACAAGTCAGGGAGGTTCCCGAGGCGTCCACGAGATAGGGTGGCGCGCCCGGGGGGTAGGGCGCGCCCCCCACCCTCGTGGATTGCCCGGGACTCTTCTGGCCCAACTCTTTTACTTTGGGGGCTTCTTTTGGTGCATAAAAATTCGTCAAAAATTGGTACATCCATTGGACTCCATTTGGTATACCTTTTCTGTAAAACTCATGTCGGTGTTCTGGGAATGGGGGTCCCCAGACTTGCCTGCCTGCGGCCTGCAGCGTGACTCAAAGGGGGGCCCAGCGCGGCCCATCTTCACCAACACAAACCCAAGACCCTCACAGGGCGGACGACGCGGAGCTTCCTCAGGCGCGGCCTCGTCAGGCTGGCTCACGAGGAGGCGGAGAGATCAAGGCGGGGTACCTCACGAGGTGCCCGTGATGCAAGCCATGACGCCCGGGGGCGCCAGGCGGGTGCCAGCCCGCGCAGTGTCCTCCCTTCCTCTTTGGTGCAAAGGGGGCAAGCGCAGCCGCGGAGTACCGAGGCATCAGGCAAAGGTTGCCATTTCGGTGCAACGAGACCAAGACCAGGAGGACTACGAGATGGAGGTCAGCGTGGAGCCCAAGACGGCGTCATCACCAGAGCTTTGCGCAGGCGAAGACTACTTTTGTCAGGATAGCTAATACTAGCTGTCCCCCCTCAAATTAGCCCGCCATTGTTGGCTCCCTTCCCGCTCGATATTTGGGAAGAGGACCAGGGCCTCTATAAATAGGACCAGCCACCCATAGAGCCAAGAGAGCGGGGCCGGGGGGATCGAAGGATAGAGAAGATCAGAAAGAGAGAGAGAGAGCAAGGTGACTGAGCTCCTCCCAGTAGTTCATCGCCCCAGCCAAGAACAGACCCTCGCGAGGCTATTCTTCCTTGTATTGTTCATCATCATCAGCCCAAGAGGCAATCCACCACACCACACACTAGAGTAGGGTATTACACCACAACGGTGGCCCGAACCAGTATAAACCCTGCGTCTCTTGTGTTGTTCTTTCCTTAGTTTAGATCCTAGCAAGGCGGAGGAGTGCAGGTAGGTAGGAGGCGAAATCTCCACGCGCACCCCAGTGTTCGAACCTCAAGGGTCTGTCGGAACCCAGAATCCGACATTTGGCGCGCCAGGTAGGGGTGCGCCGGGATTCGTCTTCCACCACCCTGTTCTCCTCCGACCAACACGCCCATGTCTGACGGTCGTCGGGCCCGCGCTGAGTGCCGGGCCGCGCTCGCTTCCCGCGTCGCCCAGACGGCCCCTGTCGGCGGGCGTCCTCGCTGTTCCCCGTCACCTGCCGTCAACGCCGCCACCGGCCCGGCAGGGGACGAGCAGCAAGCATCGTCCCAGCATCCGTCCGTGCGGCAAGACAGCCGCACCGCAACTCCCTCGCTCACCCCAGCTGGTTCTTCATCCCGCGCGCTCCGCGCGCCCATGGAGGCTCGGGCTGCACTCATCGCGGCGAACGAGCTCCTGCGCTACCATCCCGTCGACGACGTCTACGAAGAATGGCTCGACCGCGTCGCTGAGCTCGTCCGCGCCGCAGGGGGCTCTCCTGCACCTCCGTTCCGCTGCACCGCACCCCGCCCCGCGCGGGCAATGAAGCTCCGGCGGCGCCCCGGCCGCCTCCTCCTCAGGAAGGCGCCATGGCTCCAAGGCGCGTGGCCCCTGGGTGGAACCCACTCCGTCAGGCGCCAGCGCAGCAAGAGCAGAGCTATCAAGAAGTCCCTCGCCCGCAAGAAGCTGCACGGGCGCTTCCTGCTCCCGCGTGTCAAGACCCCACGCTGCTCCCAGCTGCAGCACTTGGGGACATGCAAGACCAAGCTCCCCGTCATCCAAGGCCTCCCGTGGCCACAGCAGGCTGCTGTGCCTTCACCGCCGAGCTAAGCAACGTCGCGTGGCCCGGCAAGTTCAAGCCAGACTTGCCTCTTTGCTATGACGGCACAGCTGACCCTGCGGAGTTCCTCCAGTTCTACGAGCTGGGCATCGAAGCTGCCAACGGAGACGAGAAGGTCATGGCGAACTAGTTCCCCATGGCACTCAAGGATGGGGCCCGCACCTGGCTCCTGAACCTGGCTCCAGGCAGAATCTCCTCCTGGGACGAGATGCGCACCCGCTTCATCGCCAACTTCCAAGGCACTTGCGACCGGCCACCCGCCGTGAGCGACATGCGCCGCATCAAGCAACAGCCCAGGGAGACCCTGCAGAAGTACATCCAGCGCTTCAACAACGCACGCCTCAAGATTCCCAAGGTGACTGAGGAGGCCATCATCTCGGCCTTCTCCGACGGCGTGCGCGACGTCAAGATGAAGGAGGAGCTGGCGATGCATGAAGACCTGTGCACTTCCTTGGAACTGTTCAACCTGGCAAACAAATGTGCCAGGGCCGAGGAAGGGCATCTCTCCCTCCTCGAGCTGCCTGCCGCAGACCCAGAAGAGAAGAAGCCCAAGGCCAAGGATGTGAAGCGCAAGGGGGTTGCCGTGCTCGCGGCAAAACCAGACACCAAGCGGGGCAGAGATCAGCCTGAACCTTCCAAGGGTAGCCGGTACTGTGTGTACCACGACCTCCACACCCACAACACCAACGAATGTCAAGAGCTCCGAGCCGTGCGAGAAGGAAGGATCGGTCGTCGCCCTGACCGCAGTGACCGGGGCTACGGCCAAGGAGGAGGAAGGAACGCAGGACGCTGGGAAGACCGTGGCCCGCACCAAGGGTGGCGCGATCAACCTCACGAGGATCGCTGGCAAGACCCGCCTCGCGAGGGAGGCTGGAGGGATCAGCCTCGCGAGGGAGACTGGAGGGATCAGCCTCGCGAGGGAGACTGGAGGGATCAGCCTCGCGAGGATCGCCCGCAAGGCAACGCAGGCCTCCCACCACTGCCGCCGCAGCCAAGGAGAAACGAGGACCGTCACCAGGACAAGGGAGCTGGGGGCTTCCAGGAGCCGCGCGTGATCGCCTGCATCCTGGGCGGGGCACAAGCCCCAGCCTCCCAACGCATCTTCAAGCAGTTCGCCCGTGAAGTGAACGCAGTCCTCCCCAGGCTCGAAGCCACGCGCCCTCTCAGGTGGTCGGCGTGCGCCATCACGTTCAGCTCAGCAGATCAGCTCAAGTGTGCGACTACAGCCGGAGTTCTCCCGATGCTTTGCTCACCGATCGTCAGCAACATGGTGGTCACCAAGACCCTCATCGATGGCGGGGCAGGGCTCAACGTCTTGTCCGTGGAAACATTCAACAACCTCCAAGTGCCCTACAGCCAGCTGCAGCCAACCAAGACTTTCTCCGGTATCACCGACGGCTCCACGGTCCCGATTGGGCAGGTCCGCCTCCCTGTCACCTTCGGGGCACGCGACAACTACCGCACTGAGCTCATCGACTTCGACGTCACTCACATTCGCCTGCCGTACAATGCCATCCTGGTACCCAGCGCTTGCCAAGTTCATGGCCGTAACTCACCACGGCTACAACGCCCTCAAGATGCCAGGAAGCGGCGGAGTCATCACGGTGCCCTGTGAAGAGAAGGACGCGGTGTGTTCCCTGGAACGAGCCTTTCAGGTCGCGTCACTGGAAGACCCGGATCGTGGAAGCAGGAGGCCTCCCGAGACCGCCCCTAAGAAGAAGAAGACATCGTCCGGCCCGACCACTCAGGAGGCAGGCCCCTCTGGGCCCGCGCCTGCCCAGGGGGAACCTCCTTCCATCGCATAGGAAAGTACGCCCGGCGCCCTCCTCAGGCAGGGCTCGGGGGCTCTCCCCTGGAGGGCCACCGACCTAGCTAGGGTCACGAGGGAGGCGCTTGGGCACCACATGGAGGCGTGTTTCGAAGCACGTTTCCCTCAAGAAGGAGCAAGGCAAGGAGATCCAGACCCTCAGGAGTTCGTCAATGAGGCCATTCAGGAGCTATAGGAGTCAAGAGTCATGAAAGGCGGCCGCCGCTTACCAGAAGTGGCTCCCCATCCAGGCGAGGATGGTGGGCTGCGCGTCTGCATTGACATACCAGGGCTCAACCGAGTCGCCTCTCTGGAGCGCCTCTGGCCCTCGCGAGTGGGGCACTACGGAGGCCCACCCCACAGCTACGTTTGCATGCCTTACGGCTTGCCGAACGCGGCTGACATGTACCAGCGCCTCATGAGGGGCATCACAGGGGCACGAGAGGCCAGGCATTCCGCAGCCCTGGCAGGGATGGAGGTGGCCCGTGAGGAGCCGCCAGCGCCTCCGGAGCCTCCCGAGGCCCCTGGGCCTGGCGGCTCGTGAGGATCGGCTCCCGCAGCCCACCGAGCCTGATACATCAATGCTCCTTCATCCTCGGCATCATCAGGTGACGTCTTTCGAGTTTTATTTTCAGCTGGGAGCGCCCCCCAGGGCTGCATTATCCCCAGGCCGCGTGGGTCCGTCCCTGCGGCGTGTATCCCCTTTTTATTCCATGTTGTTAGCTTACCTTGTTGGGGGCGCCCCTCGGGCTGCATGACCCCCCAAGTCGCTCGGGCCTGACCCAGTTATGTCTGCATTCCCAGCATCTATTTGAACGAATCCACTCCTTCGCGGCTAATGTGTTTTACCTAGTTGCCTACTCAGCTGACGCCAACTAACGGAGCTACTCCCAAATGGCACGACGCTTGCGCATGGGTCCGTCCCTGCAACGCCGACAAACCTGGATGGCTGAGCTCTGGCTGCGGCAGCCCCGCATAGCGTCACCTTGTCAAGCCTTCAGTGCGTCACTACCCCTCGGAAGCAACCAACGGCTGACTGTCAATTGTCATGGCAACCCCTTGTTTTTTCTATGATGGACCTACAGGACCTCCTGAAGGAGCTGCGTCAGGCGAGGCCCTTGCGGTGTCTCCTTCGCTCTCGTCCGCGCGAACCGCTTGCACGTTAAAGGGGGGGTGCCCGAGCATTGTGACTCAGGGCTCCTACTGGCTCTCCAGCCCACACCCTCGGGCCTTGACCATGGCATCGCGACCTGGCATACCAGCGATGGCTGAGACTCGCTCGAGGGCCGGGACCCGAGGACATAGAGCAGAAAGGGGAGCAAAGGCAAGAGGGGATAGACACATGAGGACCTCGACGAGCAACCTCGCGCGTGCCGATGCAAGGACCCGGCGACACACCAGAGAGCGGCCCCTGATCCTCGAGATAAGTCATCACCCGGAAGCGCCAGCTGCCGTGGCACCGTCCCTGCACCTAATGCTATCCCATGTTAGCGACGTCGCTCTCCTTTCTCACCCAATGACGGCTGCTTGGGCGCAAAAGGGGACCTCCTGAGCATCGCGACTCAGGGGCTCTTACCGGACTGCGGGTCGCTCACCTCCTGGCCTTGACCACGGCATCGCGACCTGGCATACCAGTGACGGCTGAAGCCGCCTTGGGACTGGGACCTGTCGGCGCGGAGCACCAAGCCCTCGTGAGGCTCGAAAGGGAGGACTGAGCTAAGGAGGAATGAGCAACTCGCGCAATTCTATGACAAGGGTTATATTAACAAAACAGGATCATAGGCACCTTACAAGCCCCCACGGGGCGCGTTTTTGATTCCTCGCAAGGAACAGATCCTAAAGGGACACAAACTACGCGCGACCCTGCAAAAGACGCCATCATCAACAGTGGGCTGTCAAGCACCGACGCCAACCCCATCCAGATCAGAGTCGGCGGCGGCCTGACGAGCCCGCCCTGCTCCAGGGGCGGCGCCGGCTCGGGGGCTCATAGCTGTCGTCGCTCGTCTCCAGAGTCGCGAAGAGCTCGCCGGAGTCGCTGGAGCCTCCGACGCCTCCACCGCCTAAGGAGCCGCCAAGGGAGCGGTTGGCGGGCCCAGTCCTCGTCATGGCAGGGTCCGGGCCACCTTCCCCGGGGCAGCACTCCAGCCAGCGCCCGCTCGCATCGAAGACCTTGAAGAGCATCACCGAAGCACCGTTGTAATCCAAGTGGACCACGAAGACGCCCCTTACCCTGCAAACCCGGGCGATCTCTCTCCAGCCCCGAGTCATGAAGACCTCGCCCGGGGCAACAACCACGACCTCTGCCTCAGTCGCGAGGGTGCTGCAGCCGGCGTGCTGCAGCCAGAGCTCCAGGGGCTCCCCCTGCGGGACGATGGAGGCGAAGAAGGGAGGAAGGCGGATCCAAGACTGAAGAGGAATGGCGACGTGGAGCACGAACTCTTGAGAGGAGCCCTCGGTGTGGACCCCAGGGGGGCGACCCACACCTTCGTGACCCGTCGGCGCCAACGGCGGCGCCGCCCATGGCAATCAGCGTCAGCTCCTTCGGGGCCCTCGACGTGGGCATACAATGGCAGCGGGAACCCCGGCGGCACCCGCCCGCACCAAGGCCTCGACACCACCTGAAGGGCCCCCTCGTCCGGGCCACGGGGGGTGTCGGTGTCAAAACCGGCGGATCTCGGGTAGGGGGTCCCGAACTGTGCGTCTAGGCCGGATGGTAACAGGAGATAGGGGACACTTTGTTTTACCCAGGTCCGGGCCCTCTCGATGGAGGTAATACCCTACTCCTGCTTGATTAATATTGATGATATGGGTAGTACAAGAGTAGATCTACCACGAGATCAAGGAGGCTAAACCCTAAGAGCTAGCCTGTGGTATGATTGTTGTGTATGGAGTTGATTACCTACGGACTACAACCCTCTGGTTTATATAGACACCGGATAGGGTTAGGGTTACACAGGGTCGGTTACAATGGTAGGAGATCTTGAATATCCGCATCACCAATCTTGCCTTCCACGCCCAGGAAAGTCCCATCCGGACACGGAACGAAGTCTTCAATCTTGTATCTTCATAGTCCAGGAGTCCGGCTGAAGGTATAGTCTGGCTACCCGAACACCCCCTAATCCAGGACTCCCCCAGTAGCCCCTGAACCAGGCTTCAATGACGACGAGTCCAGCGCGCAAATTGTCTTCGGCATTGCAAGGCGGGTTCCTCCTCCAAGTCCTTCATAGAATATTTGTAAACACCAAGAGTAATGTCCGGTTCTGCAAAAATAAGTTTCCACATATTGCCATAGAGAGAATAATATTGACACAAATCAAATCTACTGACATATCCCGCAGTGCGCTATCACACTACGGCCAAGTCCTTTACTCGAATCGTTTTTACTTTTCCACCTCAGCATGTTTTGCGAGGCGGTTTCCTTGGCACGTCTTGTCAAAGCAGAGATCGTGTGCCCCCCCCCTTTACGGGATTCCCATCAATACGGACGTGGGTAACCCAATCGTGCCCGTTAGCATGTTTTCTCGATTAAAGGCGAGTCCCAAACGGTTACGGGGAGGGCTCCTGGTATTCAACCTCTTTATAAAGAGACCAAGGCCTTACTCTCTTTTTCAGTCTCAAACAAGTTCGCTCGTCGCCTCGAGTTCCAACACCCTAGGCTTCAGATTCCAGGCGCTTCGGACCTTCGACAATGTCCGGTTCCGACCTTCAAGGCCGATGGATGCCCTCCTCCGTCACGGAGGAGGATGTGCTAAAGTTGAGAGATGCTAAGTTCTTGACCACGGAAATTCCACATAGGTTGCCTGCTCAAGGGCAGGCTATTCCCAATCCCCAGCCCGGTGAGAGCGTAGTGTTCATGTCTCACTTCCTTTGGGGGTTAGGCTTCCCGATGGATCCCTTCGTGAGGGGGCTGCTGTTCTATTACGGGCTGGAATTTCATGACTTAGCTACGGAGTCCATCCTCCACATTTCCTCATTCATCGTTGTGTGTGAAGCGTTCCTCCGCGTTACTCCTCACTTCGGTTTATGGCTCAAGACTTTTGGAGTGGAGCCGAAGATGATCGAGGGACGACACGCAGAGTGCGGAGGTGCTGTCATCAGTAAGAATGCTGATGCTCCATGGCCCGAGGGCTCCTTTCAAGAAGAGCTCGGCTTGTGGCAACGAGAATGGTTCTATATCACCGCTCCCAGGAGCGCCAAGTGGGCGGTGCCTCCTGCCTTTAGCTCGGGTCCCCCATCACGACTAGCGTCATGGGCCAACAAAGGATTAGATTGGGGTTTGCCCAAAGACGTGCCCCTGTTACAGGGCCGAATTAAGGATCTCTTGGAAGGAGACCTCAGTTTGGTCAAGGTGACGCAGGTCATGCTGATTCGCCGAATATTGCCCGGCAAACATCGCCCCCTTCGCCTGTGGGAGTTTAATCCAGAGGGACCGCGAGTTCTCTAGAATTTTATGGGCGCAACGCCCGCAGAGATGTATAGACTGTTCTTCGGATCACAAGAGATGTGTCCGGATTCAACCGAGGACGCAGGCCTAAGCTGCAATCGCCCGGATACTCAAGTAAGCAACCTTGTGCCCGGGCCTTCTATCCGTATAATTGTCATAAACTTGCCCCTAAAGAGCCGTCCTTTTAAACAGGAGTGGATAGCGAAGGCGAAGCTGATCAGGTGTCCGGCTCCCCTTCCTGAAACCAGGCCTGATCCTGTGCTAGTCAGGATGCTGGAGATAATGCCTTTGGAGGGGGAGGACAAGGAAGTTACGGCCTCCTCGAAGGAGGCTGCTCCGAAGGGAGGAACCGACAATTCCTCTCCTAAGGGGAAGAAGAGAGCCGCCTGTGACGACCCGGGAACCATGGCCTCAAAACGGGGGAGAAAATCCTCGTCAGATGGTCCGACGCTAGGGAGTTCCTTGGCCGGACTACGCCCTCAAGGGGATCAGCCCTCAAGCGAGCCATAAGTGGAGAAAAGACTTTCCTTTTGAGGGATGAGAGAAATCCTTGATTTTACATCTGAGAAGATTAACCAAAATTTTACCTTGTAGCTCGGACCTCAGCCCTTCTTAGCAGAGCTCGTCTTCGGGGGATCTTCTTCCAAAGATGATGGAGAGCGGGACGCCTCCCCCTGTCGTACCGCCTAGCGAGGCGGGCGACCCTGAGGTGTTGTCGTGGAGGGTTTCTCCGAATCCGACAGGGGCGGAAGATAACTATGTGGCCCCCCAAGGCTCTCCGTCTCCGGCCTTCGAAAGAGGCCATAGGACAAGTCCGGCATCGTCTGGCGCTCGGCCGGAGGAGCTGAAGATTCTGCTGGGGCGAGCTTCTATCTCAGAAGAGCACGGTGATTGAAAGGATTTCATCCACAGAAAGCGGATTGCATGAGGCCGTCAAAAGTTTACTGACGGGTTTTGAGGTACGTTAGATAATGTACACTTTTTTCAGTTGCGCATAAGTAAGATGCGCCCTGTGTAGATAGTAGCCCCTGAGACTCTGCGCGTTGTCAAGAAATGACGGCACGCAGAGGATCATAATCCCAGGTCTAAGATGTCGCCTTTGAATGTAGGTGGCGAGGTGTCCGGAATCAAGCCGAACTGATGATGTTGCCGAACTAAAGCGACAACTGGACGTGGCAGATGCCGACATCGCGCTTGTCAACAAGCGGCTTGATGAGGCTCAAGGCATGTAATTCTTCGGGTGGCATCAGGTAAGAGGAGCTTCATGCCAGTGTCTTACAATGTGTGTGCTTGACGCAGATGGTACGACCGCCGTGGAGAATCTTAGGGCAGAACTTGCCCGAGCGAAGGAGCAAGCCAGAAAAAGCGATGCGGCTGCCAAGAAGGCCCTTGAAGAGCTGAGAGCCGAACAGGCTGCTCACTGCCGAAGCAAAGAAGAGATGGCCGAGATGGCCGAGAAGTTAAAGAGTGCTGCAGACCGTTGCCAACTTCTTGAGAAAGAAGACCGGACGGGACAGACGGACTTAGAGAAGGCCGTTGCCGATGCCAAGGATGATCGCTCTGTGGTCAGAGCTGCGAAAGAGGAGTTGCGTCAGGCCGAACAGATTGCGGCTGGAAAGCCCTTTATGCTACGGAGGAAGGTTTGTGATCCAAAGTTTGCTCCGTTGGACCGGATGTGGAGTGTGGAGGACACCTATCTCGATTTGGCAGCAAGTGCTGCTGATGCGACCGAACACTTTCGAGATCTGGAATATCGTGAAGTGGAAAGGCTTTTCTGGTCACAGTTCCACAATCCAGAGCGTCCACTGTCGGTGGACGGTCGCCTGGCTCAATGGGCCGAGCTGAATAGATTGTCCGGACTCGCAATGAAGTACGTCATGGGTCATCTGTGGCCTGGGAGACCGGAGCCGAAGAGTTATTTCAGCTTGGTGCCGCAATTCCTTGACGCGGTGCCGCGTATAAACACAATGAAGTGGTCAGCATGCATAGAGGACGCACGGATGGCCCTTGCCCGTGTTAAAACATACTGGGCAGAGATGGAGACCACCGTTGTTGCATCCCGAGATTCGGACAAAAGCCGAGTACCTTCCGAGCACTATTTTCAGGAAGTTCTTGAAGGCGCTCGTGTAATAGAGACGTAGTGCCCGAAAGATGCTATGTTATGATAGCATATGTAATTATAAAGTAATATTTTGATAAATTGTAGTGGCCTTTTTCTATACTTGTGCCTCCAAGTATTATTAACACCTTCTATGCGGCCGTTTTTAAGATATATATATATATATATATATATATATATATATATATGTATTTATATATATATGTATATATATATATATATAGAATCTGAAAGATGGCAGTCGTTGGCTTCAGCCCCCACGCACATAGTGCGGGGGTGCTCGCAGAAGACGCATTTTCACACTTAACCCAACGTCTTGGTCCTACAAAGGAGGTGATAGCGCAGCGGGCCAGGCAACCGGACTATAATGCTTTAACACTTTCACTTAGCCAT
>NC_041390.1:264613041-264635452 GCF_002162155.2 Triticum dicoccoides | reverse complement strand
ATATATATATATATATATATATATATATATATATATATATATATATATATAGAATCTGAAAGATGGCAGTCGTTGGCTTCAGCCCCCACGCACATAGTGCGGGGGTGCTCGCAGAAGACGCATTTTCACACTTAACCCAACGTCTTGGTCCTACAAAGGAGGTGATAGCGCAGCGGGCCAGGCAACCGGACTATAATGCTTTAACACTTTCACTTAGCCATAGGAGTTTGAAAATGAGACTCTTTAGGTAGCTCCTTGGTGGCAACTGCGCTTGTCCGAATTCGGGGCGCGTAAGTGCCTGACCGGGAAGCGGCCCTTCGTTAAAGCAGAGGAATCCGATAGATTCCGATCGGTCATTGAGTGGCTGACCAGTCTCACGCTATATCATGACAGTCAGTTTTCGGCTTTCTCTACTGAGGTGCTCACCCTGGCCGAACCGGGGGCACAATCGCAGTAGTTCTCCTAGTGCTACCTTAGCCAATAGAGCGGAACGTAAGGTAGCCGAACTCAGGAGCCAGGCAACCCAACATTTGACCAAAGACATGATTCGAAGCTGATGCATATAATGCCAAAACTCGCGACGCCGAACACTCCCTAAGGTGTTCGGTCTTTATGAGTGCGGGCCAAACAACACTCTTTATTAAAAAAGCCCCTAGTGTCCAGGTACGTGCAAAAATTCTGACATGGCCATATGCCAAGACGCCAGCCTCCTCCTTGGTTATATTAGAAAGAAAAAACCAGGGGATGTGTAGCAACAAGAGACAGTAAAAAAAGGTTTACGCCTGTGTCTCCGTTGTGCCGTATCCTGGATGGGCGCCGCACGACGTTCATCTGTAAAAGAGAGGAACTGAGTTCAAAACGGGTCATGCCGAAAAAGTTTTAAAATAAGCAACGTATAAAGTAAGATATATAAGTTTGAGCTTTATTGTCTCTTATTATATATGCGTGGAGCCCCTAGTGCGGGGGTATATGGCTTCTAGGCCTGCATCAATGATGATTTTGCGCCGAACTCGTCTATCCGCGTTCGTGGTCTTTAAATGACCTATTTTGAAGTTTGTTGGCCGGTGAGGCCATTTTGCTGTGGGGCTGTCAAAGCGGCCGCACAATCCTCCGCTTGGGGAGGCGCACTTTAGTGCTTCCCCTTCAAAGAGATGATGCCTCATGGACCGGGCATCTTAAGCGTAAGAGATGCATAATGCGGTATTGCGTTAAAGCGAGCGAAAGCTTCTCGTCCCAATAGTGCTTGATAGCGATTTGAGAACGGGACGATATGGATGATCAGCTTTTCACGGCGGAGGTTATCGGCAGAGCTGAATGTGACTGTGAGCCGGAGGAAACCCGTACAATGGGTGTCCGGACCAGGTATTACCCCTTGAAAGGAGGTTTTACTGCGGCGGATTCTTGCTGGGTTTATCCCCATGTGCTGGATTGTATCCTGATATATCAGGTTTAGTCCACTGCCGCCGTCCATAAGGACATTTGAAAACTTGAGTCCGCCAATTATTGGATCGAGTATCAAGGCAGTCCAGCCTACATTCTTGATATTCCTAGAATAATCTAGCTGATCGAAGATGATCGGTTTTGACAACCAGTGGCAGGACCCTTTGGGCCGTGTGGTGCGTACCTTTACGGGCGCCGCATGTTTTGTTATGTGAAGTGAGTTCACTGTTTTTACTTCTTGTGGGAAGTTCTTTTGTTTCCTGGTGCTCTGCTTTTGGGGTTCATCCTCGTCTTCGCTTGGTGTGTCGAGCCCCTTGTGTTCGGCGTTGAGTCTGTCGGATTGTTTGAAAACCCAATAGTCTCTATGGGTATGGTTAGCAGGCTTCCCGGGAGTACTGTGTATCTGACATATCCTGTCCAGGATTTTATTTAGGTTGGATGGATCGTCCCTGTTGTCCTGGGGGGCGATTTTTCCTGATTTTGTCGTGAGCCTTTGAATCCGCATTGACTGTCGTGCTCTTTGCACTTTTGTCCTTAGTCCAGCGACGGTCCTTGTTGCGTCGCGATTTTTCGTTTCCATCCCTGATTTCGGATGTATTTGGGTTGTTGGGGCTGCACCTTGCCAACCAGTTGTCCTCCCCTGCACAAAAGCGGGTCATGAGGCTTGTTAGTGCGGCCATTGTTCTTGGCTTTTCTTGGCCGACGTGTCTGGCGAGCCATTTGTCTCGGACATTATGCCTGAAAGCTGCTAAGGCTTCGGCATCTGGACAGTCGACTATCTAATTCTTTTTAGTGAGGAATCTATTCCAGAACCGCCGAGCTGATTCTCCGGGTTGTTGAGTTATGTGACTAAGATCGTCTGCATCCGGAGGCCGGACATAGGTCCCTTGAAAGTTTGCTCGGAAAGCATCCTCGAGCTCTTCCCAGCTTCCAATTGTGTTTTCGGGAAGGCTTTTAAGCCAATGCCGGGCTGGCCCTTTAAGCTTGAGGGGTAGATATTTTATGGCATGGATATCATCTCCTCTAGCCATGTGTATGTGGAGGATATAGTCCTCGATCCAGACTCCAGGGTCTATTGTTCCATCATATGCCTCTATGTTTACGGGTTTGAATCCCTCTGGGAATTCATAGTCCATGACCTCATTGGTGAAACATAGGGGGTGTGCGGCGCCCCTGTATTTGGGTATGCCGGATTCTGATGATGGCTTCATAGCGCTGCTTACGAGAGCTTGCTTTCTTGGCCCATAAATGGACCTGACTGGGCCATGATGCAGATCCTTAAATGGGTTGCATGCCGATCTAGGTGCGGCGCCGCTTGTCGCTTTATGGGGTCGTCTATTCGATCGTGTGGCTTTTTCATTTTTATAATGCGAGGGCTCTAGGGCCTCTTTGTCGAATTCAGGCAGTAGCTTTCTTTTCGGATAGCTTTTAGTGCGGCGACTGTCGCCGTACTTATCTGTTGTATTGATTACTTTGCTCCATCTGATCTGGAGTGCTTCTTCCGCTGTTTTTAGCTTCTGCTTCTGCTTCTTTAGGCTGCGTGCAGTTGCAACGAGCCTCTTGTGGAGATTCTTTTGCTCCCTAGGTTTATTCGGCGTGAGGTTGTCTGGAATGCCGTTTTCGCCGGAGGAGGGATTTTTGGTTTCTCTATCCGTGTTTCCCTGTTCGGACGGTTGCTCTAAGGCCTGCCCGTCGTCTACCGGCTCATCCTGCTCTATGGCTGGGTTTTCGTCGAGGCGGGGCTTGGGTCGGCGTTTACGCCGATGCTTTGATTGCTTTTCGGGGGGTCGATCTCCCGTCCCATCCCCTTTTTCCTCGTTGTCGTTTCCTTTAGGGCTATCCACCATGTACACATCGCGAGATGAGGTGGCTGTCCAATGCCCTATGCGCGTTGGTCCGTCGGTATCTCCTGCATCGTCATCCATGTTGTTGATGTCTCCGGAGTCAAAGTTTAGCACGTCGTTTAAATTGTCGACAGTGGCTACCAAGTGGGTGGTGGGTGGGCTTTGAATTTCTTCGTCGTCCATATCCCATCCTCGCTGACCGTAGTCCGGCCAGGGCTCTCCTGATAAAGAGAGAGACTTTAGAGAATTTAGGATGTCGTCGAAGGGCGAGTGCTGAAAGAGGTCCGCGGCGGTGAATTCCATTATCGGCGCCCAATCGGATTCGATTGGTAGGGGCGCGGGGGCTCGGAGTTCGAAGAGGAATCCGGCTCCTGGAAGTCATGGGCCATGCAGTGTGCGGGGCTGGAATTCGGCTCAATCGCCTCTGAGATCGCAGCCCCTGAGGCAGCATCTAACCGCTGATCCTCGATTGGTGTAGTAGGCTCCGAATCAATGGTCGTAACCGATGCGTGTGCGGCCTCCAAGGCGCTGTTCGGTGGCAGAGCTATATCATGCCCATCGAGACAGTGCGGCACTCTTGGCCGTGGCTCGAATCCGTCGAAGATCAAGTCCCCGCGGACGTCATTTGTGTAGTTTAGGCTTCCAAACCTGACCTGATGGCCAGGGGCGTAGCTTTCGATCTGCTCAAGGTGGCCAAGCGATTTGGCCCGCAGTGCGAAGCCGCCGAAGACGAAGATCTGTCCGGGGACAAAAGTCTCACCCTGGACTGCATCGTTGTTGATGATCAAAGGAGCCATCGGGCCTAAAGGTGACGACACAGAGGAACTCTCAATGAAAGCACCGATGTCGGTGTCAAAACCGGCGGATCTCGGGTAGGGGGTCCCAAACTGTGCGTCTAGGCCGCATGGTAACAGGAGACAGGGGACACTTTGTTTTACCCAGGTTTGGGCCCTCTCAATGGAGGTAATACCCTACTCCTGCTTGATTAATATAGATGATATGGGTAGTACAAGAGTAGATCTACCACGAGATCAAGGAGGCTAAACCCTAAGAGCTAGCCTATGGTATGATTGTTGTGTATGGAGTTGATTGCCTACGGACTACAACCCTCCGGTTTATATAGACACTGGATAGGGTTAGGGTTACACAGGGTCGGTTACAATGGTAGGAGATCTTGAATATCCGCATTGCCAATTTTGCCTTCCACGCCCAGGAAAGTCCCATCCGAACACGGGACGAAGTCTTCAATCTTGTATCTTCATAGTCCAGGAGTCCGGCTGAAGGTATAGTCTGGCTACCCGAACACCCCCTAATCCAGGACTCCCTCAGGGGGCGAGCTGTTTCTTCGGCGGGAGTGGGTCTGGTTCCCCTCGGGGAGCCTTTCCCTTCTCTGACGTCGAGAACCGGCGGATCGGAGCCATCGCAGCAAGACGGAGCAAGGATCGGGAAGAAGGAGAAGCAAGGAGGGATGGACTGGAAGGGCACGCGCCGGTCCATACTTATATCTGGCGATGGCCAACCAACGGCCCCCACGATCGCAGGTAATTATGACCCGCTTTGCATGCAGGGACTTGTCCAATCTGTGCAGTTGTCGAGGCGCCATGGGGAAGTGGAGACGCCCACGTCCAACCAACCGCCACGCGGCACCCAAGGCCGTAGGCTGTTAGGGCCCGCGGCTCTTCGCTCTTGCCCTTCCGCCTCCCTGCACGGCCAAGTCCAGGCGCGCCTTGGGCCCGGGGGCTACTGTCGGCGTTCTGGGAACGGGGGTCCCCAGACTTGCCTGCCTGCGGCCTGCGGCGTGGCTCAAAGGGGGGCCCAGCGCGACCCATCTTCACCAACACAAATCCAAGACCCTCGCGAGGGGCCAAGCCTCGCGGGGCGGACGATGCGGAGCTTCCTCAGGCGCGGCCTCGTCAGGCTGGCTCACGAGGAGGCGGAGAGATCAAGGCGGGGTACCTCACGAGGTGCCCGTGACGCAAGCCATGACGCCCGGGGGCGCCAGGCGGGTGCCAGCCCGCGCAGTGTCCTCCCTTCCTCTTTGGTGAAAAGGGGGCAAGCGCAGCCGCGGAGTACCGAGGCATCAGGCAAAGGTTGCCATTTCGGTGCAACGAGACCAAGACCAGGAGGACTACGAGATGGAGGTCACCGTGGAGCCCAAGGCGGCGTCATCACCAGAGCTTTGCGCAGGCGAAGACTACTTTTGTCAGGATAGCTAATACTAGCTGTCCCCCTTCAAATTAGCCCGCCATTGTTGGCTCCCTTCCCGCTCGATATTTGGGAAGAGGACCAGGGCCTCTATAAATAGGACCAGCCACCCATAGTGCCAAGAGAGCAGGGCCGGGGGGATCGAAGGATAGAGAAGATCAGAAAGAGAGAGAGAGAGAAAGGTGACTGAGCTCCTCCCAGTAGTTCATCGCCCCAGCCAAGAACAGACCCTCGCGAGGCTGTTCTTCCTTGTATTGTTCATCATCATCATCCCAGAGGCAATCCACCACACCACACACTGGAGTAGGGTATTACACCACAACGGTGGCCCGAACCAGTATAAACCCTGCGTCTCTTGTGTTGTTCTTTCCTTAGTTTAGATCCTAGCAAGGCGGAGGAGTGCAGGTAGGTAGGAGGCGAAATCTCCGCGCGCACCCCAGTGTTCGAACCTCAAGGGTCTACCGGAACCCGGAATCCGACAACTCAAAAACAAGGAAAAACAGAAACTGGCACTGGGCTCTAGGTTAATAGGTTTGTCCCAAAAAACATATAAAATAGGATATAAATGCATATAAAACATCCTAGATGGATAATATAATAGCATGGAACAATCAAAAATTATAGATACGTTGGAGACGTATCAAGCATCTCCAAGCTTAATTCCTGCTCATCCTCGAGTAGGTAAATGATAAAAACAGAATTTTTTATGTGGAATGCTACCTAACATAATTATCAATGTAATCTTCTTTATTGTGGCAAGAATATTCAGATCCATAAGATTCAAGACAAAAGTTTAATATTGACATAAAAATAATAATACTTCAAGCATAGTGTAACACCCTCGATGCAACTATATCTCCCATGTGTTGAGGCACGACTTAGAGGCATAATCGCATTGAAGGCATATGTCGCAAGTAAGGCAATCTTCACAACATCCCATGTAATATAAATGATAAAAGGGGAGATAACATAGTTGGCTTACACTCGCCACGTCAATCAAGTACATAAATAACATTACATCATCCAAACACTCATGGCCCGACTATGGCGCCAAAATAAAAGATAACCCAACATGCGACACGGTCCCAATCACCCCCAACTGGGCACCACTACTGATCACCAGGAAAGGAAACATAGTAACGTTGATATGCCTCATCGAACTCCCACTTGAGCTCAAGCGCATCTCCTGGAGCGGAATCATCAGGCCCTGCATCTGGTGTAATAGTAATCTGTGAGCCACAAGGACTTAGCAATCTCGCACCCTCGCGATCAAGACTTTTTAAGCTTATAGGTATGGCAAGGTAAATATATGTGGAGCTGCAGCAAGCGACTAGCAGAATATGGTGGCTACCTTATTCGCAAAAGAGAGTGAGAAGAGGAGGCAAAGCGCGAGCGAGAAACTAGAGAGCAACCTACGCAAACATTACTCCAACACCATGTCCACTTCCCGGACTCCGCCGAGAAGAGGCCATCACGGTAACACACTCAGTTGATTCATTTTAATTAAGTTAAGGTTCAAGTTATCTACAACCGGACATTAACAAATTCCCATCTACCCATAACCGCGGGCACGGCTTTTGAAAGTTCAAATCCCTGCAGGGGAGTCCCAACTTAGCCCATGACAAGCTCTCACGGTCAACGAAGGAACAGACCTCCTCCCAAGACTTTCCGACCAGACTCGGTATCTCAGTTCTTCAAGACACTTCGACAGGTTAAAACAAGACCAGCAACACCGCCTGAATGTGCCGACAAATCCCGATAGGAACTGCACGTATCTCGTTCTCAGGGCACACTCAGATGAGCTCTCCATACAACTAAAACCAAACCTCGAGCTTCCCCGAGGGGGCGCTGCACAGGACTCTAGTTTGGACCAACACTCAGAGGAGCACTGGCCCAAAGGGGGGCTAAAATAAGATGACCCTCGGGCTCCGGAAACCCAAGGGAAAAAGAGGCTAGGTGGCAAATGGTAAAACCAAGGTTGGGCATTGCTGGAAAAGCTTTAATCAAGGCGAAATATCAAGGGGTTCCCATTATAACCCAACCGCGTAAGGAACGCAAAATCCGGGAACATAACACCAATATGACGGAAACTAGGGCGGCAAGAGTGGAACAACACACTAGGCGAGAGGCCGAGCCTTCCACCCTTTACCAAGTGTATAGATGCATTAATATAACAATATAATATAATGATATCCCAACAAGTAAATAAATGTTCCAACAAGGAACGGCCTCCAATCTTCACCTGCAACTAGCAACGCTATAAGAGGGGCTTAGCAAAGCGGTAACATAGCCAATCAACGGTTTGCTAGGACATGGTGGGTTAGAGGTTTGACATGGCAATTTGGGAGGCTTGAAAGCAAATGGTAGGCATCGTAGCATTGGCATAGCAAAAGAGCGAGCAATCTAGCATAGCAAAGATAGTAGTGATTTCGAGGGTATGATCATCTTGCCTGCACAGTTGTCAGAGTTGACTGGATCCTCGAAAGCAAACTCAACGTGCTCCTCGTTAGCAAACTCGTCTCCCGGCTCTACCCAAACAAGACAAACAAACAACAAGGACACAATCAACCACGTGCAAGGATCAAACAATAAGATGCAAGGATGGTATGCTATGCGGAATGCGATGCGGGATGCATATGCAAGATTTGACAAGGAATGCATGAACCTGGCCTCAACTTGGGAATCCAAGTGAGCCACTGCAAAGATGAGATGAAATCGCTTGAAAACGATATAAAGAACGCCGGAATGGGAGTTACGGTTTGGAAATGGCAAGCGATTCAAATATGGCCACGTTCTGCGATTTACAGCAAGTAGCCATCTAAATGCAATGAGATGAACAAGCTACAACACCCAAACATGGCATAAAAATACATGGCAGGGATGCATTCATGATGCTTAACAAAAGTCTAGCACTGAGCTACGGCCAATTCATCCATTAACAGGTTCAAACAAGCATGGCAAAAATGCATATGGCAAACAGATCTCAGACTTAGTGAAATCAACACTTGTCTGGAATTTCAGATCAGGTAGCACACTTCGGAGCAACAAAACTATATGCTACAGGACCTGAACATGGCAAAGTAAAGCATGGCATGGAGCTACTCAAAGAGATTAACAAAAGTCCCTTTGTGACCTTGAGCCAAAAGGGATCATAAAATACAATTGCAAGCATGTGAACATAGCAAAAACATAATCAGTTTTCAGACTTAGTGAAAACTGGAACATGCTGAAACATATCTCAAGTAGGCATGTTTACGAGCTCGATGCACTCACCACGGAGCAAGTCATGAAAAGCTAAGCATACATCTATCAAGAACACACAAAATGCAAGCTAGACATGTCAAGAACAATAGCATAGCATGCACGGATCAACTACAACATCATCGGCAAAATTGCAAACAAGTTGACAATCTGCCCAGATTCACAAAGTAGCAAAAGTAGAGCTCGATTGACTCAAGCTAGGGTGCTCCATAATTGCAAACAAAGATATGGATGGATAGAGCACTACAAGATTAACAGAACATCTTTACTGATCATCCTCAAAAGAGGCATGGATCACTAGGAAACAACATGAACATATGACAACATGAGATAAACAGCTCAAGGACTTGGTGGAAATGCTAAGTCCCTGAAATGAGAATTACCATGTGCACCACTTTGCAAGCTTGCGCTAGTCACCACACACATCACAAAAATACATGGGTTGCACCTCTGGAAAGATGACAAAACCCTTAACAAAACATATGTAGAACTCATGGGCATAACATGCACACAATAATCATGGCAAAAATGACAAATATCTAAATGGAGCAGCGGATCTGACAATTATCTCAAGTAGCCTCCTTCTAACAGAATTTCGGGCATCAAGATGAACTCAAATGAAAATGATGGAATGGAACGGAATGATGTATTCTCTGAGATGAACATTTTGATATGCTATATGCCCAAATCGGAGCTACGGATGCAAAGTTACAAGGCTATGAACATGAGCAAAAAATTAGGGACTTAGGGAAAAAACGGGGTCAACCCTAATATTTCAGATCTGGATCGGGGCACGCGGATCGAGGTTCGACGGAGCTCTCGCCAGAGCTCTTGATCTTGCCGGAGATCGGAAGCAGAGGGCGGCCGGAGGGGCGCCAGGGTGAGGCCGGGCTGCAGGCGGCGGGCACGGATGTCGGCGCCGGCGAGGAACCCGTGCGGTGGCGCGGCGGCCGGTGATGGCGCACGGGGCGGCTGGTGGTGGCGCCGGCGGGCGGAGGCCGCGGCCAGCAGGCGCGGTGGCGGCACTCGGGCAGCGGGGATCCCAGGCGGCGCGGGGCGGCGAACGAGCCTCAGGGGCCCGGTTTGGGCCTCCCGGGCCGGCGGCGGAGAGGAGACCGGCGGGACACGTGTCAACGCGTGGTTGGGTACGAGGCGGCGGCGGACATTGTCCGGCCGGAACGGACACGTCCGGCGTGGCGTGAGGAGATTTTTAGGGTTAGAGACGAGGGGAATCTGGGATTTCGGAGGAGGGGCTATATATAGGCATAGGGGAAGCTAGGAGAGTCCAAATGAGGTGCGGTTTTCGGCCAGGCGATCGTGATCGAACGCTCTAGATGATGGAGAGATTTTTGGTGGGTTTTGGGCCAAATTGGAGGGGTGTTGGGCTGCAACACACACGAGGCCTTTTCGGTCCCTCGGTTAACCGTTGGAGTATCAAACTAAGTCCAAATGGTACGAAACTTGACACGCGGTCTACCGGTAGTAAACCAAGGCCGCTTGGCAAGTCTCTGTCCAATCTGGAAATGTTTAATCCCCACACACGAAAGAAAGGCAGAAATGACCACCGGAGGAGAACGAAGCGCCGGAATGCAAAACGGACAACGGGGAAAATGCTCGAATGCATGAGATGAACACGTATGCAAATGCAATGCACGTGATGACATGATATGAGATGCATGACAACGACAACAACACACGGAGACACAAAGACCCGAACCCGAGAAAATAAAATAACTTAACACCGAACGGCAAGAGTTGGAGTACAAATTAGGAAAGTTACATCCGGGGTGTTACACATAGTAACCAAGCAATTATGTCCTCTGAAAATAACAAAGCCAAAGAAAGCTCATCCCTACAAAATCATATAGTTTGGCCATGCTTCATTTTCGTCAGTCAAAATGCTCTCATCATGCACAACCCCGATGACAAGGCAAGCAATTGTTTCATGCTTTAGTATTCTCAAACTTCTTTAACTTTCACGCAATACATGAGCGCGAGCCATGGACATAGCACTATGGGTGGAATAGAATATGATGATGGAGGTTGTGTGGAGAAGACAAAAAAGGAGAAAGTCTCACATCGATGAGGCTAATCAACAGGCTATGGAGATGCCCATCAATTGATGTCAATGCAAGGAGTAGGGATTGCCATGCAACGGGTGCACTAGAGCTATAAATGTATGAAAGCTCAACAAAAGAAACTAAGTGGGTGTGCATCCAACTTGCTTGCTCACAAAGACCTAGGGAATTTTGAGGAAGCCCGTTGTTGGAATATACAAGCCAAGTTCTATAATGAAAATTCCCACTAGTATATGAAAGTGACAGAATAAGAGACTCTCTATCATGAAGACCATGGTGCTACTTTGAAGCACAAGTGTGGTAAAAGGATAGTAGCATTGCCCCTTCTCTCTTTTTCTCTCATTTTTTTTGTTTTTTTGGCCTTATCTTTTTTTATCTTTTTTATTTTTTTATTTCCTTAGACGGGACAATGCTCTAATAATGATGATCATCACACTTCTATTTTTTTACAACTCAAAAATTACAAATCGATACTAGAACAAAATATGACTCTATATGAATGCCTCCGGCGGTGTACCAGGATGTGCAATGATTCAAGAGTGACATGTATAAAAAATTACGAGCGGTAGCTTTGCCACAAATACGATGTCAACTACATGATCATGCAAGGCAATATGACAATAATGAAGTGTGTCATAATAAATAGAACAGTGGAAAGTTTCATGGCAATATATCTCGGAATGGCTATGGAAATGCCATAATAGGTAGATATGGTGGCTATTTTGAGGAAGATATAAGGAGGCTTATGTGTGCTAGAGTGTATCATATCACGGGGTTTGGATGCACCAGCGAAGTTTGCACCAACTCCCGAGGTGAGAAAGGGCAATGCACGGTACCGAAGAGGTTAGCAATGATGGAAGGGTGAGAGTGTGTATAATCCATGGACTCAACATTAGTCATAAAGAACTCACATACTTATTGCAAAAATCTACAAGTCATCAAAACCAAGCACTATGCGCATGCTCCTAGGGGGATAGATTGGTAGGAAAAGACCATCGCTCGTCCCCGACCGCCACTCACAAGGAAGGAAATCAAAGAACACCTCATGCTTCAAATTTGTCACACAATGGTTACCATACGTGCATCCTACGGGGCTTACAAACCTCAACACAAGTATTTCTCAATTTCTCAATTACTAAACTAGCACGACTCCAATATCACCATTTTATATTTCAAAATAATTATCAAGTATCAAACTTCTCATGGTATTCAATGCACTCTATATGAAAGTTTTTATTATACCCATCTTAGATGCCCATCATATTAGGACTAGTTTCATAACCAAAGCAAATTACCATGCTATTTAAGACTCTCAAAATAACATAAGTGAAGCATGAGAGTTCATCTATTTCTTCAAAATAAAACCACCACCATGCTCTAAAAGGATATAAGTGAAGCACTAGAGCAAATGACAAACTACTCCGAAAGATATAAGATCAATGAGTAGTTGAATAATTATGCAACTATGTGAAGACTCTCTAACATTTAATAATTTCAGATCTTGTTATTTTATTCAAACATCAAGCAAAAAAATGATGCTCCAAGCAAAACACGTATCATGTGGTGAATAAAAATATAGCCTCAAGTAAAGTTACCGATAGACGAAGACGAAAGAGGGGATGCCATCCAGGGCATCCCCAAGCTTAGGCTCTTGGTTGTCCTTGAATATTACCTTGGGGTGCCTTGGGCATCCCCAAGCTAAGGCTCTTTCCACTCCTTACTCCATAATCCATCGAATCTTTACCCAAAACTTGAAAACTTCACAACACAAAACTCAACAGAAAACTCGTAAGCTCCGTTAGTATAAGAAAATAAAAGCACCACTTTTGGTACTGTTGTGAACTCATTCTTTATTTATATTGGTGTAATATCTATTGTATTCCAACTTCTCTGTGGTTCATACCCTCCAATACTACTCATAGATTCATCAAAATAAGCAAACAACACAATGAAAATAGAATCTGTCAAAAACAGAACAGTCTGTAGTAATCTGGATCGAACGTATACTTCTGGAACCCCAAAAATTCTAAAATAAATTGCTGGACATGCGTAATTTATCTATTAATCGTCTGCAAAAATAATTAACTAAATATCACTCTCCAATAAAAAATGGAAGCTAATCTCGTGAGCGCTAATCTCGAATACTTCTGTAACTCCAAAAATCCTGATAAATTAGGAAGTCCTAGATAATTTGTTTATTGATCTACTGCAGTTGGACTTGGTATTTTATCGCTCTCTGGTAAAAAAAATATAATTATTTTCGTGAGCGCAAAAGTTTATGTTTTTCAGCAGGATCAAATCAACTATTACCATAAACTATCCCAAAGGTCTTACTTGGCATAAACACTAATTAAAACGTAAAAAACACAATCATAACAGAAGCTAGATGAATTATTTATTAGTAAACAGGAACAAAAAGAAAGGAACAAAAATAAAATTGGGTTCTCCCAACAAGCGTTATCGTTTAACGCCCCTAGCTAGGCTTGATGATTTCAATGATGCTCACATAAAAGATAAGAATTGAAACATAAAGAGAGCATCATGAACAATATGACTAGCACATTGAAATCTAACCCACTTCCTATGCATAGGGATTTTGTGAGCAAAAAAATTATGGGAACAAGAATCAACTAGCATAGGAAAGCAAAACAAGCATAACTTCAAAACTTTAAGCACATAGAGAGATAACTTGGTATTATTGCAATTCCTACAAGCATATATTCCCCCCTCATAATAATTTTCAGTAGCATCATGAATGAATTCAACAATATAACTATCACATAAACCATTCTTTTCATGAGCCACAGGCATAGAATTTTTATTACTCTCCACATAAGCAAAAGTCTTCTCATTCGGAATAGTGGGAGTATCATAAGAAACTCGAATACTATAAATTGTTTACACATTAAAAGAGTAATGTTCAGAGAAAGGGTAATCATAATCATGACAAGTTTTATAAATATAATCATCACTACTTTTTATAGCATATGTTTCATCACAATAATCATCATAAGTAGCAACTTTGTTCTCATCATAATCAATTGAAACCTCTTCCAAGATAGTAGATCATTACTAAATAAAGTCACGACCTCTCCAAATCCACTTTCATAATTGTCACAATAAGATTCAACATCCTCCAAAATAGTGGGATCATTACTTCCTAAAGTTGACACTTGATAGAACTAGAGAGAGAGAATGCTTGACCACGTAATTGTGGGTTCCGTGTTACCTCATATATATAGACAGGTTACAAGATAATCATGGAAACAAATCAATACAATCCTAACCATAATGGCCCAATTTATATGCAAATATAGGAGCACTAAATATGGCAGGGTATAACCAGATCGGATTGCCTAACAGCCCCCCGCAGTCACAACGGGAGATTCTCGGACACTGAGACTGGACCGAAAGTCCAAGAACAATGGCGATGGCAAGCCTTTGGTGAAGATGTCCAGGAACTGTCGGGAAGAAGGCACATGAAGAACTCGAATGTGCCCAAGCGCAACACGATCTCGAATGAAGTGAAGATCAATCTCGATGTGCTTGGTGCGCTAATGCTGAACGGGGTTCGTGGACATGTAGACCGCGCTGACATTGTCGCAAAAAACGACTATGGCAGCTCATGAAGGAGTTGGCAAAGCCAACTTGCTTCAGCGACGGCATTAGCGACAGCTCGATACTCTGCCTCAGCGCTAGAGCAGGAGACGGTGTGATGGCGCTTGGAGGACCACGAGACCAGGTTGTCGCCAAGGAACACACAGTAGCCGGATGTTGATCGGTGAGTGTCAGGACAACTAGCCCAGTCTGCATCAGCGTAAGCAACAAGGCGATCCGTAGAGGAGGGTGTGAGGTGAAGGCCGTGGTGCAGGGTACCCTTGACGTAGCGGAGAACACGCTTGACCAAGGTCAAGTGCTGGTCACGGGGATCATGCATGTGAAGAACAATCTGCTGGACGGCGTAGGCGATGTCAAGACATGTGAATGTCAGGTACTGAAGAGCATCGGCTAGACTCCGATACTCCAAAGGATCAGCAACAGGAGAGCCGGCGGCAGCGGCTAGCTTGGGCGATGTGTCCACAGGTATTGAGGCAGGGTGGCAGGAGCTCATGCCAGCATGCTCGAGAATCTCAAGAGCATACTGGGTCTACGAGAGGAACATCCCACTAGAGTCATGATGAACAATAAGGCCGAGGAAGTGGTGTAGCTCGCCCAAGTCGGTCTTGGCAAACTCGGCGCTGAGAACGATAATGACGCGCTCAAGCAGGGTCAATGTAGAAGCCGTGAGGATGATGGCATCGACGTAGAGGAGAAGATAAGCAGTCCCCATGGAACCATGCAGAGTGAATAGTGATGTATCCGACTTGGAGCAGGTGAAGCCGAAGGAGGTGATGAAGCTCGCAAAGCAGTGATACCATGCATGAGGGGCTTGCTTCAGGTCATAGAGTGCGCGGTTGAGGCGGCACACATGGTCAGGGTGAGCGGAGTCAACAAAGCCAGTTGGCTGGTGACAAAATACCACCTCGTTAAGACGCCCATGGAGAAAGGCGTTCTTGACATCGAGCTGGCGAATCTTCCAGTTGGAGGAGAGTGCGACAGAGAGGATGACCCGGATGGTAGCTGGTTTAACCACCGGGCTAAAGGTCTCGGCGAAGTCAATGTTGTGCTCCTGGGAGAAACCATAGAGGACCCAACGTGCTTTGTAGCGGTCGAGGCTGCCGTCGGGTTTGAACTTGTGACGAAACACCCACTTCTCGGAGATGACGTTGGCGTTGGCGGGAGGATGCACAAGAAACCATGTTTCATTGGCGAGAAGATCACCATACTCGTCTGTCATAGCCGCGAGCCAGTTCAGGTCTTTGAGAGCACCACAAACAGACTTGGGAACCGGCGATGGGACAACCGTGGGGGCGACAATAGGAGTGGTCGTGACAACAGCATGAAGTTTGAGGCGCTCATGAGGTCCGATGATCTTGCCAGCCTGTCGGTGGGTGACCATGCGATGAACTGGAACAACAGGAGTTGGGGACGATGGGGATGACGAAGTTGGCAAAGTCGTGGACGAGCTCGACGTGGGAGACGCAGCGCCAGAGGCCGCGTACTCGAGATCAGCAGCAGATGCAGGGCCCCTATCGGGCAAGGCTGGTATGGAGGCCTGCTGGGCCGGAGAGACCGGCGAGCGGGTCGGCGAGGTTGACGAGGCCGACTTGGCCGGCGAAGTAGGCGAGTGGGCTGGCGTGCTCGGCAACAAAGGAGACCGTGCAAGTGAGACTGGGGTAGGCGTGAAGCGAGGTCCAGCGGACCAACGTGGGCCAGCGTGCATGGGAGGCATGGGGACCGAGGCGGGGTCGTCGATCGGATCATTGTCCGTGGATGATGTCGACGCGCGCTGCTGCATGTTAGAGACAGAAAAATTGGGTGCAAAGGGAAATCGAGTTTTGTCAAAAATTACATGGCGGGAGATGATGATGCGCCGAGACTCAATATCCATGCAAAGGTAACCACGATGATTGGAGGGATAACCCAGAAAGACACACGCGGTGGAACGATGGGACAATTTTTTGTGGGGCATTATGGTGGTGAGGTTGGGGTAGCATAGGCAGCCGAAAGTGCGAAGGAGGGTATAATCTCGTGGTTTTGAGAAGAGGGCGAAAAATGGACATGGGGCGGTGAGTGCTTTGGTGGGTAGTCTATTTAGGAGATAGGTGGCGGTGTGGAGATCTTTGACCCAGAAATTTGAAGGCATACTCGCTTGGAAAAGGAGGGTGCGTTTGATCTCGTTGACAGTATGAATGATGCGTTCAGCTTGACTGTTTTGTGGGGAAGTATAGGGACACGAGAAACGCAGCTGAATCCCATGGTGGGCGGAGAGATTCTGGAGGGCGTGGTTGTCGAATTCATGTCTGTTATCACACTGAATTGCTTGAAAGAGAGAGAGAACTGTGAGGCGACATAAGCACGGAAGTTAGACAGTAGGGAAAAAGCTTCAGATTTTTTACGTACAGGATACGTCCATAGGTAGTGAGTGAAGTCATTTAAAATAACAAGAAAGTATTTATAACCAGAAACACTCGCAATAGGTGAAGTCCAAATATCACAATGTATTAATTCAAACAGACGATGAGTATTTGTTGTAGAAGTAGATAAAGGTAAACGAACATGACGGCCAAGTTGACAAGCATGGCATAAACTAGGATCCTTAAGCACTTTATTAATAGGGAGTGATAATGACGAAGCGAGGCACTGGAATGCATCGAGACCAGGGTGGCCGAGGCGCCGGTGCCAGAGGCTAGATTCAACGGTGAAGGTGGTGTGGGCGTGCTGCAAGGAGGAGGTCGGGTATAGATCACCGGAGCTACTGCACCGAAGAATCACGGCTCCTGTCTTGAGATCCTTCACAAAAAAAACCCCAATGATCAAATTCAATCGAGCATAAGTTGTCACTAGTAAACTGACGAACGGAAATTAATTTTTTAACTACGCAAGGGGTGAAGAGAACATTCTGAAGAGTGAGTTTATGAGAGGAAAATGTAGAAAGGGTTGCATTGCCGGAGTGAGAGACAGGAAGAGAAGAGCCATCACCGACCAGGATGTGTTTATGTGGAGGAGTAGAAGAAATAGAGGTGAGGTTACCGATAGATGAAGACATGTGAGTGGATGCTCCAGTGTCCATGATCCACTCTGTAGGAGCCTGCATGCTCATGGTGTTGAAGTAGTTGGCAAGGGCAGAGGGATCCCATGTTGGTGTCGAGGGGGAGCCGTAGGTGGGGTAGCCGTTGTAGGTGAAGGTCGCGGGTGATGGAGGCGCAGGCGACGGAGCTGGCAGGGCCATGTAGCCCTGAGCAGGACGAGACGGCAGTGCGACACGGTGCGACCCGAGGAGGCTTGGAGTATGGCCATGTCCAACGGTGGGGTAGATGGGTCTACCATGACCCGTTAGTGGATACATGTGCATAGCGCCGATCCATGGATTTTGCAGGCTGGGGAAGAACGGGGCGCCACCGCCACCTGTGTTCTTCTTCTTGCCCTTGTACCGGCCTGAGCTGGAGTTGTTGGGGGCGTTGTGGGCGCCATAGCCAGGCCCCCCGGCATGGAGTTGCTGCGGCGGAGGAGCAGGGCTGCCGCGGGAGCCCCCCGCAGCTGTGGTGGTGTAGAAGACCGCGGTCAACGACGAGCGCGTGGACGATGGCTTGAGTTCTTGGAGAAGGAGCATGTTGCGAAAGTCAAGAAAGGTGAGGAAGGGCTTGAGGAGGGGCGTGAGGTTCTCGATTTCCTTGTAGTCGTCGTGGAGGCCCTTAATGGTGTTCCACACCAGGGTGTCGTCGAAGACGGGAGCGTTGACGTCCGTGAGGGCATCGACGGCCGTCTTCTATTCGAGACAGTAGGTGGTGACGCTTTTGTCCCCTTGCTCAATGTTGTGGAACTTCTGGCCGAGGAAGCCCGCACTGGCTTGCTGGTTGTCCTGGAAGAGGGCGGTGATGCCGCCGAGGACAGCATAGGCGGTGGTGCCCGCTGCCATGACCATGTCGGCGATCTCGGAGGTGATGGAGCCGTACAGCCAGCGAAGGACCATGGAGTCCATCCGCAGCCACTCCGCGTCGGCCAGAGGAGTCGTTGTATCGAGATGATTGGCGAGGGCGAATTGGGTGACCACGATGGTGAGGTAGTAACGCCACTTGGTGAAGTTCGAGGCTTTGATGTCGAGGGTGACAGGCATGATGCTCTTGATGTTTTGGATGGCCATGGCCTGAGGGCGGCATGGGGATGGGGAATGTTGCCGGCGTCGGACATGGCGGTAGCTGGGGAGGGAGAGGTTTTACAGCTTGGAATGTGAGGGCGGCGGCGGTAGTGTAGAGGGGCGGTAGCAAAACGTTTGGCTAATACCATGATAGAACTAGAGAGAGAATGTTTGACCACGTAATTGTGGGTTCCGTGTTACCTCATATATATAGACAGGTTACAAGATAATCATGGAAACAAATCAATACAATCCTAACCGTAATGGCCCAATTTATATGCAAATATAGGGGCACTAAATATGGCAGGCTATAACCAGATCGGATTGCCTAAAAACACTCTTCCGAACCCACTTTCATCAATATAATCATCATAAATAGGAGGCATGCTATCATCATAATAAATTTGCTCATCAAAACTTGGGAGACTAAAAATATCATCTTCTTTAAACATAGCATCCCCAAGCTTGGGAGAAACATTAATTGCAGCAAATAAATTATCAAACATATCATTCTCATCAAACATAGCATGCCCAAGTTTGGGCCTTTTCATATCATAAGCATAATCATTCTCATCATTAATAGTATGGATAGCACCAATAGTATAGCAATTATCATCATCACAATGAGTAATAGGAGCAACATCATTTGGGAGGGATACCTTTTTACCTTTGCTTCTCTGTCTTTTCTTTTTCTTCTTCACATTATGTGTGGGTTTAATCCTCTTTTTGGAGCTCCTTATTAATGAGATTGGTTGAACAGAAGGCTCCTCCTCGTTACCTGATTCATCATAAGAAATAATAGGAGGATATTGGGAAGTCTCTTCCTTTTCATTAGTATTCTTTTCATCCTCGATTTGTTTTCTTGTCTTTATGTAATTGGCAATATAAGGATTTTCAATGCAATTCGTTGCACAATACATATAAATTTCCTCTAGATCAAAATCAAGAACTGTCTCAAGGGAAAATTCTAGAATATCCTTAGTTGTACGTTTCATTTCTTCATAGAGAAAATTCCTTATTTAACACTATCTTAAATTTCGTCTCCTTATTTGACACTGAAAAACTTTTTCTTCCTTATCTAACAACGAGTCTAGATTTTGTGCCTTTTATGACACTTTGGTCCATTTTAAGTCTAAATAACATCCGAAAAGACCATTTTGCCCCTCATGTGCTATGTGTGTGTGCGGGACACATACACGCGCGTGCACACACATAGCAACACATTGGCAGCAGCACACACACCTAGCAGCACAGACGTACGCAACACGCAATAGCGCGCCCACAGCCCTGGGAACGCACTAGCTAGCTACTCTCTCCGTTCCAAATTACTCGTCACAGAAATGGATGTATCTAGAACTAAAATACATCTAGATACATCCATACTTGTGACAAGTAATTCGGAACGGAGGGAGTACATGCTCGGCCAGCACCAACGCCAGAACCGGCCACTAGTGCACATACACATCACGCATGACCCGACCACCACGTCCAGCAACTTAACTCACGCATGCACTAACTAACCTGCAGTCTATCGGTGCACTGGCTAATTTCCTAGCCTGCTGCATGCATGTCCAGTTCGCTCTGGCCGTGCGCACAAATACAACCGACTTTCGACGAATCAAGTCACAATTATCCTAACACAGTGGTAGCACACAGTACGCACACAGGAAACATTCCACATGAGGGTAAAATGGTCTTTTCAGATGTCATTTAAACTCAAACTAGACAAAAGTGTTATAAAAGGCATAAAATTTAGGTGCATTGTTAGATAGGGAAGAAATTATTTGTCGATGTTAAATAGGGCATAAAATTTAGATACGGTGTTAAATAAGGAATTCTCTCTTCTTCATAACCCAGAAGCAAACTAAGTTAATTATGATGCTCAAGGGAAATCAAGTCATCACAATTTTTGGAAACGATTCGATCATGAAACAATTTGCATTGGATATTTAAATGACCATGTTCATTGCAAAGTTCACAAGCATGGCTAAGAAAATTTATATTTTTAGCACAAACATCTAGCCTTTCTTGCAACCATTTAGTTTCTAAATATTTATGCCTCTTGCAAAATCTATCTTCCCTATTTGGTGTGTACTTGCAAACTCTATGCACTCCACAAAAATTGACGTGCTTATAAGAGACATTTTCATCATGACTAGTGCTGCCATCATTAGTACTATGGATATTCAAAGAGTTCATACTAACAACATTGCAATCATGCTCATCATTCAAAGATTTAGTGCCAAACATTTTAATGCATTCTTCTTCTAGTACATGGGCACAATTTTCCTTTCCATCATCTTAACAAAACATATTAAAAAGATGAAGCATATGAGGAACCCTCAATTCCATTTTTTAGTTTTCTTTTATAGACTAAACTAGTGATAAAAGAAGAAACAAAAATATTCGATTGCAAGATCTAAAGATATACCTTCAAGCGCTAACCTCCCCGGCAACGGCGCCAGAAAAGAGCTTGATGTCTACTACACAACCTTCTTCTTGTAGACGTTCTTGGGCCTCCAAGTGCAGAGCTTTGTAGGATAGTAGAAAATTTCCCTCAAGTGGATGACCTAAGGTTTATCAATCCGTGGGAGGCGTAGAATGAAGATGGTCTCTCTCAAACAACCTTGCAACCAAATAGCAAAGAGTCTCTTGTGTCCCCAACACACCCAATACAATGGAAAATTGTATAGGTGCACTAGTTCAGCGAAGAGATGGTGATACAAGTGCAATATGGATGGTAGATATAGGTTTTTGTAATCTGAAAATATAAAAACAGCAAGGTAACTAATGATAAAAGTGAGCGAAAACGGTATTGCAATGCGTTGAAACAAGGCCTATGGTTCATACTTTCACTAGTGAAAGTTCTCTCAACAATAATAACATAATTGGATCATATAACTATCCATCAACATGCAACAAAGAGTCACTCCAAAGTCACTAATAGCGGAGAAGAAATGAAGATTTTATTGTAGGGTACGAAACCACCGCAAAGTTATCCTTTCTGATCGATCTATTCAAGAGTCTGTAGTAAAATAACACGAAGCTATTATTTCCGTTCAATCTATCCTAGGGTTCGTACTAGAATAACACCTTAAGACACAAATCAACCAAAACCCTAATGTCACCTAGATACTCCAATGTCACCTCAAGTATTCGTGGGTGTGATTATACGATATACTTCACACAATCTCAGATTCATCTATTCAACCAACACAAAGAACTTCAAAGAGTGCCCCAAAGTTTCTAACGGAGAGTCAAGACGAAAACGTGTGCCAACCCCTATGCATAAGTTCACGAGGTCATGGAAATCGCAAGTTGATCACCAAAACATACATCAAGTGGATCACGTGAATATCCCATTGTCACTACAGATAAGCACATGCAAGACATACATCAAATGTTCTCAAATCCTTAAAGACTCAATCCGATAAGATAACTCCAAAGGGAAAACTCAATTCATCACAAGGAGATAGAGGGGGAGAAACATCATAAGATCAAACTATAATAGCAAAGCTCGCGATATATCAAGATCGTGCCGAATCAAGAACACGAGAGAAAGAGATCAAACACATAGCTGCTGGTACATACCCTCAGCCTCGTGGGTGAACTACTCCCTCCTCGTCATGGAGAGCGCCGGAATGATAAAGATGGCCACCGATGATGGATCCCCCCCCCCTCCGGCAGGGTGCCGGAACGGGTCTAGATTGGTTTCGGTGGCTACAGAGGCTTGCGGCGGCGGAACTCCCGATCTAGGTTATTTTCTGGAGGTTTCAGTATTTATAGGAATTTTTGGCGTCGGGAACAAGTCAGGGAGGTTCCCGAGTTGTCCATGAGATTGGTCG
>NC_041390.1:264563407-264612704 GCF_002162155.2 Triticum dicoccoides | reverse complement strand
AGGGCGCGCCCCCACCCTCGTGGACGGCCCGAGACTCTTCTGGCTCAACTCTTTTACTCCAGGGGCTTCTTTGTTCCATAAAAAATCATCAAAAATTGGCACGTCCATTGGACTCCGTTTGGTATTCCTTTTCTGTAAAACTCAAAAACAAGGAAAAAACAGAAACTGGCACTGGGCTCTAGGTTAATAGGTTAGTCCCAAAAACCATATAAAATAGCATATAAAACATCCTAGATGGATAATATAATAACATGGAACAATCAAAAATTATAGATACCTTGGAGACGTATCACCCACGGCGTGGCTCCATCGGCGGCCCGGTACGGCCCGGTTTCAGCAGCAACGACTCAAGACCCTCGCGAGGGGCCAAGCCTTGCGAGGCAGACAACACCAAGTCCTCCCTGGGGGCGGCCTCACTAGGCTGGCTCCCGAGGAGCGGAGATATCAATGCAAGATGTACCTCGCAAGGTTCACATGACGTGAGCCATGACGACCAAGGCCAGGCGGGCGCCAGCGGGCGCAGTGTACCAGTTTCCCCTTTGGTGCCAAGGAGGCAAGCGCAGGCGCGGAGTCCCGAGGAATCAGGCAAAGGTTTCCATATTTGTGCAACGAGACCAAGACCGCCAGGACGACCGGACGGAGTGTAACACCCACGATGCGGCTATATCTCCCACGTATCGGGGCACGACTTAGAGGCATAACCGCATGGTAGGCATGTCGCAAGAGGGCTAATCTTTACACATCCCATGTATTGAATAAGAAAGGGATAAAGAGTTGGCTTACAATCGCCACTTCACACAATACATAAATATATCATACATCATCCAAAATAAAATCAAGGTCCGACTACGGAAGCAAAATAAAAGAAGACAACCCCAAATGCTAGATCCCCGACCGTCCCAACTGGGCTCCACTACTGATCAACGGGAAACGAAACAAAACAATGGAAATATCTTCATCGAGCTCCCACTTGAGCTGGGTTGTGTCACCTGCACTAGCATCATCGACACCTGCATCTGTTTGGAAGTATCTGTGAGTCATGAGGACTCAGCAATCTCACACCCTCGTGATCAAGACTATTTAAGCTTAAAGGTAGGAATGGGTAGTGAGGTGGAGCTACAGCAAGCACTAAGCATATATGGTGGCTAACTTACGCAAAAGAGAGCGAGAAGAGAAGGAAAGCACGGTCAAGAAGCTAATGGTGATCAAGAAGTGACCCTAAAGCTACTTACGTTCAAGCATAACTCCAAAGCCGTGTTCACTTCCCGGACTCCGCCGGAAAGAGACCATCACGGCTACACACGCGGTTGATGCATTTTAATTAAGTTAAGTGTCAAGTTCTCTACAACCGGACATTAACAAATTCCCATCTGCCCATAACCGTGGGCAGGGATTTCGAAAGTTCAAACCCTGCAGGGGTGTCCCAACTTAGACCATCACAAGCTGTCACGGCCAACGAAGGATATTCCTTCTCCCTGGAAGACCTGATCAGACTCGGAATCCCGGTTACAAGACATTTCGACAATGGTAAAACAAGACTAGCAAGACCGCCCGATGCGCTGACATCCCGATAGGAGCTGCACATATCTCGTTCTCAGGGCAACACCGGATTGTCCAAGTTTCCAGTAGGCCAACCTAGAGTTGCCCCTGGTGGCCACCGGTGGCTGACAGGTTCGGACCAACACTTAGACAAGCACTGGCCCGGGGGGTTTAAATAAAGATGACCCTTGAGTCTGCAGAACCCAAGGGAAGGATATCGGTTGTTAGACAAATGTAAAACCAAGGTTGGGCCTTGCTGTAGGATTTTTAATCAAAGCGAACTATCAAGGGGTTCCCATAACACCCAACCGCGTAAGGGACGCAAAATCAAGGAACATAACACCGGTATGACGGAAACTAGGGCGGCAAGAGTGGAACAAAACACCAGGCATAAGGCCGAGCCTTCCACCCTTTACCAAGTATATAGATGCATTAATTAAATAAGAGATATTGTGATATCCCCACATATCCATGTTACAACATGGAACAAACTTCATCTTCACCTGCAACTAGCAACGCTATAAGAGGGGCTGAGAAAAAGCGGTAACATAGCCAAACAACGGCTTGTTAGGAAAAGGTGGGTTAGAGGCTTGACATGGCAATATGGGAGGCTTGATAAGCAAGTGGTAGGTAGCACGGCATAGCAATAGAGCAAACAAATAGCAAGCAAAGATAGAAGTGATTTCAAGGGTATGGTCATCTTGCCTGAAATCCCGCAAGGAAGAAGAACGAGTCCATGAAGAAGACAAACGGACGGAGTCGAACGGATCCTCACAAACACGACGTTATCGGAACTAACCCGAAGAAGCAACACTGGAAAGAAGCAAACAACAAGGTAAACAACCAAGCATAAGCATGGAATGATGCACAATCAAGTATGATGCATGTCCGGTTTAAAGAGGCATGGCATGGCAAAGTGCACAAACAACACTACAAGTTAAGTGGAGCTCAATATGCATCGGGATGCATATTGACAAAACAGCACATTCCATTATTTAGTTCACTCCCGATTAGGTACTCAACGAAATTAAATGTTGGTTAACATGGCAAGAGGTGAAACATGAGTAAAATACACAGCTAGGCATTTTAAATGAGGCCGGAAACATCAAACACAATTCTAGTAAATCCTCGTGTGCATTTAGCAATTTAATGCAAACAACAATTTTAACCATTTTAAATGTTGTTATCATGATGTGAATGACATTTGCAAGTTTAAGAAATTTTAAGAAAATATTGGCATGAGCATGTTATGAAGCATTTCTCATCGTGGCGGAAACGAAAGGGGTGCCACGGCAACGACAACGGAAATGGTGCCACGGCAACATTCCGATTCCGGTAACTCGATTGAGATGCTGGTGCAAAGGATGTGTGACGGGAGTGTGTCATACAAGATGATGGGGTGATCCCATTTGCCGGGTTCCCACGGGTGGACGGCATGGCAACAAGGAGAAACATGCAAGCGAAAATTTCAGACACGGTGCAAACACGGGTTTCATATCATTCAACACACATGCATTCGGTCCACGGACGGTCGTCTCGATGGTTATACCTTTCGAAGCGTGCATTATCGGAATGGATCAAGTTCGTAGAGGGAAGTAGGCGTTCTCGCGATAGCGGTAGTGGAAGTAGTCGTTCTCACTTCGTAGATGTTCACACTCCATAGGTGTTCGGGGTCAAAACAAGGAACTTGACGTCCATGAGTCTTCGCGGTTTGACGGTACATGTTCTATAGACGTTCAGGCGGCGGTAGTGGTACACAGTTCATAGACGTTCATAGTCATGGCGAGGAACTTGACGAAACCCAAGGCGATGGTAGTTGTACAAGGTCCACGAGTCGTCGATCGTTCGGGGTCCGACTTGCGGGTCTTGCCGACATGAAGGGGTACTTGGCATTTTCGTAGAGGTACTCTCGATGTTGGCAATGGTAGTGGTTCCCGTTCATTCGGGGAGATGCTTGGTGAATCAACATAATCGTACACGAGTCTTGTCGGATCCATAGCGACGGGAACTTGGTGCATCACTAGACTTGGCGATCTTGAATAAATGAAGGAGCGTCGAGGGGCTTGCTGGTCCCTGCCTCGGGAGGTCTCCGGAGACGCGTGGAGGCAGCTCGAGCTGCTGGTTGCTGGCGCATGGTCAAGTGGCGGCAGGAAGAAGTGGCCGGCGTCGGCCTTGGCATGAAGCAGGGAAGCGGCGATAGATGCTGGTAATTGGCAGAGGACGGACGGAGCAGAGGAGCTCCGGCAAACTGCGGTAGAAGCTAGCAGGGTCTAGCGGGAGCTCCTGCAGGGTGCAGCCGTAGCGAGGGGCGGCCTCCGGTCGTTGTGGTCGGGGTAGAGGAAGAAGGGGCGTGACAGAGATGGACGGCGTCGGCGGAGATGCAGGTGCGGGGTCACCAGAGTTGACCTCTGGTGGCATCGTGGGAGAAGTAGGCGCAGCGTCCTGGCGAGGCAACTACGCGGAGGAGGGCCGACGAGGGGGCGTGACGGAGCTCGGTGGGCACGCTCCTCAAGGCGTGGACAAGGACGGCGGCAGGCGGCCGTGAGGGACCTCCTGTCCAAGGCGCAACGATGGGAGCTCCGGCCTAGGTAGTCGGGGACGAGGCCGAGGCCGGGGAGGGAGCGGCCGGCGGAGGCCGAAGCTAGAAGTCGAGGCGGCGGAGCTGCTGCACAGCGATATGCGAGGCAGCAAGGAGGAGGCGCTCGAGGTCGGGCGTGTGTGCGGATGCGGCGGCCTGGAGCGATCGAGAGGAGAGAGCGAGAGGAAGATGGGATCGGGCAGCGATCGAGCGAGATGGTGGTTCGGGCATGAGGTTCCCTGGTGACGGCGCTAGGAGGAGGCATGGGAAGTTGGGGATCGATCAGATGGGTTCTCGCCCTGGTGCTAGGGTTACAAGGGGAGTGGGCCTTGGGCCAAATTGGGCTGCGGGCTCCCTTCTCTCTTTCTCTCTTCTCTTCTTATTTTCTTTAGCAGAAAACAATTAAAGAGAAGAAAAAGGAAAGAGGGAGGTTAGGGAGAGAATTTGAGTACGTGGATAAATTTCCTGGACTCGCAAAAATACGAGGAACTTGACAAAAATGGCCTGAGGATTTTTAGAGGAAGTAAAATCCACACGCGTTGGATTTAACTCGGCAAGCTTGAATTTCGAAACCCATTCGAATGAACTCCAAATGGGTTGAAATTATAGGAGGTGACCCTACACAATAGATGTGATTTATGGGCAGATTTGGAACATTAATGAAGAAAGGAAAATTGCAACCCAATTTGCAATGTAACTTAAAAGGTCGAAAAGGAAAGATAGGAGGTTGAGTCAGGTAAGAGAAGAGTTGAAGAGTAGTGCAATTGTGTTATGGGTGATTCCAAGTTAATGGAATATTTTATAATAGCTCCCTAAATATTAGGAGGATATGTTATAAAGATAACTCACCATGTGAATTTCCTCGATTTAAATGGATCGAAGATCCATATGGTTTATTTAGTTGAGTTGGAAAGATTAATTAAAGACATGATGACATGATTCCATGCACATGATGCAATGATGAATGCAACAAGCAAAAACAAATCACACAACGAATCTTGGAAACCCTGGAAGGCATTGATGTCTACTACACAACCTTCTTCTTGTAGACGTTGTTGGGCCTCCAAGTGCAGAGGTTTGTAGGACAGTAGCAAATTTCCCTCAAGTGGATGACCTAAGGTTTACCAATCCGTAGGAGGCGTAGGATGAAGATGGTCTCTCTCAAGCAACCCTGCAACCAAATTACAAAGAGTCTCTTATGTCCCCAACACACCCAATATAATGGTAAATTGTATAGGTGCACTAGTTCGGCGAAGAGATGGTGATACAAGTGGTATATGGATAGTAGATAAAGGTTTTTGTAATCTGAAAATATAAAAACAGCAAGGTAACTAATAATAAAAGTGAGCGTAAACGGTATTGCAATGTGTTGAAACAAGGCCCAGGGTTCATACTTTCGCTAGTGCAAGTTCCCTCAACAATAATAACATAATTGGATCACATAACTATCCCTCAACATGAAACAAAGAGTCACTCCAAAGTCACTAATAGCGGAGAACAAACGAAGAGATTATGGTAGGGTACGAAACCACCTCAAAGTTATTCTTTCCAATCAATCCGTTGGGCTATTCCTATAAGTGTCACAAACAGCCCTAGAGTTCGTACTAGAATAACACCTTAAGACACAAATCAACCAAAACCCTAATGTCACCTAGATACTCCAATGTCACCTCAAGTATCCGTGGGTATGATTATACGATATGCATAACACAAATTCAGATTCATCTATTCAACCAACACATAGAACCTCAAAGAGTGCCCAAAAGTTTCTACCGGAGAATCACGATGAAAACGTGTGCCAACCCCTATGCATAGGTTCATGGGCGGAACCCGCAAGTTGATCACCAAAACATACATCAAGTGAATCACGTGGTATCCCATTGTCACCACAGATACGCACGGCAAGACATACATCAAGTGTTCTCAAAGCTTTAAAGACTCAATCCGATAAGATAACTTCAAAGGGAAAACTCAATCCATTACAAGAGAGTAGAGGGGGTAGAAAACATCATAAGATCAAACTATAATAGCAAAGCTCGCGATACATCAAGATCGTATCACCTCAAGAACACGAGAGAGAGAGAGATCAAACACATAGCTACTGATACATACCCTCACCCCCGAGGGAGAACTACTCCCTCCTCGTCATGCAGAGCACCGGGATGATGAAGATGGCCACCGGTGAGGGATTGCCCCCTCCGGCAGGGTGTCGGAACGGGTCTAGATTGGCTTTTGGTGGCTACAGAGGCTTCTGGCAGCGGAATTCCTGATCTATTGTGCTCCGCGATCGTTTTAGGGTATGTGGGTATATATAGGAGGAAGAGGTACATCAGGGGAGCCATGAGGGGCCCACGAGGGTGGAGGGCGCGCCCAGGGGAGTGGGCGCGCCCCCTTGCCTCGTGGCTTCCTCGTTGCTTCCCTTACGTGGACTCCAAGTCTCCCGGGTTGCTTTCCTTCCAAAAATAAGTTCTGGGAAGTTTCAGGTCAATTGGCCTCCGTTTGATTTTCCTTTTCTGCGATACTCTAAAATAAGGAAAAAACAGAAACTGGCACTGGTCTCTAGGTTAATAGGTTTGTCCCAAAAATCATATAAAAGTGTATAATAAAGACCATAAACATCCAAAGTTGATAATATAATAGCATGGAACAATCAAAATTATAGATACATTGGAGACGTATCAGCATCCCCAAGCTTAATTCCTGCTCGTCCTCGAGTAGGTAAATGATAAAAACAGAATTTTTGATGTGGAATGCTACTTAACATATTTCTCAATGTAATCTTAGTTATTGTGGCAAGAATATTCAGATCCATAAGATTCAAAACAAAAGTTTAATATTGACATAAAAATAATAATACTTCAAGCATACTAACTAAGCAATTATGTCTTCTCAAAATAACATGGCCAAAGAAAGTTCATCCCTACAAAATCATATAGTCTGGCTATGCTCCATCTTCACCACACAAAATATTTAAATCATGCACAACCCTAATGACAAGCCAAGAAATTGTTTCATACTTTTGATGTTCTCAAACTTTTTCAATTTTCACGCAATACATGAGCGTGAGCCATGGACATACCACTATAGGTGGAATAGAATGGTCGTTGTGGAGAAGACAAAAAGGAGAAGATAGTCTCACATCAACTAGGCGTATCAACGGGCTATGGAGATGCCCATCAATATATATATATCAATGTGAGTGAGTAGGGATTGCCATGCAACGGATGCACTAGAGCTATAAGTGTATGAAAGCTCAAAAAGAAACTAAGTGGGTGTGCATCCAACTTGCTTGCTCACGAAGACCTAGGGCATTTTGAGGAAGCCCATCATTGGAATATACAAGCCAAGTTCTATAATAAAAGATTCCCACTAGTATATGAAAGTGACAACATAGGAGACTCTCTATCATGAAGATTATGGTGCTACTTTGAAGCACAAGTGTGGTAAAAGGATAGTTGCATTGTCCCTTCTCTCTTTTTCTCTCATTTTTTATTTTTTTATTTTTTTTATTTGGGCCTTCTCCTTTTTATGGCCTCTTTTCTCTTCTTTTTTTTATTTGGGCTTCTTTGGCCTCTTTTATTATTTTTTATTTTCGCCCGGAGTCTCATCCCGACTTGTGGGGGAATCATAGTCTCCATCATCCTTTCCTCACTAGGACAATGCTCTAACAATGATGATCATCACACTTTTATTTACTTACAACTCAAGAATTACAACTCGATACTTAGAACAAGATATGACTCTATATGAATGCCTCCGGCGGTGTAGCGGGATGTGCAATGACTCATGAGTGACATGTGTGAAAGAATTATGAATGGTGGCTTTGCCACAAATACGATGTCAACTACATGATCATGCAAAGCAATATGACAATGATGAAGCGTGTCATAATAAATGGAACGGTGGAAAGTTGCATGGCAATATATCTCAGAATGGCTATGGAAATGACATAATAGGTAGGTATGGTGGCTGTTTTGAGGAAGGTATATGGTGGGTTTATGGTACCGGCGAAAGTTGTGTGGTACTAGAGAGGCTAGCAATGGTGGAAGGGTGAGAGTGCATATAATCCATGGACTCAACATTAGTCATAAAGAACTCACATACTTATTGCAAAAATCTATTAGTTATCGAAACAAAGTACTACATGCATGCTCCTAGGGGGATAGATTGGTAGGAAAAGACCATCGCTCGTCCCCGACCGCCACTCATAAGGAAGGCAATCAATAAATAAATCATGCTCCGACTTCATCACATAACGGTTCACCATACGTGCATGCTATGGGAATCACAAACTTCAACACAAGTATTTCTCAAATTCACAACTACTCAACTAGCATGACTCTAATATCACCATCTCCATATCTCAAAACAATTATCAAGTATCAAACTTCTCTTAGTATTCAATGCACTATGTATGAAAGTTTTTATTATATCCCTCTTGGATGCCCATCATATTAGGACTAGTTTCATAACCAAAGCAAATTACCATGCTGTTTAGGACTCTCAAAATAATATAAGTGAAGCATGAGATATTATATATTTCTTCAAAATAAAACCACCACCGTGCGCTAAAAAGATGTAAGTGAAGCACTAGAGCAACAACAAACTACTTCGAAAGATATAAGTGAAGATTAATGAGTAGTCGAATAATTATGCAACTATATGAAGACTCTCTAACATTTAAGAATTTCAGATCTTGGTATTTTATTCAAGCAGCAAGAAAATCCTAACAAAGTAAATTGACGCTCCAAGCAAAACACATATCATGTGGTGAATAAAAATATAGCTCCAAGTAAAGTTACCGATGAACAAAGACGAAACAGGGGATGCCATCCAGGGCATCCCCAAGCTTAGGCTCTTGGTTGTCCTTAAATATTTCCTTGGGGTTCCTTGGGAATACCCAAGCTTAGGCTCTTGCCACTCCTTATTCCATAGTCCATCGAATCTTTACCCAAAACTTGAAAACTTCACAACACAAAACTTAAAATAGAAAATCTCGTGAGCTCCGTTAGTATAAGAAAATAAATCACCACTTAGGTACTGTAATGAACTCATTCTTTATTTATATTAGTGTAATATCTACTGTATTCCAACTTCTCTAAGGTTCATACCCTCCGATACTACTCATAGATTCATCAAAATAAGCAAACAACACATAGAAAACAGAATCTGTCAAAAACAGAACAGTCTGTAGTAATCTGGATCAAAAGTATACTTCTGGAACACCAAAAATTCTAAAATAAATTTATGGACCTGAGGAATTTATTTATTAATCAGCTGCAAAAAGAATTAACTAAATATCACTCTTCAAATAAAAATGGCAGCAATTCTTGTGAGCGCTAAAGTTTCTGTTTTTTTACAGCAAGATCAACAAGACTTTTCCCAAGTCTTCCCAACGGTTCTACTTGGCACAAACACTAATTAAAAGCATAAAACCACATCTAAACAGAGGCTAGATAAATTATTTATTACTAAACAGGAACAAAAATCAAGGAACAAAAATAAAGTTGGGTTGCCTCCCAACAAGCGCTATCGTTAAACGCCCCTAGCTAGGCATGATGATTTCAATGATGCTCACAAAGGTAAGAATTGTAACATAAAGAGAGCATCTTGAAGAATATGACTAGAAAATTTAAGTCTAACCCACTTCATATGCATAGGGATTTTGTGAGCAAACAACTTGTGGGAACAAGAATCAACTTGCATAGGAAGGTAAAACAAGCATAACTTCAAAACATTAAGCACATAGAGAGGAAACTTGATATTATTGCAATTCCTACAAGCATATATTCCTCCCTCATAATAATTTTCAGTAGCATCATGAATTAATTCAAAAATATAACCAGCACCTAAAGCACTCTTTTCATGATCTACAAGCATAGAAATTTTATTACTCTCCACACAAGCAAAATTCTTCTCATGAATAATAGTGGGAGCAAACTCAACAAAATAATTATCATGTGAGGCATAATCCAATTGAAAACTAAAATCATGATGACAAGTTTCATGGATATCATTATTCTTTATAGCATACAAGTCACCAGAATAATCATCATAGATAGCAACTTTGTTCTCATAATCAATTGGGACCTCTTCCGAAATAGTGGATTCATCACACAATAAAGTCATGACCTCTCCATACCCACTTTCATCAATATAATCATTATAAATAGGAGGCATGCTATCATCATAATAAATTTGCACATCAAAACTTGGGGGACTAAAAATATCATATTCATCAAACATAGCATCCCCAAGCTTGTGGCTTTGCATATCATTAGCATCATAGATATTCAAGGAATTCATACTAACAACATTGCAATCTTGCTCATCATTCAAATATTTAGTGCCAAACATTTTAATGCATTCTTCTTCTAACACTTTGGCACAATTTTCCTTTCCATCATACTCTCGAAAGATATTAAAAAGATGAAGCATATGAGGCAAACTCAATTCCATTTTTTGTAGTTTTCTTTTACAAACTAAACTAGTGATAAAACAAGAAACAAAAAGATTCGATTGCAAGATCTAAAGATATGCCTTCAAGCACTCACCTCCCTGGCAAAGGCGCCAGAAAAGAGCTTGATGTCTACTACACAACCTTCTTCTTGTAGACGTTGTTGGGCCTCCAAGTGCAGAGGTTTGTAGGACAGTAGCAAATTTCCCTCAAGTGGATGACCTATGGTTTATCAATCCGTAGGAGGCGTAGGATGAAGATGGTCTCTCTCAAGCAACCCTACAACCAAATTACAAAGAGTCTCTTGTGTCCCCAACACACCCAATACAATGGTAAATTGTATAGGTGCACTAGTTCGGCGAAGAGATGGTGATACAAGTGGTATATGGATAGTAAATAAAGGTTTTTGTAATCTGAAAATATAAAAACAGCAAGGTAACTAATGATAAAAGTGAGCGTAAACGGTATTGCAATGCATTGAAACAAGGCCTAGGGTTCATACTTTCGCTAGTGCAAGTTCCCTCAACAATAATAACATAATTGGATCACATAACTATCCCTCAACATGCAACAAAGAGTCACTCCAAAGTCACTAATAGCGGAGAGCAAACGAAGAGATTATGGTAGGGTACGAAACCACCTCAAAGTTATTCTTTCCAATCAATCCGTTGGGCTATTCCTATAAGTGTCACAAACAGCCCTAGAGTTCATACTAGAATAACACATTAAGACACAAATCAACTAAAACCCTAATGTCACCTAGATACTCCAATGTCACCTCAAGTATCCGTGGGTATGATTATACAATATGCACCACACAATCTCAGATTCATCTATTCAACCAACACATAGAACCTCAAAGAGTGCCCCAAAGTTTCTACCGGAGAATCACGACGAAAATGTGTGCCAACCCCTATATATAGGTTCATGGGCGGAACCCGCAAGTTGATCACCAAAACATACATCAAGTGAATCACGTGGTATCCCATTGTCACCACAGATACGCACGGCAAGACATACATCAAGTGTTCTCAAATCTTTAAAGACTCAATCCGATAAGATAACTTCAAAGGGAAAAACTCAATCCATTACAAGAGAGTAGAGGGGGGGAAAACATCATAAGATCCAACTATAATAGCAAAGCTCGCGATACATCAAGATCGTATCACCTCAAGAACATGAGAGAGAGAGAGATCAAACACATAGCTACTGGTACATACCCTCAGCCCCGAGGGAGAACTACTCCCTCCTCGTCATGGAGAGCACCGGGATGATGAAGATGGCCACCGGTGAGGGATTGCCCCCTCCGGCAGGGTGCCGGAACGGGTCTAGATTGGCTTTTGGTGGCTACAGAGGCTTCTGTCGGCGGAACTCCCGATCTATTGTGCTCCCCAATCGTTTTAGGGTATATGGGTATATATAGGAGGAAGAGGTTCGTCAGGGGTGCCACGAGGGGCCCACGAGGGTGGAGGGCGCACCCAGGGGGTGGGCGTGCCCCCCTACCTCGTGGCTTCCTCGTTGCTTCCCTTACGTGGACTCCAAGTCTCCCGGGTTGTTTTCCTTCCAAAAATAAGTTCCGTGAAGTTTCAGGTCAATTGGACTCTGTTTAATTTTCCTTTTCTGTGATACTCTAAATCAAGGAAAAAATAGAAACTAGCACTGGACTCTGTGTTAATAGGTTAGTCCCAGAAATAATATAAAAGTGTATAATAAAGCCCATAAACATCCAAAGTTGATAATATAATAGCATGGAACAATAAAAAATTATAGATACGTTGGAGACGTATTAGGAATCTGAAGCTCCGGTCTTGGGGCGTCACAACACTCCACCACTATGAGAGGATCTCGTCCCGAGATCTAGGATGGCACCGGAGGAAGAGAAGAGGTAAAATTAAGTTGATTCTTTGACAAACGCGTGAAACCAAAGAACCTTGAAATGTTAAACCATTTTGAGAAAAGAATACAACGGAGATAAACGAAGTTGACAATCTCCATCAGAAAAGAGGAACAAGGGAGAACAAATTCAGACAGTACTCCGGTTGAAAAGAGATACAAGACTTGACAAGATGAAAAGAACTTGAAGAGATGACACAACACTCCGGTTAAATGGATAAGCATGAAAAAGACCACGATCCTCACAACTCGAGATGTTGAGAGAAGAGGGCAACATGATTAAGCCTCCGGGAGAAAGAATAGAAGATCGATCATTGAAATAAGAATGGAGAATAAAATGCCAACTTCTGCCACAAATGAGTTTGAAAAGGCATCATTAGGAGAATGTTTGAACGGAGTTGTTGGAAAACCAACAACGAAAAGAGTAAGCTTGTTGTGGGCTTACAGAAAACATCTCGAAATCTTGAGGTGAAATTCTGCCACTTACGGAAACGATAGATTGGATTGATATGAACAAGGAGACAAGAAACTTATTTCACCGGGAGGATAAGTGAAGAACTTGGGTCCCCTATAAGCACCATAATAGCAACAATCCTTAGGGAAAGCTTTAGGTGGAAAAATAACCCAAGATAACTCCAAAGAAGAGATAGATGGGTTGCAAAGGGTCTCATGAACGAAGAGAAGATGATGGGTTTAAAATATGTCATTCTTGACAACTTATGAATCATGAAACACGAAGGGAAATTAACAAGAATGACATAACACCATCTCAAGAGATATGGTAGAAAGAAATGCACTTAGGAATGCAAGATGAAGAATGCTTGAACTCCTCAAAACAAGACATGTGTTGAACACCATGTTTAATTTTGAGTATAGCTTGGCAGATCTTAACTCCGAGAGAAATCTTGAAGAACAATTGAAGAGTGAAAAGAATCCTTGACGAACCACCATGTAGAGCCTCCAAGAAGAACTCCGGTAATAAAAAGGATGATAGAAAGAAACAAAAGTTGAAAACACAAGGTAAAGCCTTGCGATGATTTAGATGGGGCTTTGCGACAAGATAATGCGGAAAACTTGGGACTCCGGAAAAGAAAGATGACTCATTTGAACCGAGAATTCACTCATCATGAACAAACTCCGGAAGAATGAATCAATCATTTGGATGAAGCAAGAATAAGAATTATGTTATACGTATCCTTTACCAATTTAAATTGATGACAAGCAATGGATTTGGCATACTACTTATTCCCGATGGAAAGGATTAAAGAGAGATATAGCGCCAACTTGGGGAGGTCTTCAACGAACCACCGGTAGGATTTGGAAACAATGAATGAATTGATATGATAACCAAGGAAGAGAACTCTTGAACGAACCACCGTAAGAACTAAAAATGAACGAAGAAAAGATAAAGAAACACCGGGAAGAATTAGAGAACGAAGATACTTGAGAAATTTAGATACAAGAGAATGAAGGGATCACGAGCTGATTAGAGAATACTTGAATGATGCACCGGTCCAAACGAGAGTTGAAAGCTGGAATGAATACTAGTGAGATGATGGGCTCTGGAGAATCAAACTGAAAAGACTCTTGAATTTCTCCGGATGAGTGAAAAAAACATTCTCACAATCGAAAACAATTATAAGAGGATGGCATCAAGCTTGAACCATGAATCTCTAAGAGAACAGATAAGATTTGGAGCTAAAACTCTTATTCGGACTTCAAATGTTTAGAATGACGATGAGAACCAACATGACAATTGATGAGACACTCTGGGAGAATCCAAAAAAACGAAGAGGTTGAGCCAACGATGAAAATAATTTGACCGATCTTGGAGAAATACATATGACTGATAATAATTCATTCTTACGTCAAACTTGGAAAAATAATTTGGGAGTAACTCCGGGAAGATTAGAAGTGTCACACCCTGCATTTTGTAACATGTCATTTTCATTATTAAAGCATGAAAAATTGGACCAACTAAAACTTTTGCATTATTTGGCTTTTATTTTGGAGTTGGTTTTCTCTGAGTGATTTTTCAAGTGCTCTTTAAAGTCAACTACTCCACCTTCTGTACTTCATCTCCTTGCCCCAAACTTCTGCCCAATGATCATGCCATGTGTATAGTACAGTATAGTATTTTCCTACAAAAATAATTTGGCCAAATAGTATTTTCAAATTTTAGTTTTCCAAAAACCCCTGAGTTGAGGTTTGCACTACAAGTACTTGATTTGGGTTATGAAAAATATTTCAAAGAGTATATTTGAAACCTATTAGATATAGGATTCCCATAAACCACAAAAATATAATTTTAACAGTTATTTTCCTATTTTATTTAAAAGCTTTTTCTTAAGGCCAGAAATGGTCTTTAATAGGGAAAAATTATTTTAATGTTTCAAAAATATTTGACAAAAATCAGGGAAACTCAGTGGACATATATTTTCCATATATAAGAGTTTCAACACATGGTCATGTTCAAAATATTGGACAAAACCTCCCAAAACTATTTCTGCCCATTTCAAGGATTTGGAATATTTCTACAGGAAATATTTTCATAAAAATCCAAGGAAAATCCAGCAAGTCACAAATGCATATTATGGTCACCTTGCAAATCCTCATCTCAATTAAGGTCAGTTTGGTTCACCAAAATGCACCAAAACCCTCTTTGACCAGAATCAAATTTGAACAACTTTGTAACCAACTTTCTCTCCTTGACCCCAACTTTTGTGATCATGTTCATATGACCAAATGAGGCCACTACACCAAGTGGTGCATCAAGGAGAAATGATTTGATCAACCAGATCTGCACAAGTTCATTTCTGCTAATTTCTAGGGTTTACAAAAGTTGCATTGGCAACTTTGCCCAAATAAGCTCAAAATTGGTGGAAGACCCTAATTATATGTGTCATTCCACCATGTGGAGTCTCATGACAAATGAAAACCATCTAGTTTCCCAAACCAACATCAAACACCTTCTGCCACTTTACAAAAATCCCATTTTTGGCCTCCTCCACTAATCTCCGTAGGCTCAACTTTCTATCACAACCCCTCCTAGTCCCCCTCTAGCACATGTGTGCTTTGCTGCCCGAGGAAGCAATGATGAAGGGGGGAGAACCCCATTTTTCTTCTCTGGATAGTGGATTCCTCTCTCTCTCTCTCAGCCTCCCTCTCTCCTCTCAGCCTTCCAGAGCATCCAAGGCACTCCCCAGCTTTTGCCCATGCCCCCTGCAGCTGCCAGACGCAAGTGGACGCGCGCGGACGTGGGAAAGCCGCGGATGCCGGCCAAAGTCGCACTCTGGAGCACCTGGCAGGGCACCCGACCGTTAACGCCGCGCCTCCCGGCCACCACGACCCTCCCCCGCGCGCCAGTCGATGCCCCTCGACGTCCGCTCCACGCCAGCAGGCCGCCCACTTGCTCCCGCGCCCTCCTCTCTCTCCTGCAGCTCGCGCCAGAACGCCGCCCCGTTCGGCCAATGCTCGCGCCGCTCCTATGGCCCGCCTGCAGCTCGCCCTGCTCCTCCTCTCTCTCCCTCGCACCCTAGACCACTCTCACGAACACCCCCGAGCCCTCCATTCCCTCTCTAACGGACACCCGAGCCGATCCCGCGGGCACCCGTAGGCCGCGCCTACGGTGGACCTCGGCCAGCCTATAAAAGGCGACCCCGAGCCTCTCTATCACTCCATGTCGCTCCCCCACACTCCTAATCCACCTCCCGCACCACCCATTTGTCCCTAGAGCCGCTCGAGCTCGAGATCGAGCTCGAGCTCCGCCGCCTCGGCTCGTCGGCGTTCACGCGGTAAAGGCCTCCTCCGCCCCCGTTCTCTCTCGATCTGGAACCACATAGCACCACTGACCCCTTCCCCTCTCTTTCCCAACTCTTTTGCAGTTGGGAACGGCCCAAACCATCGACGCCTGAAGCACCTCCGCCGAGTGACCTCGTCGCCGGCGAACTAGGCTGCTCCGGTGTCCAACTCCACCTCCACCCGAACGGCGACACGACGCTGAGCCCAGCCGTGCCCTCGCCCGACCTCACCGTGCCCTACGGCGTCGCCAGTGAGCTCGCCGCCCTCTCTGACCCAGGGTTGACGACGACGGCCGTGGGGCCCGTCCGTCAGCCTCACGTCCTGACGCCTGGGCCCCGCCCGTCAGGTTTAAATCTGGCGCGTGCACATGCACCAGTGCGCCGGGCCGCCTCTCTGGCTGGGCCTGCTGCGCTGCGCCTGTTCTGGCCCAGCAGGCACAGAGCCCTTTTCTTTTTCTTTTTCTATCACTTTTCCAAGAATTCCACAGGATAAAATATATTTCCAAATAAATTAATTCCAATTCCTAAATTCCTAAAGTATTGCAACCTATTTAATGGTGCAATTTTCATTCAAATCCAACAACCTTTTCTTCACTGTAAATATTTAAATGTGATTTTAAGCATTTAAATATTCCTTTGTAAATCCATTTCTCCTATTCTGCTACTCCAAATCCAAAACTAGGAATTTTCCCCTTCTTAGTTTTCAACCTAGTATTTAACAAAAATGAGTTGACATTTTTCTGAGCACTTTGGTTTTTCCGTTTTATTATTGCCTTATTTTTCTCGTTATTATTTTGCGACGATAGATTGCGTTGCTGAGGAAGGAGTTGGACCAGAAGACTTTGAAGACCCAGAAGACTTTGTTGAGCCAGGCAAGCAGCCCTTTGACCATGTCTATGAAACCCTTTTTATGCATTTCATATAGCACTTTATTATTGTTGCATCGGAATCATGATGAGATGGTAGCCACTTTGGTGGGTTGCCTCCATTTCCTCCTTGTTGATACTTGCATTGTGCATGACCCTACCTCCTTATGAGGGTTATGCCGGTGGGAGTAGATATGATGCTAAAGTAGTTGCTACGCAAAAAGGGACGGGAATATGCATGGTGATGGAGACAAAGTATTTTCAAAGGACTTTTCGAAAACCCCGTCGGGTGCCACTTATGCCCGAGGGAGATGATGAGTTGGGTAACCACTTGATGACGAAGTGGTATACCGAGGCAAGTGTGGGTGTTGATTTTCAAAATGGATTGGTTTAAGTTGCGGCCGTTTTTCCAACCTTACATGCGCAACCACTCTACCCTTGTATGGGAAAGAGCATTATTGATTACCTAGGCTGATACTAGCTTGGAGCCCGCATTACTAGTGACGGGAGAGTTGTTGGTGTGCTCTCTCGGGACGGGGTCATGCCAGGTAGGGCGGCCATGACTGTTTTCACAGGGCACCGGATACACCATTGTGTCCCCTCTTGGATGATACGATCTCGAGTGAGTCTCGTATGATGTACATCGTGAGGATACGGAACAACGAGTGGACTCCTTGTTAGTGTCGTCTAGGGAAAGATAGTGATCGGGTGCTTACCCCAGGTACTTGAGGTACCGTGGGTCGTGGAAGACACGGAAGTTCCCCGGATCTTGTGGGTAAAGTGTGCAACCTCTATAGAGTGTAAAACTATTCGAATAGCCGTGTCCACCGTCAAGGACAGTTGGGTAACCGCTCTTGGGCTACGTCCACATGTTACCAACCAGTGTGTGTGTGTTTGGATAAGTGGGAAGGTCTACGTGGGTCAAGTCAAAGGACTTGACATGATTGAGTTGGGTTGATGCCCACTCTATTTATGTTGATATTTGTAACCTGTCCTCATGGTTAATTGAATTCTCCTGATGCATGTATTACACGTGGTTGAACATGTCATAGCACTCAAAAACTAGCTTTCCGCAAAAATTTACCTATATCATGCATTGTTGTACTTTGAACCAAAACATGGGTTGCTTGCAAGTACATTCAAAGTACTCATTGGCTTGCCACTGGTTATTTTATTGGCCAGGCAGGAAAAACAGGATATGATGAAGAATACTTCGGTGACGAACATGCGAGCTAGGACACTTCCCAGTCAGAATGCCTGTAGGGTTAAGGCAAATGGCATGGGTCCAAGTTATCGACGAAGAATTCCGCTGCGAAGTTATACTCAAGACTTGACCATAACGGTCATAATTTATGTAATACGGTATGTATGGATGTAAGACTCTTGTTATTCAGCTACTGTGTGTTTAGTGAGCATTGATCTCTGGGATCACTGTACACGTGCATTCGGTGATCACGACTTATGAGTCGGGGTCCCCATAAGAAGAGTCAGGTAAGATCCTAGGAAAAGACCTGTGGGTTAGGGCCCACTCCAAATAAACATCGTTGAACGATTGCTTGAAAAGAGAGATAGCACCGGTTAAATTAAATGGCTTGAATGAGATAACAACCTCTAAATAGGTTGAACGGATCTTGAATGAAAAGATGAGCCTTCTGAGATATCTTCAGCACTCCTGAAGAAATGAATAGCGAGAGGTGAAAGATTAAGAGGTGCAACGGCATGGGAAAGCATTTGAAACAATGAAAGGAATATGATCAACACCAAAAACTTGAATTGAATCCACCGGAGAAGAAAAGAATGTAGAATGATGAACCAGTAGAGCATCTTCATGAGAAAACACCGGGTATGAACATTGATTGAAAAGAATGAAGCGACTTCACATCCATAAAATAGATACTTGATTGAGAAATCTGAGTCCTTGAAGAAACAAGGGTGGGTGGGCGGGAAAATAAAGACAACTTGGAACGGATGAAACGAACACTGTTGGAAAAACTGAGGTTTGATCTTGCGAATGTTGAAATGATCGGACCCACTTGAAGAGAAACATGCCGGTTGAAAAGGATTGACATGACAATCTCGATTATCATGAAGGATTGGTATTCACATAGGAGTATGAGAACACCGCTTCGTAAAGGTATGGAATCAACACTTGAGTTTGAAGCAACTCGAATACCACAACTCAAAACAAAACAAAGGATTGGCTTGCGGGATAAGCCAGAACAAACATATGATAGAGATTTCGTCCAAAATTTTCATGGTGGGGCCCACACGGGCTCGATCGTACAGCACCATCATGTACAAGGCAGTGCACATGACATACGAAGCGTCCTCGAGTCAGCATAGCCAAGGACTCTTTAAGACACAACGAGACCACTGTAAAACCAACCGTGGATAGGCGGACCACTAGACGTTGAACCCCAATCTCGTAACATGCATCTATTGGAAAGATATCCTAGAAGCTACTTGAATTCCCACTTATAAACTCCCGAAACTTTCTGGTTATGCAATCAGGTGTTGGGGATACATGGGAAGCATAATATCTCACCCAAACTAACAAATCCTACATCCAGCTATATCCATCCTTCAACACATAACCAAGAAACCTTCGGAAATCATTTACCTCAACCTTCGAAAAGCATCCATTATACGAGTTATGGCAATACTCCCGAACTCCCGCCCAAGTACCGGGTGGCGTCGAGGTTATCTCACCAACAACTGCATAAAAGAGATTTTCGATGTCGGCGAACTCAGGTATTCCAGAACTGCGACGATAAAATTGTGACGACAACACCTCGGAGCTCAACTCCCCGGGACACTGCCACAACCCCTAAATATCAGGAGGCACCAAGAACAATGTTCTCGTCACAAAACCGTCGGAACGATTCCAAGATACCCACGTGATCCTAAAAAAAATTCATGAAATTTGAGGAGAGAAGAGTCAAAACTCTACGTCAGGAGGCCTCACCAGAGTGATGAAGGGACTGAGGAGTAAAAGAATCCTACTCTCCGATATATATAATCCTAAGACTCAAAACATTTTGTTCTATACTCAACAACGTCAGCGATTCGATCAAGCAGGGGGCTCCTAAGTCGGGGAAGGCTCTGATTACCAACTTGTAACACCCACGATGCGGCTATATCTCCCACGTATCGGGGCACGACTTAGAGGCATAACCGCATGGTAGGCATGTCGCAAGAGGGGTAATCTTTACACATCCCATGAACTAAATAAGAAAGGGATAAATAGTCGGCTTACAATCGCCACTTCACACAATACATAAATATATCATACATCATCCAGAATACAATCAAGGTCCGACTACAGAACCAAAATAAAAGAAGACAACCCCAAATGCTAGATCCCCGATCGTCCCAACTGGGCTCCACTACTGATCAACAGGAAACGAAACAAAACAACGGAAAGATCTTCATCGAGCTCCCACTTGAGCTGGGTTGCGTCACCTACACTGGCATCATCGGCACCTGCATCTGTTTGGAAGTATCTGTGAGTCACGAGGACTCAGCAATCTCACACCCTTGCGATCAAGACTATTTAAGCTTAAAGGTAGGAAAAGGTAGTGAGGTGGAGCTGCAGCAAGCACTAAGCATATATGGTGGCTAACTTACGCAAAAGAGAGCGAGAAGAGAAGCAAAGCACGGTTGAGAAGCTAATGGTGATCAACAAGTGATCCTGAAGCTACTTACGTTCAAGCATAACTCCAAAGCCATGTTCACTTCCCGGACTCCGTCGGAAAGAGACCATCACGGCTACACACGCGGTTGATGCATTTTAATTAAGTTAAGTGTCAAGTTCTCTACAACCGGACATTAACAAATTCCCATCTGCCCATAACCGCGGGCACGGCTTTCGAAAGTTCAAACCCTGCAGGGGTGTCCCAACTTAGCCCATCACAAGTTGTCATGGTCAACAAAGGATATTCCTTCTCCCAGGAAGACCCGATCAGCCTCGGAATCCCGGTTACAAGACATTTTGACAATGGTAAAACAAGACCAGCAAGACCGCCCGATGCGCCGACATCCCGATAGGAGCTGCACATATCTCGTTCTCAGGGCAACACCGGATTGTCCAAGATTCCGGTAGGCCAACCCAGAGTTGCCCCTAGTGGCCACCGGCGGCTGACATGTTCGGACCAACACTTAGACAAGCACTGGACTGGGGGGGTTTAAATAAAGATGACCCTTGAGTCTGCAGAACCCAAGGGAAGGTGATAGGTTGTTAGGCAAATGTAAAACCAAGGTTGGGCCTTGCTGGAGGAGTTTTAATCAAAGCGAACTGTCAAGGGGTTCCCATAACACCCAACCACGTAAGGGACGCAAAATCAAGGAACATAACACCGGTATGAAGGAAACTAGAGTGGCAAGAGTGGAACAAAACACCAGGCATAAGGCCGAGCCTTCCACCCTTTACCAAGTATATAGATGCATTAATTAAATAGGAGATATTGTGATATCCCCACATATCCATGTTACAACATGGAACAAACTTCATCTTCACCTGCAACTAGCAACGCTATAAGAGGGGCTGAGCAAAAGCGGTAACATAGCCAAACAACGGCTTGCTAGGAAAATGTGGGTTAGAGGCTTGACATGGCAATATGGGAGGCTTGATAAGCAAGTGGTAGGTAGCACGGCATAGCAATAGAGCGAACAACTAGCAAGCAAAGATAGAAGTGATTTCAAGGGTATGGTCATCTTGCCTGAAATCCCGCAAGGAAGAAGAACGAGTCCATGAAGAAGACAAACGGACGGAGTCGAACGGATCCTCACAAACATGATGCGCTGACATCCCGATAGGAGCTGCACATATCTCGTTCTCAGGGCAACACCGGATTGTCCAAGATTCCGGTAGGCCAACCTAGAGTTGCCCCTGGTGGCCACCGGCGGCTGACAGGTTCGGACCAACACTTAGACAAGCACTGGCCCGGGGGGTTTAAATAAAGATGACCCTTGAGTCTGCAGAACCCAAGGGAAGGATATCGGTTGTTAGACAAATGTAAAACCAATGTTGGGCCTTGCTGTAGGATTTTTAATCAAAACGAACTATCAAGGGGTTCTCATAACACCCAACCGCGTAAGGGACGCAAAATCAAGGAACATAACACCGGTATGACGGAAACTAGGGCGGCAAGAGTGAAACAAAACACTAGGCATAAGGCCGAGCCTTCCACCCTTTACCAAGTATATAGATGCATTAATTAAATAAGAGATATTGTGATATCCCAACATATCCATGTTACAACATGGAACAAACTTCATCTTCACCTGCAACTAGTAACGCTATAAGAGGGTCTGAGCAAAAGTGGTAACATAGCCAAACAACGGTTTGCTGGGAAAAGGTGGGTTAGAGGCTTGACATGGCAATATGGGAGGCATGATAAGAAAGTGGTAGGTAGCGCAGCATAGCAATAGAGAGAAAAACTAGCAAGCAAATATAGAAGTGATTTCGAGGGTATGGTCATCTTGTCTGAAATCCCGCAAGGAAGAAGAACGAGTCCATGAAGAAGACAAACGGACCGAGTTGAACGGATCCTCACAAACGCGACGTTATCGGAACTAACCCGAAGAAGCAACACCAGAAAGAAGCAAACAACAAGGTAGACAACCAAGCATAAGCATGGCATGATGCACAATCAAGTATGATGCATGCCCGGTTTAAAGAGGCATGGCATGGCAAAGTGCACAAACAACACTACAAGTTAAGTGGAGCTCAATATGCATCGGGATGCATATTGACAAAACACCACATTCCATTATTTAGTTCATTCCCGATTAGGTACTCAACAAAATTAAATGTTGGTTAACATGGCAAGAGGTGAAACATGAGTAAAATACACAGCTAGACATTTTAAATGAGGCCAGAAACATCAAACAACAATTCCAGTAAATCCTCATGTGCATCTAGCAATTTAATGCAAACAACAATTTTAACCATTTTAAATGTTGTTATCATGATGCGAATGACATTTGCAAGTTTAAGAAATTTTAAGAAAACATTGGCATGAGCATGTTATGAAGCATTTGTCATCGTGGCGAAAACGAAAGGGGTGCCATGGCAGCGACAACGGAAATTGTGCCATGGCAACATTCCGGTTCCTGTAACTCGATTGAGATGTCGTGCAAAGGAAGTGTGACGGGAGCGTGTCATGCAAGATGATGGAGTGATCCCGGTTGCCGGGTTCCCACGGGTGGACGGCATGGCAACGAGGAGAAACATGCAAGCGACAATTTCAGACACGGTGCAAATGCAGGGTTCATCTTATTCAACACACATGCATTCGGTCCACGGACGGTCGTCTCGATGGTTATACCTTTCAAAGCGTGCATTATCGGAACGGGTCAAGTTCGTAGAGGGAAGTAGGCGTTCTCTCGACGGCGGTAGTGGAAGTAGTTGTTCTCGCTTCTTAGATGTTCACACTCCGTAGGTGTTCGGGATCAAAACAAGGAACTTGACGTCCACAGGTCTTCGAGGATCGACGGTACATGTTCTGTAGACGTTCAGGCGGCGGTAGTGGTACACGGTTCATAGACGTTCATAGTCATGGCGAGGAACTTGACGAAACCCAAGGCGACTGTAGTTGTACACGGCCACGAGTCGTCGATCGTTCGGGTCCGACTTGCGGGTCTTGCCGGCATGAAGGGGTATTTGGAGTTTTCGTAGAGGTACTCTCGATGTTGGCAACGGTAGTGGTTCCCGTTCGTTTGGAGAGATGCTTGGTGAATCCACATAATCGTACATGGGTCTTGTCGGATCCATAGAGACGGGAACTTGGCGCATCACTAGACTTGGCGATCTTGAAGAAATGAAGGAGCGTCGAGGGGCTTGCTGGTCCCTGCCTCGGTAGGTCTCCGGAGATGCATGGAGGAAGCTCGAGCTACTGGTTGCTGGCGCATGGTCAAGCGGCGGCTGGAAGAACTGGCCGGCGTCGGCCTTGGCATGAAGAAGGGAAGCGGCGATAGCTGCTGGTTGTTGGCAGAGGACGGACGGAGCAGAGTTGCTCCGGCAAACTGCGGTAGAAGCTAGCAGGGTCCAGCGGGAGCTCCTACAGGGTGCAGCCGCAACGAGGGGCGGCCTCTGGGCGTTGTGGTCGACGTAGAGGAAGAAGGGGCGCGACGGAGATGGACGGCGTTGGCGGAGATGCAGGTGCGGGGTCACCGGAGTTGACCTCTGGTGGCATCGCGGGAGACGCAGGCGCAGCGTCCTGGCGAGGCGACGGCGTAGAGGAGGGCCGACGAGGGGGCGTGACGGAGCTCGGCGGGCACGCTCCTCTGGGCGCGGACAAGGACGGCGGCGGGCGGCCGTGAGGGACCTCCTGTCCAAGGCGCGGCGGTGGGAGCTCCGGCCTGGGTAGTCGGGGACGAGACCGAGGCCGGGGAGGGAGCGGCCGGCAGAGGCCGGAGCCAGAAGTCGATGCGGCGGAGCTCCTGCATGGCGACATGCGAGGCAGCAAGGAGGAGGCGCTCGGGGTCGGGCGTGTGTGCGGAGGCGGCGGCCTGGAGGGATCGAGAGGAGAGAGAAAGAGGAAGATGGGATCGGGCAGGGATCGAGGGTGATGGTGGTTCGGGCATGCGTTTCCCTGGTGACGGCGCTAGGAGGAGGCAGGGGAAGTTGGGGATCGATCAGATGGGTTCTCGCCCTGGTGCTAGGGTTACGAGGGGAGTGGGCCTTGGGCCAAATTGGGCTGTGGGCTCCCTTCTCTCTTTCTCTCTTCTCTTCTTATTTTCTTTAGCAGAAAACAATTAAGTAGAAGAAAAAGGAAAGAGGGAGGTTAGGGAAAGAATTTGAGTACGTGGATAAATTTCCCGGACTCGCAAAAATACGAGGAACTTGAAAAAAAATGGCTTGAGGATTTTTAGAGGAAGTAAAATCCACACGCCTTGGATTTTACTCGGCAAGCTTGAATTTCGAAACCCATTCGAATGAAATCCAAATGGGTTGAAATTATAGGAGGTGATCCTACACAATAGATGTGATTTATGGGCAGATTTGGAACATTAATGAAGAAAGGAAAATTGCAACCCAATGTGCAATGTAACTTAAAAGGTCGAAAAGGAAAGATAGGAGGTTGAGTCAGGTAAGAGAAGAGTTGAAGAGTAGTGCAATTGTGTTATGGGTATTCCAAGTTAATGGAATATTTTATAATAGCTCCCTAAATATTAGGAGGATATGTTATAAAGAGAACTCACCATGTGAATTTCCTCAATTTAAATGGATCGAAGATCCATACAGTTTATTTAGTTGAGTTGGAAAGATTAATTAAAGACATGATGACATGATGCCATGCACATGATGCAATGATGAATGCAACAAGCAAAAACAAATCACACAACGAATCTCGGAAACCCTGGAAGGCATCTGAAGCTCCGGTCTTGGGGCGTCACACGGAGGTCATTGCAGAGCCCACTACAGCGTCACCACCAGAGCCTTTGCAGGCGAAGACTACTTTTGTCAGGATAAATTGTACTAGTTGTCTCCCTTTGAATTTCTCCATTGTGGGATCCCTTCCCGCCTACATTTGGGAAGAGGATCAAGGCCGCTATAAATAGGACTTAGCCACCACCCGAGAGAGGGATCGGATCATTCAGACCATCCTCACACCCACCATCTCATCAAGCTCAAGAACACCTCACCTCCTGAGGCGGTTCGTCCTTTGTACTAGTTCATCCTCAACCCCTCGAGGCAATCCACCACAAAGCTTGAGTAGGGTACTACACCGCAAGGTGGCCCAAACTAGGATAAACTGCTATGTCTCTTGTCCCTTGGGTTCGTCGAGCGGCTGTGGATTCATTGGGCCATCGGGTTGGGGAGAGGGAGTTCTTCATTCGCACCCCAGTGTTCGAACCTCTCAAGGGTCTGCGGGGCCCCAGGATCCGACAGTTGTGCCTAGGTAGGATTGCGACGTGTTGATCTTCCGAGGCCGGGCATGACCCAGGAAAGTGTGTCCGGCCAGAGGGATCGAGCGTGTTGGGTTATGTGGTGCACCCCTGTAGGGAAGTTTATCTATTTGAATAGCCATGTCCCTCGGTAAAAGGACGACCTGGATTTGTATTCTGACCTTATGACAACTAGAACCGGATACTTAATAAAATACACCTCTTACAAGTTCCAGATACAACCCGATGATCGCTTTCCCACAGGGCGGCGAGGGGAGAATCGCTGGGTAGGATTATGCTATGTGGTGTTCCTTGGTACTGCACTTGCTACTCTCTCCTACATGCTTCAAGATGGAGGCGGACAGAAGCGTATTCTTTGATAGGACTAGCTATCCCCCTCTTATTCTAGCATTTTGTAGTTCAGTCCACAGATACTACCCATTTCATTGATACCAATGCATATGTGGTGTAGACCCTTGCTTGCGAGTACTTTGGATGAGTACACACAGTTGCTTTGCTCCCCCTTTTCCAATTTTCTCGGATGTCGCAACCCAATGAGGGAGTACAGGAGCCAGAGGATCCCGAGGATGATTCTATGTGGAGTTCGACTTTGAGGAGTAGTTAGGAGGTCCCAGGTAGGAGGCCTTGCCTTTTCGATCGTTGTTGCTTTTGTGCTAGCCTTCTTAAGGCAGACCTTGTTTAACTTATGTCTATACTCAGATATTATTCCTTCCGCCGACTCTTGTGTATTCGAGCCCTCGAGGCCCCTGGCTTGTAATATAAAGCTTGTATTATTCTAATTTGTGTCTAGAGTTGTGTTCTGATATCTTCCCTTGAGTCCTTGATCTTGATCGTACACATTTGCATGTATGATTAGTGTATGGTCAAATCGAGGGCGTCACAAGTTGGTACCAGAGCCGACTGCCTATAGGAATCCCCCTTCCAAACACCTTGGCCAAAGTTGAGTCTACTCATTTCAAAACTTTTTACTAACATGGTTGTGTGTCTTACGGGCCCACGTCGCCATTGGGTGGTATTAGGATCTTTTACTCCTCGTCTATACTCTGGGACTCTGATCTCTCTTCTATTAGGGTTAAAGATCTTACTAACTCTGACACTAGGTTCTCGAAACTACTTTCTCCCGGAGAGCCCCTTCATTCCTGATGATCGCCTGCTTCACCAGAAGATTCTGAAGAAACCCTTCGATGTTTCCCGAGACCTTTGTACCCATCCCTCTTGCAATTCCCTACCATCGATAAATCCCTATAGATAGCTACATACACTTGCTGTCCATACTTTCATTCTAACTGATCTTCATATTACAAGATGCCCTGAACTGCTCTCCGTTGTTTCAAAAATCCTTTGAGCTTACTGCCTTGCAGTTCTTGCCACATGAATACCCCCTATGGATAATTTCTCGCACTTACCGAGTATCCGTTCTTCCCCCGTTGTTCATATGATTCACAAGATACATTGAGGTATTATCTGATCTTCCGGTAATCCTCTGCCCGCTATTTCTCTACAAATATTTGTATGCTTGAATTATGGTTGCGTTCCATATGACTAGCAATATTCATTAATATCCTTTGTCATTACCATTTCGATCCCCTTGATTCAATATGTTGCAATTTGGTCTTTTGCAATCATGGCTCCGGTCATATTGATACTCTTTGATTCCATTTCTTGGGCAAGTTAAAGAACTTGTCTTCTACAGATCAATACATCTCCACAACCTCTATCTTGATCTTCCTTTGAGTATTACCCTCCGGTATATCGAGAATATCAAAGAAGTGTGTCGCTTCCTATGAGTCTACATCTAGTATTGCTTCTCACCAATTTCAGATTTTCCCCAGGTTCTGAGTTATTAGTCACTCGAGAACACCGATAAGTGAATCGATTCCACACACCGATTCAATAACTCTAAGTAATTTTCATTGCTTACAAGTTTAATAATCCTGCAAGTCATTCCCTAGCCTGATCGGCTATATCATTATTGTGCTACCCGGTCCTTCTTCCCGGAGCACCACTTTCGATGATGAGCTAAGCTTACGTCGATTTTCCTCGTCATATCATTTTGCCTTGAATAGCAAGCTTGATTTTGAGTTTGTGTCATAACCATGGTTCCAATCACCTTGCGCTCCATCATTCGTTTGACTTGATGTCATCGCCGATAGATTACATCTTCATGAAATCTCTCGACAAATGTGTCATGATCATCATCAACATTTTAACTTCTTCCGAGGTATCAATCAAATTCATGATGAGAAATACCATCCTTTCCCTTCGATGATTTATGTTATCATCGACAACATTCTTGCCTCCCCCCCATAAACTTGTTCATGTTTTGTGTTGTATCTTGATTTCCTTGCTATCTAGCTTATATTATGTTCTACCTTGAAGTATTACTATCTTTCCTGTCAAGGATATTGTGGGGATTGCTCCACCTCTTAAGAATTCTTGGTATTGTGATACTTCTCACCATCACCATTCTTTCTTAGTCCCCATGTAGATTCTTACCGGGATTTCAACAAGAGAACGACGCTTCTTGGATTCTGTACTTCTAGCAACCCTATTGCTTTGAAGTTAATGGTCAACAGTTCATTCTTAGATTGTTGGCTATTGAATCACCATTCTAGCATTAATCATGCTACCTAAGACCATATTTCGGGTGCACCTTTCAACCAATGTTTAATTGTGTATGTTTTCCTTGATCATACATCATAATATCATTTGATCTGACAAATGTTATCTCCGTGCTTACATAATTGTGGAAATCCATTTTTTGGAAATCTTGATGAATTGTCGCTGAGTCCATCACCCACCCCTCATCTACTCCTTGGTTTAATGATGAACTATTGTTTCAGAACTCGCTCCCATAGTTCATTTCCTGATAATCTTACAATGTCATCTCGTCAATTTGTGTCGCACCTTTCTTCTCAGGCATCCTGAGTCTGAGGTATCCTGACCCCAATCACATCTGAATCTCGGTGAGATATGATGGATGGAACATATTTTCGAGAGTTTTAATGTTGGTCTTCATATGACCCGGAGAGGTGGTGTCATACCTAACCCACCTAGCCGGAGGCCCTATTGTAATAGTTTCCTTTTTAGCAAGGTTAATCATTCTTCCATGAGGGAATTGTTAGACTTATTCTATAAGTTATTCCTGACGAATCCTTTGAGTATCCAAAGTCCGACCTTGATTGAAGACCGTGTCTATGGTATCTCGAAACATGTTTGTGGTACTCCGATATTCAATAAGAACATTTGTAGCACAATGCTAAATTTTCTTTATCAATTATCCTAACACCGTTGTATGGGTAATGTCATGAAATTCCTCTCCCCTTACCTAAATGGTTTTCTACCTTCTATCCTATCGTGGATGTCATGCTCTGCTTATCCTTGGGAAGGATATACCCTTGAAATATGTGTTTAAACACATTTTCCTTTCCATTGTTTTGTTTAACCTTTCTTGTGATCTATATGATATAAGCAGTAATATTCTTCTGATTATGTAAACACCTTAGTGTACAACCGTGTCAGTAAGACCTGTTACTATTGTTGAAAACATCTCGGTAACCACCGAAGGACGAGAACTTTGCCTCTTGCCCTTGGTACCGATGTTGTTGCCGACATAACTGACATGCTATTCTCTGTCATGCCTTGCTATCATAACCATGCAAGAAGTCAGTTCCTTTCCTAATTTTAACCCACATGGTGGCCATAACCGATAGTTTCACAGGATCGAAACCTGACTCTCATGTACATCCCTATTTCCAAAGTTATTCCTCACGCTTGGCTTCGTATGTAAATCACGAGCCACCTTCCTAGAAATGATCTATTTTGGTATAAAAAACAATACTTGTTCCCGTTGCTCTGAACCCTTTTCACACTTTGTTTTAGGGATCGAACGGTTGTCTATCTGCTCGAAACTTCTATTCGCACCTTCTTACTTCGCTCTTGATATTTTCTTAAGTATCAATTCGAGAGTTACTTTCCGCCACCTTCCCTGATGCTATCTACCAGATAAGCAACCCTGTAGAGGTCCATTCCTTCAAAGTTACCCCTTATGCTTTTCATAAATATGATGGAGTTCCCGAAGAAAGGATGACGACTTCATCATGATGACCTGAAGTAGAGAAATGAAGACATCAATGAGAGGGATCAATTCCTTTGAGAAGAGCAACCAAATACAAGAAGATCCGTTAGAATTTCGTAACCAGAACTTTCCCCCTTACTCCCCTCTTAAATCTCAGGACCAGATTTCTTGTAGTGGAGGAGATTTGTAACATCTCGATAATCAAGCTACAGTAGCCTCACCCTAATGTGCCATGTCATCATGTTTTACTAAGCCATTTTGCCACTTGGTGAAAACAGGGGTCAAATTCAAATTCCAAAAACAAGTCAAATAATTATTTCTACGAACTGTCAAGTAAAGATGTTCGATGGGTTCCAAATATTCACTAACTAGTTGTCGTGTGAAATTAATATCTTTCAGAATATAAAAATGACCCGGGATATTAAACAGTGGACCAACAACACCTTTTATCCCAGTTAAGAATAAACTCAAACATAATAAATTATTTTTGGGCCCAAACTTTTTGTAGTAGTGCAAAATAATGCATAGTAATTATATGGGAAGGTTTCACATTTTACAAAAGTAATTTGATGCAAAAAGAAAATACAAGACAGTAGTTAGATAAGAAAATAGAAAACAATACAAAAAATAATGAAAAATAAAAGACGTAATCTATTGGGCCACTTGGCCCATCTAGCACAACCGGCCTAGCCACTCCCCTCATCCCCTTCATCTCGCTATAGGGCGGCAGGGGGCCGTGGCAGCCATCGGCCGGCCATGGCTGTGCGTGGTGGCCATCCCGCGCCCCCCGGCGCCTACAAGATGAACCCTGCGACCCCTCTAGAACCCTAGCACCATTCCCCCTTTCCCCGCGCCGTTTTTATTCTCCCCTACACTCGCTGGACGCCGTCATCGAAATGGCCCCGTCGCAAGCATGTCTACCGGCCACCATTCTTCGTCCTGCACTGTCCAAGAGCTCCGTCACGCTCTTTTCCTTTGACTACTTCACCGGATTGAGCTCGGGGAGCCATGCCATCGTCGCCCTCATCATTTTCCTCCATCACGGCCACTGTGGCCTCGCCGTCGATCTGCGTCTCTTCGTCCACCCCGGCCCCGTACGAGCTCACCATCAGCTCTCCCCCAGTGAGCAGCCTCGACCCCCTCCCTCTTTCCCCTCGTAACCGTCGCTATAGGCCGCCGTCATCGGGCGCTGGGAGCTCCGTGCGCCCGCGCCCCCTGGTCGCGTTCGCTCATGCCCATGGCCACGCGCACCCCTACCGCTTCCCTGCGAGCCCCTGTGGACGTCCCCTGCTCATCCAGCCCCCCTCACTCATGCGCTTGCTGCTGCTTTGTGTTGCAGCCACGCCCAGCCTGCTCCTCTACCAAGTGGCTCTATCATGCCCAGCTGCCCGATCAGGCCCCACTCCCCCTGGTGCCATGCGGGCTGCCACCTAGCGCCTCGCTGTTGCTCCCGCCGTGCCCCGCTCCCAACCCGTCGCACGCAGCAGCCTCCTCGCTCCTGCGGCCGCTGCGCCAGCCCGCTAGCTGATGCATTCCGCCATGGCTCGCCCGTGCCGCTGCTGCTTGCCCTGCCACGACCGGCCGCACCCGTCTCCGGCCGTCGCTGCACCCCCACCCCCCCCTCATGAGTCCCCGCAGGCCGCAGCTCCAGCCGGCTGGCCACTCCTATGGCCTCGGCCATGGCCGGCGATGCACTGGTGCGCCTATGTGTGTGGTGTGCATATGGCCGGATGGGCCTCTTCCCAGTGGGGTCGGGCCCCTATTTAATAAGAGTTAGATTTAGATTAGGGTGAAATTAGGGTTTAGTTAGTCTAATGTGCAACTGACATGTGGGACCTCCCTATTTTATTAAAAACTAAATCGATTTAAAAGAATTCTGTGTGAGTGACAGGTCGGGCCCGCCTGCACTATTCACTGGTTCACCAGTGAGAAGTAGACTCGGTCAACCCAGCCTAGGGGCCCCACATGTCATTGACTTTGGCTGGCTCAGACTTGGCATTAAAATTCTTTACTATTTTAATTCGAATTTACATAATTAAAATAAATTCCTGGAATTCCTGAATATTGATAAAATTTGAAAAATCATATAAAATAATCCATAGCTCGGATGAAAATACTTTGTACATGAAAGTTGCTCAGAACGACGAGACAAATCCGAATACGCAATCCACTCGTCCACCACGCATCCCTACCATTGCGAACATGCAACAATCCCCTCTGATTCGTCTGTCCGAAAACATCAAACACTGGGAATACTTTCCCGGATGTTTCCCCCCTTCGCCGTTATCGCCTACTACTATGTTAGGTCACCCCTAGCATCACGAATTGCCATGTTATGCTTTGGGTTGCTTTGATTGCTCTATTATTTATTTGTGTTCCCCCTCCATTACTTCTTTCTGGTAGACCTTGAGACCGCTGCCGATACCCCCGTGATCGACTACATCGACGACGACCCCTCCTTGCGAGAGCAACCAGGCAGGACCCCCCTTGATCAACCCGATATAGCCTATTTCTTCTCTCTACTGCCTGCATTAGAGGAGTGTAGCATGTTACTGCTTTCGGTTAATCCTATTCTGCTGCATAGCCTGTCATTATTGCTACAATTGTTGATACCTTTACCTGCTATCCTAAATGCTTAGTATAGGATGCTAGTATTCCATCAGTGGCCCTACACTCTTGTATGTCTGCCATGCTATACTACTAGGCCGTGATCACTTCGGGAGGTGATCACGGGCATATGCTTTATACTTTATACTGTTACATTACTTATGATACTGTTCAGAGATGGGGGCTGAAGGGGCAGCTGGTTCCACCTAGGTAGTGGTGGGCCTAGGTTCCTGACGGTCCCCGAGTGTTACTTTGTGGCGGAGCAACAGGGCAGGTTGTGGCCACCTAGGAGACAGGTAGGCCTGGCCCTGGTCGGCGCCTGCGGGTACTTCAAACAACACGCTTAACGAGATCTGGATATTTGATCTAAGTCTGGCTACTGGCCTATACGCACTAACCAACTACACGGGAATAGTTATGGGCAATCGACATTGTGGTATCAGTCGAAGCCTTTTTTACGTCAGCGACTAAGAAGCGCGTGCTGGATTCGACTGGAACGCCTGCTCTTATATTAGGGAGGCTAGGTCTTCTTATCAGAAGCATACGCAACGTGCAGGTGTGCAACAAGCAATGGGCCCCGACCCCTGCGCGCTTAGGATTTTGACTGGCATGCTGACCTCTCTGTTGTGCCTAGGTAGGGCTGCGATGTGTTGATCTTCCGAGGCCGGGCATGACCCAGGAAAGTGTGTCTAGCTAGAGGGATCGAGCGTGTTGGGTTATGTGGTGCACCCCTGCAGGGAAGTTTACCTATTCTAATAGTTGCGTCCCTCGGTAAAAGGACAACCCGGACTTGTATTCTGACCTTATGACAACTAGAACCAGATGCTTAATAAAACACACCTCTTACAAGTTCCAGATACAACCCAGTGATCACTTTCCCACAAGGCGACGAGGGGAGGATCGCCGGGCAGGATTATGCTATGCGATGTTCCTTGATGTTGCACTTGCTACTCTCTCCTACATGCTTCAAGATGGAGGCGGCTAGAAGCGTAGTCTTCGATAGGACTAGCTATCCTCATCTTATTCTAGCATTCTATAGGTCAGTCCACAGATACTACCCATTTCATTGATCCCAATGCATATGTAGTGTAGATCCTTGCTTGCGAGTACTTTGGATGAGTACTCACGGTTTCTTTGCTCCCTCTTTTCCCCCTTTTCCAATTTTCTCGGATGATGCAACCAGATGATGGAGTACAGGAGCCAGAGGATCCCAAGGATGATTCTATGTGGAGTTCAATTTCGAGGAATAGTTAGGAGGTCCCAGGCAGGAGGCCTTGCCTTTTCGATCGTTGTTGCTTTTGTGCTAGCCTTCTTAAGGCAGACCTTGTTTAACTTATGTCTGTACTCATATATTATTGCTTCCTATGAACCTTGTGTATTCGAGCTTATGTATTCGATCCCTCGAGCCCCCTGGCTTGTAATATAAAGCTTCTATTATTTTAATTTGTTTCTAGAGATGTGTTGTGATACCTTCCCGTGAGTCCTTGATCTTGATCGTACACATTTGTGTGTATGATTAGTGTACAATCAAATCGAGGGTGTTCAACCTATGGAGAGTGACCTTCTGCGAGCCTTGCAAACACTGGAGAACGGCGAAGCACGTTGTGAGAACAAGCCATGCCTAAGAAAGAATGCCATAGATCTTGTGAAGCCACCGCCTCAAGTATGACAGTGACACCTTTCACATGCCCCTGTGTGCTACCCCTGCCAAGAAAATAGACAGTTCTTCTACTTCCAGTGCATACAATCTATACTACCAAGCATGCTCGAAAATCCCCTATCGGCATTGATCGCCAACAACCTCTGTATATCAGCGACAGTTGGCTCTCTCATATACTCAGAGCGGAACACTTCCACCACGGCCTTGTAGAAACTATACACTGAGAGGAGACATGTGGACTCACTCATATGAACATACTCTTCCACAAGATTACTAGGAATTCCATATGCAAGCATGCAGATAGCCGCAGTGCATTTTTGGTAAGAAGAGAAACCAAGCTTGCCAAGGGCATCCCCTTTGCACTCAAAGTATGGGTCATATCCTACCACTCCCTCCAAAATACGAATGAACACATGTCTCCTCATTCGGAGTCGCCGACGAAATTGATGTGGTTTGAAGAGTACGGCATTCTCAAAGTAATTGGCATAGAGAAGGGCATAGCCTTTCTCCCTATTGCGGTTCAAGGCTGGAGCATGGCCGGGGATTGATTCCCCAACCGAGGTCGCTTCCTACTAATGTGGTCATGGACGACCAATGCAGCCACCACAAACTCTTCATGATCCAAGGACGAATCATCCGATGAGCAAATGAAGTTGCAAAAAAATACCCATCCCCGCTATCCATTGTACCTTGTGAGCAAAGCGTCGAACCCCTTGCGGTCGTTGTGGAGACAAGGCCGGAAAGAGCATGTCAAGCTCCCCTCGTAGGCAGCAAAGTAAGGTTGGGGTCGGTGCTGGTCATTGGCGCCCTACGGCAATGCAGCGCCCACCAGAAGTTGTAGGGGTCGACGGGCGACGCCAGCGGCCGTAGCTTCTCTCCCACCTGCAACAAGGAACCATGAACGCTGGCAAAAAGCTTTCCAGAACGCGGGCGTGGGACGGTTATGGCATGGTGTGGTCGTCGTTCAAACGGCCTTGGTGGAAGGCGACGCGGCCGGCAAGGGGGTGGCGGCGGTGATGGCGGGGGCGGAGGGAGGGCAGTGGAAGAGAAAAGGGGTGTCTGTGCCATCGACGAGCGGGCCAGCGAAGGACAAGGGCACACGCCCCGCCCGTCCGCGTGATGGGGAATGTAGCATGAAATTTCAAAAATATTCCTACGCTCACGCAAGATCTATCTGGGAGATGTATAGCAACGAGAGGGGGAGAGTGTGTCCACGTACCATCATAGACCGAAAGCAGAAGCGTTTGACAACGCGGTTGATGTAGTCGAACTTCTTCTCGTTCCGACCGATCAAGCACCGATTGTACGACACCTCCAAGTTCTGCACACGTTCTGCTCGATGACGTCCCTCGAACTCTTGATCTAGCAAAGTGTCGAGGGAGAGTTTCATCAGCACGACGGCATGGTGATGGTGATGGTGAAGTGATCTGCGTAGGGCTTCGCCTAAGCACTACGTGAATATGACCAGAGGCGTAAACTATGGACGGGGACGCCGCACATGGCTAACAATGTTTGTTGTATGTTCTAGGCGCCCCCTCCCCACATATATATAGCAGGGGATAGCCATGGGGCGCCCCAAGTAGGAGGAATCCTACTTGGGGGCCTTGTCCAATTCGCCCCCTACCATCTGTTCCGGAGAGGGAAGGAAAGGGGAGAGAGAAGGGAAGGAAGGGGGAGGCCGAATTGCCTCCCTTTCCTTCTCTCTTCCCCTTTTACTTTCCTCTTCCTATTTGGCCATCAAGGGGGGTGCAGCAGCCCATGCTAGCTGTTGTGTTTCCCCTCTTGGTCCAATAGGCCCAAATCTTTGCCGAGGGGTACCCAGAACCCCTTCTGATGACTCGATATGTACTCGGTACCCCCAGAACACTTCCGGTGTCCAAATACTATCGTCCTATATATGATTATTTACCTCTCGTCCATTTCGAGACTCCTCATCATTTCCGTGAACTCATCTGGGATTCTGAACAACATTCGGCCACCAAATCATATAACACATATAATACAAAATCGTCAATGAACGTTAAGCGTGCGGACCCTACGGGTTCGAGAACTATGTAGACATGGCCGAGACACCTCTCTGGTCAATAACAAACTACGGAACCTGGATGCTCATATTGGTTCCCACATATTCTATGAAGATCTTTATCGGTCGTACCGTAATGACAACATATGCTATTCCCTTTGTCATCGGTATGTTACTTCCCGAGATTAGATCGTCGGTATCTTCATACCTAGTTAAATCTCGTTATGGAAAAGTATGTTTACTCGTTCCATAATACATCATCCCGAACTCATTAGTCACACTGCTTACAAGGCTTATCATGATGTGCATTACTGAGACGGCCTAGTGATACCTCTCCGATACTCGAAGTGACAAATCCTAATCTCGATCTATGCCAACCCAACAAACACCGTCGGAGATACCTGTAGAGCATATTTATAATCACCCAGTTACGTTGTGACGTTTGATAGCACACAAGGTACTCCTCCGGTATCTGGGAGTTGCATAATCTCATAGTCAAAGGAATATGTATATGACATGAAGAAAGCTATAGCAATAAAACTGAATGATCAATATACTAAGCTAATGGATGGGTGTTGTCCATCACATCATTCTCCTAATGATTTGATCCAGTTTATCAAATGACAACACATGTGTATGGTTAGGAAACTTAAACATCTTTGATTAACGAGCTAGTCTAGTAGAGGCTTACTAGGGACACGGTGCTTTGTCTATATATCCACACATGTATCAAGCTTCCGGTTAATACAATTCTAGCATGAGGAATAAACATTTATCATGATATAAGGAAATATAAATAACAACCTTATAATTGCCTCTAGGGCATATTTCCTTCAGTCTCCCACTTGCACTACAGTCAATAATCTAGTTCACATCGCCATGTGATTTAACACCAATAGTTCACATCTTTATGTGATTTCACATCACCACGTGACCAACACCCGAAGGGTTTACTAGAGTCAATAATCTAGTTCACATCGCTATGTGATTAAGACCCAAAGAGTACTAATGTGTGATCATGCTTTGCTTGTGAGAGAAGTTTAGTCAACGGGTCTGCCACATTCAGATCCGTATGTATTTTGCAAATTTCTATATCTATAATGCTCTGCGTGGAGCTACTCTAGCTAATTGCTCCCACTTTCAATATGTATCCATATCAAGACTCGGAGTCATCCAGATCGGTACCAAAGCTTGCATCGGCGTAACTCTTTACGACGAACTCTTTATCACCTCCATAACCGAGAATTATTTCCTTAGTCCTCTAAGGATAATTTTGATTGTTGTCCAGTGATCTACTCCTATATCACTATTGTACTGCCTTGCCAAACTCGTGGCAAGGTATACAATAGGTCTAGTACACAGCATGTCATACTTTATAGAATCTATGGCTAAGGCATAGGGAATGACTTACATTCTCTCTCTATCTTCTGTCGTGGTCAGGCTTTGGATCTTACTCAACTTCACACCTTGCAACACAGGCAAGAACCCTTTCTTTGACTGGTCCATTTTGAACTTCTTCAAAATCTTGTCAAGGTATGTGCTTTGTGAAAGTCCTATTAAGCGACTCGATCTATCCCTATAGATCTTGATGCCCAATATATAAGTAGCTTCACCGAGGTCTTTCATTGAAAAATTCTTATTCAAGTATCCTTTTATGCTATCCAGATATTCTATATCATTTCCAATCAGCAATATGTCATCCACATATAATGTCAGAAATGCTAAAGAGCTCCCACTCACTTTCTTGTAAATACAGGCTGTATAAAACAATATGCTTTAATCACCTTATCAAAGCATATATTCCAATTCCAGGATGCTTGCACTAGTCCATAGATGGATCGCTGGAGTTTGCACACTTTGTTAGCACCTTTAGGATCGACAAAACCTTCTGGTTGCATCATATACAACTCTTATTTAAGAAACCCATTAAGGAATGCAGTTTTGACACCCGTTTGCCAGATTTCATGAAATATGGCAATTGCTAACATGATTCGGACAGACTTAAGCATCGCTACTAGTGAGAAAATCTCATCGTAGTCAACACCTTGAACTTGTCGAAAACCTTTTGCGACAAGTCGAGCTTTGTTGACAGTAACACTACCATCAGCACCCGTCTTCCTCTTAAAGATCCATTTATTCTCAATGGTTTGCCGATCATCGGGCAAGTCCACCAAAATTCACACTTTGTTCTCATACAAGGATCCTATCTCAGATTTCGTGGCCTCAAGCCATTTTTCAGAATCTAGGCTCATCATCGCTTCCTCATAGTTTGTAGGTTCGTCATGGTCTAGTAACATGACTTCCAAAACCGGATTACCGTACCACTCTGGAGCGGAACGTGCTCTGTTTGACCTACGAGGTTCGGTAGTAACTTGATCTATAGTTTCATGATCATTATCATTAGCTTCCTCTTTAGTTGGTGTAGGCATCATGGGGACGGTTTTCTATGATGAGCTACTTTCCAATTCAAGAGAAGGTACAATTACTTCATCAAGTTCTACTTTCCTTGTAATGCCCCGGATGTAACACTCCATAATTGTTACTCCAACTCTTGCCATTTCCTGCTATGTTATATGTTCTATCCTCCTTGGTTGGGGTTTTGACTTCGTTTTGCATTTTGTTCATGTCATGAATTTCATCTCATGTCACCATGTGCATCTCCTTTGCATTCGTGTTCGTCTCATGCATCCGGTCATTTTCCCCGTTGTCCATTTCGGAATCCGATACTCACACATGCACCCGTTGCACCCCTCAGATCTCATTTCGTGAGCGGGAAAAAACATTCTCGGAATGGGCCGAGATTTGTCGAGTGGCCCTGGTATGTCACCGGTAGTCCGCTTGTCAAATTTCATTCCATTTGGAGGACGTTTCATGCCCCAAGGTTAACCATGTAACCGCAAAACCCCTCTCTCTTTGCAGCCCAGCACCCCTCCAAAACAGCCCACAAGCCCATCTAAACCCCATCCATACTCTCCATAGTTGGATCACGATCGTGTGGGCGAAAACCACACCTCATTTGGACTCTCCTAGCTTCCCCTACCTATAAATATGCCTCTCCCCCCGAAAATTGCGGATCAAACCCTAGCCACCACCTCCTCCACGCTGCCGGACACGTCCGCTCCGGCCGGATGCGTCCGCCACCGCCCGCACCAATCAGTCGCTGCCACCTGTACACCGCACTGCCCCTCCGCCGCCGCCCCTCCGCCGCCGGCCCGCCGATCCTAGGCGCAGCCCTCCCGGCCCGTGCACCCGAGCCAGCCGCCGCCCACTTCGCGCCGCCGCCTGACCTCGCCTTCCCGCGCATCTACCACCGCCCGACCTCGCCTTCCCGCTGCGCCGCCGCCGGCGACCATGAGCTCACCGCCCCTTCACCGTCGCCAGTTCGCCTCCTCGTCGCCGGCCTCGCCATCGTCCAAATCCGACACCCTGCGCCCGCCTCCGGCCGCCCCTACTACTCCGACCGCCTCCATGCCCAACTCCGGCGAGATCTGCCACCACCTCGTTTTCCGTGCATGGGCCAAACCTAGATTCAGAGGTGATGATTTTCTCTAAGTCCTTGAATTTCTATCTTATGTGCACATGTTTGACATGCCATATGTCCATGCCCTTAGCTCTGATTTGTGCATATGATATATCGACATGTCCGTCTCGTGATGCTCTTCATGTTAGTATCACTTGCATGCATGTTACTGTCCATATTGTTGCCCTAATCTTCATTGCAAAAGTGCTAAATGATGTTGTCTGCTGGTATTCATCATAACTTGCTGATTTGTCATTTTCATAGCATTGTGTGTGCATCCTTTGACCATCATGTCTACATGTTTAGGAGCATCTTCATTCCATCTTTATAGTGGTGCAAGCCTTGTATTTTTATGAGCTCTGTGGTGACTAGCACAAGAATGCAAAGTAGGACACATGATGTTGCTGATTTCATGCACTTAGTAATTCTGCCAAGTCTTTGCCTGTTACATTATGTTGCTATGTTGACTTGTTGCCACTAGTAGATCCATGCATATTTTGGTGAAGTTCAATAAGAGTGTTTTGAAGATATGTTTATGCTCTACTCATTCATGCCTCTGGTTGTAATTATGGGGTAGTGTAGCTTGTCATTACCATGCTCTACTTTTGCTAAATATTGTTGCTGTTAGTTTGTTAATAGGAAGTTCATTTTTGCCATGTGTTTTGCTAGTAATCCATGCACCCTATGACTATGTTATTGCCATGTTTAGCTTCATAAGTGCGTCTTCTTACTGTTGGTTACCTTGAGATTCCATGAAATGCTTTGTGGTGAGTGGCATGAGCTTGCAAAGTTGCTATCATGAATCTGTTTCTACCATGCCATGTTTTTCTACTCAGTCTGGAACTGTTCATATCACTTGCCATGTTTGCATTGATGCAACCATCTTTTCAGTGCATCTTTGGCTAAAGTTTAGTAAGGGAGTTTTGTTCATTGCCTTTAGTACTAGCATGGCATGCCTTGTTTGCCATGATATGTTCCTGTAGCATGTTTTTTGCTAGCTCTAAACATTGCTACCTGATGATGTTTATGCCATGTTTAGTATTTTCACTAAGTCTGTGAAACTGTTGTCATTTGCATTTTTGCCATGCTATTTTAGGCTTGTTCTAGTGAGTTCTAGCAGGAGCTCAGTGTTCATGATTTGTAGGGCTTCACCTGTACTTCACTGCCATATGCTTTGTTGCATTATTGGAGTGATGTAGCATAGTTTCGTGATGCATCTTAAGTGCTATGCTGTTGTTAAGTGCAGTTTTGCATCGTTATTGTTTTGCTCGCCATTTGCAAACCGCGCATCTGTTTCCGGTGATCTTTATATCGATTTCGACTGAAATCACTCAATCTTTCCAGTGGCATGCTTGGTTTGCCAAGTTCATGCCATGATCATCCTTTTCCTTCTAGAGTACCCATATGCATTGCACATCATATCTTGCATTCCATGCCATGACTTGCATCATGTTGCTTGTGCATTGCATCGGGATTGATTGTTGTTCTGTTGCTTGTGTTCTTGATTTTGGTAGAGCTAGGAGACGAGTTTGTGAACGAGGATCCTGTTGAGTACGTTTACAAGGAGCAAGATTTCGACAACCCTAAGAACTTTGCAGGCAAGATGATCATTACCCCTGATATCACTTCTATATTTGCTTGCTAGTTGTTTGCTCTATCTCTATGCCGTGCTACCTACCACTTGTTTATCATGCCTCCCATATTGCCATGGCAAGCCTCTAACCCACCTTCCTAGCAAACCGTTGTTTGGCTATGTTACCGCTTTTGCTGAGCCCCTCTTATAACGTTGCTAGTTGTAGGTGCCTTGTAGGTTGTTCCTTGTTGGAACATGGATATGTTGGGATATCATAATATCTCTTATTTAATTAATGCATCTATATACTTGGCAAAGGGTGTGAGGCTTGGCCTTTTGCTCGATGTTTTGTTCCACTCTTGCCGCCCTAGTTCCGTCATACCGGTGTTATGTTCCTTGATTTTGCGTTCCTTATGCGGTTGGGGCTATGGGACCCCCTTGACAGTTCGCTTTGAATAAAACTCGTCCAGCAAGGCCCAACCTTGGTTTTACCATTTTCTTAATAACAACTAAAATTTGCCTAGGGAGTAATTAACCTGAGGATTTCTTAATCAACCCCCCGGGCCAGTGCTCCTCTGAGTGTTGGTCCGAACCGGGCAGCTTGCGGGGCCACCTCGGGGAAACTCGAGGGTTGGTTTTACTCGTAGGTTGTCCCATCTGGTGTGCCTTGAGAACGAGATATGTGCAGCTCCTATCAAGATTTGTTAGCACATTCGGGCGGTCTTGCTGGTCTTGTTTTACCATTATTGAAATGTCTTGTAACCTGGATTCCGAGACTGGTCTGGTTATTCCGGGAGAAAGAATATTCTTTGTTGATCGTGAGAGCTTGTGATGGGTGAAGTTGGGACAACCCTGCAGGGTATAAACTTTCGAGAGTCGTGCCCGCGGTTTTGTGGAAGATGGGAAGTTGTTAATATCCGGTTGTGGAGAACTTAACACTTGACTTAATTAAAATGCACCAACTGGGTGTGTAACCGTGATGGTCTCTTTTCAATGAGGTTCGGGAAGTGAAATTGATTGGGTTATGTATGAACGTAAGTAGTTCAGGATCACTTCTTGATCACTTCTAATTTACGACTGTTGCGTAGTTTCTCATCTTACCCTTGTACTCGTATGTTTGCCACCATATTTTCTTAGCGCGTGCTGCAACTCCACTTCATAACCACATCCTACCCATAAGCGTAAAAAGTCTTGATCTCGTGGGTTTTGAGATTGTTGAGTCCTCGTGACTCATTGATACTACCAAAACAGTTGCAGGTGCTGATGATACCAATGCAGGTAATGCCACCGAGCTCAACTGGGAGTTCGACGAAGACCTTGGCCGTTACTACATTCCTTTTCCGAATGATCAGTAGTGGTGCCCAGTTGGGACGATCTGGCTTTTAGCATTTGGGGTTGTCATCTTTTCATTTGGATTTGTCCGCAGTCGGACTTTGGTGTGTACTTTGAATGATGTATGAATTATTTAATCATTGTGTGACATGGCGATTGTAAGCCAACTATTGTTCTTGTACATGGGATTGTGTGAAGATGACCCTTCTTGCAACAAAATCAAAATGCGGTTATGCCTCTAAGTCGTGCCTCGACACGTGGGAGATATAGCCGTATCTTGGGCATTACAAGTTGGTAATCAGAGCCATCCCCGACTTAGGAGTCCCCTGCTTGATCGAATCACTGACGTTATTGAGTCTAGAACAAAAATGTTTTGAGTCTTAGGATTATATATATCAGAGAGTAGGATTATTTTTACTCCTCAGCCCCCTTCGTCGCTCTGGTGAGGCCTCCTGACGTAGATGTTTTGACTTTCCTCTCCTCATTTTCACTAAAAAAATTATGATCACGCGGGTATCTTGGGATCGTTCCGACATTCTTGTGACAAGAACATTGTTCTTGGTGCCTCCTGACATTTAGCGGTTGTGGCAGTGTCCCGGGTAGTTGAGCTCAGAGGTATTATCGTCACAATTTTATCGTTGCAGTTCTGGAATACCTGAGTTCGCCGACACCGAAAATATCTTTTATGCAGTTAGTGGTGAGATAACCTCGATGTGAGGGCATATTTATCCCTTAGTTGTTTTGGTGATTGATGACAATGCGTTTGCAGACTAATCATGTGCATTGAGTATTTCAGACATATCATGACTAGGCACAAGATGATTTGATGCCCCTCAAAAACTGTTGAAGACGGTGTTTCTCTATGTTTCTTTTCGGTGGGTTTGAGTCATTGGAAAGCCGTACTATTAAGAGGGGGTCCGCGTCGGAAAGGTTTGGGTGGAATCATCACGTACACGTCTACTCCTTTTGCACCACCTTTCCTTTGGCTCCTTGGGGCTTCCTCCGTTTATCCGTGTCTCTGCGAAATGAAGGACTCCTAGTGTTGTTGCTCTGAGGCTCGTGGTAGTACTGCTCCTTGGAGCGGTAGTACCGCGGGGCCTTGCGGTAGTTCCAGCCGTAGGCGCGGTAGTACCGCAGGTGCTCGTGGTAGTACTGCTTCTAGGGAGCGGTAGTACGATGGCCTCAGGCCAGGCTCAGCTGCTCCAATGGTTGTAGGGGTGGATGTAATTTTTTACATCCGTGTCCTATGCGGTAGTACCGCCCCTTGGGTGCGGTAGTACCATGAGCCCTGGCCTGGCACGGCAACATGAGCGGAAGTAGGGGCGGATGTAATTTGTTACATCCGCGCCAAATGCGGTAGTACCGCTCCAGGCTTGCGGTACTACTGTGTCGGATATTTGCACAAGTCCAACTCAGTGGAAGTTGTCACGGATGTATTTTTATATGTTCGTGCCTTCCCATATCTGGACTATCCCTGCCTTGCGGTAGTACCGCGCCAGCGGTTCTACCGCCCTCTGCTTCATCGCATCAGGGTGAGTTTGGTTCCTGCTGCTTGGGCAGTAGTACCACGATGCCTCGCGGTAGTACCGTGTGCCCAAGCGGTAGTACCGCGTCCCTAGTGCGGTAGTACCGTGCTTCGCAGGCTGAGTTGGTGGATAACGCTAAGATTTGTTCTTCCACTATATAAGGGGTGTCTTCTTCTCCAAGTTGTCTACCTCTTCCACCTCTAAGCTCCATTGTTGCTCCAAGCTCCATTTTCGCCCGATCTCTCTCCCTAGCCGATCAAACTTGTTGATCTCCTAGGGATTGGTTGAGAAGGCCTAGATCTACACATCCACCAAGAGATATTTGATTCCCCCACTAATCCCTTGCGGATCTTGTTACTCTTGGGTGTTTGACGACCCTAGATGGTTGAGGTCACCGTGGATCCATATTCCATCGTGGTGAAGCTTCATGGTGTCATTGGGAGCCTCCAATTAAGTTGTGGAGATAGCCCCAACCTTGTTTGTAAAGGTCCGGTCGTCGCCTCCAAGGGCACCAATAGTGGAATCAGGGCATCTCGCATTGTGTGAGGGCATGAGGAGAATACGGTGGCCCTGGTGGCTTCTTGGGGAGCATTGTGCCTCCACACCGCTCCAACGGAGACGTACTTCCCCTCAAAAGGAAGGAACTTCAGTAACACATCCTCATCTTCACCGGCTCCACTCTTGGTTATCTCATGCCTTTACTTGTGCAAGCTTATTTGTATTATATCCCTTACTTGCTTGTGTGCTTGTTGTTGTTACATCATATAGGTTGCTCACCTAGTTGCATATCTAGACAACCTACTTTGATGCGAAGTTTAAATTGGTAAAGAAAAGTTAAAAAATGTTAGTTGCCTATTCACCCCCCCCCTCTAGTCAACTATATCGATCCTTTCAATTGGTATCAGAGCCTCTTCTCTTTTTTGAAGGACTTTACCGTCCAAAGAGTATGGTTGACACCATAGACGGTGAGGAGGAGCACTCCAGTGCGAATCCGATCTCGTCTACGGCCGTTGGGGGAACATTGGTCTCTTGTGAGGAATTCAATGTGGCTTTGGACACATTGAAAACCTCCATGACGACCGAGGTTGAAAGTATGTTTTAATAAATTCTTAGAAGGGCTTAAACTATCTACCACACCTATGAAAGTGGGTGATCCCACTAACAAGGTGACGGATGCTAACTCCGACAAGGGGGAAGCTACTAGTGAAAAGGCTCCTTCTTCTAGTGGTAAAATTGGCAACGGCATCTTTGCCCATGTGGAACCTCCACTTACTGGACCGATTCCCTCCACTCATTTGAATCATGCCGGTCCTCCCCCTAAGATTGTGAAAAATGAGGACTTTGATTCTTGGGTTTATCACTTTAAGCATCATTTGAACCATGTTAATACTAACCTTTGGAGAATCATTGAGGAAGGTTTTTATCCGCACGACCGAAGCAACTTCACCCCTAGAGAAGCCGCAGATAACCAATTCAATGAAAATGCTCTCTTCATCATCCAAGATGCAATTCCACCCGAAGATCTCGCTCATCTCCGGCCCTCATAGTGGCCAAGGATGCATGGCACCATGTTGTTTCCCTCTACAGGGGAAGTGCAAGCATTCAACGCTCCAACTATGAAGTGGTGCAAGATGAAGCCGATGAGTTCACAATGAAAGAAGATGAAGAACCTCGTGAGCTTTATCGGAGATTAACTACTCTCGCGATCTCACTCCAAGATCATGGGAGCAAGGATACGGATGACAATTGGATCAAGCAAAAATTCCTCAAGGCCATGATGTCATACCACAAGGCCATGTCCCCCGTCATTCGTCAACAGCCGGACTTCCACACCTTGTCCTCAAGTGAGGTGTTGGATGAGTTTGTGGCAATGAGTATCTTGGACAAGACCGCCGACAATGCGATGTTACCCTCTCAAAGAGCAAAGAAGCCCAACCTTGCCTTCAAGGCCAAGGTTAGTGTGGAAGAAGAGGACGAAGTGGAAGAAGAGGAGAGCAATCCCAAAGATACAAAATATGCTTATCATGAGCACATGGCTCTCGCTTCAAGGCAATTTTGGAACAAGAAGAACACGAGATCCAACTTCAACAAGAACAACTCAAGTGGAGCAAAGGGTAAGCCTCGTGTGAGGACATGCTACAATTGTGGCAATGTGAGTCACTTTGTTGCGGAATGCCCATATGAGAAGAGGGAAGACAATGGTGGCAAGCTCATCCAAAAAGACAAGGCCAAGTCTTTCCCCAACAAGAGCAACTTCACCAAGAAGACCCCTCCCAAGGTGATGGTGGCACAAGAAGAGTACAATGAGGACGATGATGATGAAGACGGTGAGTCAGTTGCCATGGCCTCCGTTGCCATTGCAACAACTCCACGGGTGTCTCTCTTCGACTCACCCAATGAGAACATCACCGCCATGTGCCTCATGGACAAAGCCACCAACAAGGTAACCCCCAACATCAAAACCACCATCATTACTAATCCTTCCTTGATGGATTGCATTGATGAACATGAGGGGCATAATGAGGAGGAAAACGAATTTGAGTCCTTTATGAGTAAGCTCAAGGGTAAATCCAAGAAGCACTTTGTTGCTCTCTTGGAACAACTTGGTGAAGCCAATGACATGATCGAGGCTCACAAAGATACCATCTCTAAGATGGAGGGGCATAGTCGTGACTATGCCGATGAGATTTCGGATCTCTCTAATGCTCTTGAGGAAGAGCGCAGTCATTGTTTGTCTCTTAAGGAATCGTACAATGATGACCATGCTAAACTAAATAAAGATCTTGATCATGTTGTTGTTGTATCTCGTGTGCTAAACTTCGAGAAGGCCAAACTTGGGGTTGATCTTGCTAGACTCAAAGAGGAGTTTGAATTACTTGACAAGGCTCACAAGGTCTTGAAGGGTGCTCATGCTAGCCTCAAAGAGTCTCATGATCAACTCCAAGTAAAGCTAACCAAGGAGAAAGCCATTTTTCCTCATATGGTCTTAATTGATAATGCAAATGCTACTAACCCATGTTGTGAGCATGTGCAGCTTGTTGAGGAGAATGCAAAGTTGAAGGAGCAACTTGAGAAAGGCCTTGTGTCATGCATACAAGGCGAGAAGAATCTCAACGACCTTTTGAGCAATCAAAAGGAAGTTGTGGGAAAGGAAGGGATTGGGTGTGCGCCCAAGTCCAAGAACAAGAAGAAGAATGACAAGGCCAAACGACTTCCTCCTCTCAAGCAAACCTTTGTGAAGGAGGGAGAGGGTGCTTCTAAGGAGAAGAAGAAGAACAATGTGAAGGGTAGCGATGCCAAGAAGGGCAATGCTACCCCTCCTGTCGTGGAATTGTCACGGCAGATGTCCTAGAGAAAGGACTAGTCGTGGAGCCATCGCAACTAGGAAGCTTAAAGGGGTTAATCGGGACAAAGGACACGAGAGGTTTATACTGGTTCGGCCCCTTGTGGTGAAGGTAAAGCCTAGTCCAGTTGATGTGGTATTGCTAGGTTTCGATGACCAAGGAGCGAATACGCTAGCTTGGCTCTCGATCCGTTGTTTCTTGCCCTAAGCCTCCGCCGGGTAGTCCCCTTATATACACGGGTTGACGCCCTACGGTCTATAGAGTCCCGCCTGGCTCATACAACGTGTCCGGCTCGGTGAAAACTCTTACATGCCTTACTTTGCAAGTCTTATTCATACATGGCGGTTTATACTTACGGGCCTTAAGACGCCTCTAGGCTTGGGCCTATTATAAGCCTTATCCTAAACCTTCACCATGTATACTCTTCAGGCTTCACTTAAGCAACCCACCATTGTGGTTAACCTGGCCCCTCATGGGTGTGTCATATCTGGTAGTCATATCCCCAACATTAGGCCCCAGGTTGATTTGAACTTTGTTCATGTCAATCTTCAACACTTAGAAGAAAACCATCTTCCACTGCTTGTAAAAGCTTTATAAACCGCCATGAAGTCACCTTCAGAAAACTTGGAAACCCGCCACGACGTCATCTTAATGGATCTTTATCTTAAATGCCTTCCGAAAATCGAGGCGCCTAATTAGCTGGATAATCATCATTTTAGCCTTCCTCGTTTTTCGCACCTGCCTGTTCACCTATCTCCTTATAAATAGGCACGGCTGGTCTTCCTCATTCTTCTCCTTCCTTCTCTCACAACCCCTCTTTCGCTCGAGCTCCACCGCCGCTGTAACGCTCATCGTCGTCCTCAACCTTGGCCGCTGCATCAACCTGAGCTTGTCCCGAGAACGGCGGCGACCCTCTGATACATCTCCAACGTATCTATAATTTTTGATTGCTCCATGCTATATTCTTTTGTTTTGGGCATTATTGGGCTTTATTATCCACTTTTATATTATTTTTGGGACTAACCTATTGACCCAGAGCCCAGTGCCAGTTCCTATTTTTTCCCTTGTTTTAGTGTTTCGAAGAAAAGGAATATGAAACGGAGTAGAAACAGAATGAAACCTTCTAGAGAAGTTATTTTTGGAAGGAAAGCAACCTGATAGACTTGGAGTGCACGTCAGGAAAGAAACGAGGGAGCCACGAGGTAGGGGGCGCGCCCACCCCCCTAGGGCGCGCCCTCCATCCTCGTGGGCCTCTCGTGGCTCCCCTAACGTATTTCGTCCGCCTATATATATCCGTATAACCAAAAACGATCAAAGATCACAATAGATCGGGAGTTCCGCTGCCAGAAGCCTCCGTAGCCACCGAAAACCAATCTAGACCCGTTCCGGCACCCTACCGGAGGGGGAATCCCTCTCCGGTGGCCATCTTCATCATCCGACTGCTCTCCATGATGAGGAGGGAGTAGTTCTCCCTCGGGGCTGAGGGTATGTACTAGTAGCTATGTGTTTGATCTCTCTCTCTCTCTCTCGTGTTCTTGAGGTGGTACGATCTTGATGTATCGCGAGCTTTGCTATTATAGTTGGATCT
>NC_041390.1:264516731-264563291 GCF_002162155.2 Triticum dicoccoides | reverse complement strand
ATGGATTGAGTTTTCCCTTTGAAGTTATCTTATCGGATTGAGTCTTTAAGGATTTGAGAACACTTAATGTATGTCTTGCGTGGGATACCCGTGGTGACAATGGGGTATTCTATTGATCCACTTGATGTATGTTTTGGTGATCAACTTGCGGATTCCGCCCATGAAGCTATGCATAGGGGTTGGCACAAGTTTTCGTCTTGACTTGCCGGTAGAAACTTTGGGGCACTCTTTGAGGTCCTATGTGTTGGTTGAATAGATAAATCTGAGATTGTGTGATGCATATCGTATAATCATACCCATGGATACTTGAGGTGACATTGGAGTATCTAGATGACATTAGGGTTTTGGTTGATTTGTGTTTTAAGGTGTTATTCTAGTACGAACTCTAGGGCTGTTTGTCACACTTATAGGAATAGCCAACAAATTGATTGGAAAGAATAACTTTGAGGTGGTTTCGTACCCTACCATAATCTCTTCGTTTGTTCTCCGCTATTAGTGACTTTGGAGTGACTCTTTGTTGTATGTTGAGGGATAGTTATGTGATCCAATTATGTTATTATTGTTGAGGGAACTTGCACTAGTGAAAGTATGAACCCTAGGCCTTGTTTCAACGCATTGCAATACCGTTTACACTCACTTTATCATTACTTACCTTTTTGTTTTTATATTTTCAGATTACAAAAACCTTTATCTACCATCCATATACCACTTGTATCACCATCTCTTCGCCGAACTAGTACACCTATACAATTTACCATTGTATTGGGTGTGTTGGGGACACAAGAGACTTTTTCTTATTTGGATATTATTGCATTTCTTACAAGCATATGTTCCTCCCTCATAATAATTTTCAGTAGCATCATGAAAGAATTCAACAATATAACTATCACATAAAGCATTATTTTCATGATCTATAAGCAAAGAAATTTTATTACTCTCCACATAAGCAAAATTCTTCTCATTCGAAATAGTGGGAGTATCATAAGAAACTCGAATACTATAAATTGTTTCCACATTAAAAGAGGTTCAGAAAAGGGGTAACCATAATCATGACAAGTTTTATAAATATAATGACTACTTTTTATAGCATAAGTATCATCACAATAATCATCATAAGTAGGAGGCATGCTATCATCATTATAAATTTGCATATCAAAACTTGGGAGACTAAAAATATCATCTTCATCAAACATAGCATCCCCAAGCTTGGGCCTTTTCATATCATAAGCATAATCACTCTCATCATTAATAGTATGGATAGCACCAATAGTATAGCAATTATCATATTCTTACAAGCAAGTGCCAAAAAGATTTTCAAGACCATAAGAAGTATCATTATCTTCCACAATTATATTTTCATGAGGCACAATAGTAATAGGAGCAGCATTATTTGGGGGAGATATCTTTTTACCTCTCTTCCTTTTTCTTTTCTTCTTCTTCACCACATCATGTGTGGGTTCAATCCTCTTTTTGGAGCTCCTTATTAATGAAATTGGTTGAATAGAAGGCTCCTCCTCGTTACCTGATTCATCATAAGAAATAATAGGAAAATATTGGGAAGTCTCTTCCCTTTCGTTAGTATTCTCTTCATCCTATATTTGTTTTCTTTTCTTTATGTAATTGGCAATATAAGGATTTTCAATGCAATTCACCGCACAATACATATAAATTTCCTCTAGATCAAAATGAAGAACTCTATCAAGGGCAAATTTTGGAATATCCTTAGTTATACGTTTCATTTCTTCATAACCCAAGAGCAAACTAAGTTCATTATGATGTGCAAGGGAAATCAAATCATTACAATTTTTGGACACGATACGATCATGAAACAATTTGCATTGGGTACTAAAATGATCACGTTCATAGCAAAATTCACAAGTATGGCTAAGAAAATTTAAATTTTCAGCACAAGCATCTAGCCTTTCTTGCAACCATTTAGTTTCTAAGTACTTATGCCTCTTGCAATATCTATCTTCTCTATTTGGTGTGTACTTGCAAACCCAATGCACTCCACAAAAATTGACATGTTTATAGGAGACATTTTCATCATAACTAGTGCAATCATCGTTAGTATTATGGATATTCAAGGAGTTCATACTAACAACATTGCAATCATGCTCATCATTCAAAGATTTAGTGCCAAACATTTTAATGCATTCTTCTTCTAACACTTTGGCACAATTTTCCTTTCCATCATACTCATGAAAGATATTAAAAAGATGAAGCGTATGAGGCAAACTCAATTCCATATTTTTTGTAGTTTTCTTTTATAAACTAGACTAGTGCTAAAACAAGGAACAAAAAGATTCGATTGCAAGATCTAAAGATATACCTTCAAGCGCTAACCTCCCCGGCAACGGCGCCAGAAAAGAGCTTGATGTCTACTACACAACCTTCTTCTTGTAGACGTTGTTGGGCCTCCAAGTGCAGAGCTTTGTAGGACAGTAGCAAATTTCCCTCAAGTGGATGACCTAAGGTTTATCAATCTGTAGGAGGCGTAGGATGAAGATGGTCTCTCTCAAGCAACCCTGCAACCAAATAACAAAAAGTCTCTTGTGTCCCCAACACACCCAATACAATGGTAAATTGTATAGGCGTACTAGTTCGGCGAAGAGATGGTTATACAAGTGGTATATGGATGGTAGATAAAGGTTTTTGTAATCTGAAAATATAAAAACAGCAAGGTAACTAATGATAAAAGTGAGCGTAAACGGTATTGCAATGTGTTGAAACAAGGCCTAGGGTTCATACTTTCACTAGTGCAAGTTCCCTCAACAATAATAACATAATTGGATCACATAACTATTCCTCAACGTCAAAGTATGTACATTATGAGAGCCGGTGGCTCAAGTGTAGTAAGGCCGAAGATGAGCAATATTCCACGGTCGGCGGGTCTCCTCCTCTAACTTACGTGAGTCTTTGTGCTCTCAAACATTGATAAGGTAGTATGACCCGTTATTCAAGTTCTTGCTGACCACAAAGGGTCCTTCCCAAGGTGGGGATAGCTTGTGTGCATCAGACTGATCCTGGATGAGCCAGAGCACCAAATCACCTTCTTGAAAGGTTTTGGACTTAACCCGGCGGCTATGATAACGGCGCAGGTCCTCTTGGTAAATCGCTGAGCGGGCTACTGCTAAGTCACGCTCTTTATCTGATAGGTCAAGTGCATCCTGACGGGCTTGTTCATTATTAGCTTCAACGTAAGCCTCTACTCGGGGCGAGTCATGACGGATGTCACTGGGCAAGACTGCCTCTACTCCATAAACCGTGAAGAAAGGCCTATAACCCATAGACCTGTTAGGGGTAGTATTGATGCTCCATATCACAGAAGGTAACTCTTCCACCCAATAACCCGGTGTCCGTTGTAAAGGAACCATAAGCCGGGGTTTTAGACCTTTCAGGATTTCCTCATTGGCTCTTTCAGCTTGACCATTGGATTGGGGGTGAGCTACTGATGAAACATCAAGCCAGATATGTTCCCGTTGACAGAATTCTTCCATAGCTACTTGGGACAGGTTAGTGCCATTGTCAGTGATAATGTTGTGTGGAAAACCAAAACGAAAGATCACTTTCTTCATGAATTGAACCGCCGTGGCCGCATCACACTTACTAACTGGCTCTGCCTCAACCCACTTTGTGAATTTGTCTATTGCCACCAAAAGGTGCGTCTTTTTATCTTTGGATCTTTTGAAAGGTCCAACCATATCAAGCCCCCAGACTGCGAACGGCCAAGTAATTGGAATCACCAGTAATTCCTGAGCCGGCACGTGCGCCTGTCGTGCAAATTTTTGACACCCATCGCACCTACTGAACAGATCCTCTACATCAGCATGAGCCGTTAGCTAGTAAAAACCATGACGGAAAGCCTTGGCGACAAGAGACTTTGAACCGGCATGATGGCCACAATCTCCTTCATGGATCTCATGAAGAATTTCTTGACCTTCTTCAATCAATGTGCTCCACTTTATAACCCTTGTGGTATTGTCACGGTAGATGTCCTAGAGAAAGGACTTAGTCTTGGAGCCATCGCAACTAGGAAGCTTAAAGGGGTTAATCGGGACAAAGGACATGAGAGGTTTATACTGGTTCGGCCCCTTGCGGTGAAGGTAAAGCCTAGTCCAGTTGATGTGGTATTGCTAGGTTTCGATGACCAAGGAGCGAATATGCTAGCTTGGCTCTCGATCTGTTGTTTCTTGCCCTAAGCCGACGCCGGGTCGTCCCCTTATATACACGGGTTGACGCCTACAGCCTATAGAGTCCTGGCCGGCTCATACAACGTATCCGTCTCGATGACTCTTACATGCCTTACTTTACAAGTCTTATTCATACATGGCGGTTTATACTTACGGGCCTTAAGCCGCCTCCGGGCTTGGGCCTATTATAAGCCTTATCGTAAACCGTCACCCTGTATACTCTTCGGGCTTCACTTAAGCAACCCGCCATTGTGGTTGACCCGGCCCCTCCTGGGCGGTCATATCTGGTAGTCATATCCCCAACACCTCCCAACAAAGCCGGCGACTTTAAACCTTCTTATGTGTTATGTCGTGCTAGTGATGGACATGTTTATGCAAAATTTGTTGGTCCTTCTTATGAGTACATTGAATGGTCTATTTGGGTTCCTAAGACCCTTGTTACTAACATCAAAGGACCCATTACACAATGGGTACCTAAATCCAAGCATTGATCTCCTATAGGTGTTTGCTTCCGATGGGGGATCATGGTTGCTCGATGGTGGAGCCACTAATCATATGACCGGAAGCAAGGACTTGGTGGTGGACATACACAAGATTCCATGTATGCCCACCAATGTCGAGTGGGGTGATGCCTCGTCCTCTAAGGTATTGGGACTTGGCAAGGTTGTCATTTCTCATGATCTCACGATCGAGAAGGTCATGCTTGTTCAGTCCCTTGCATACAATTTACTTTCCGTTCGTCAACTTGCACTCATGGGCTTTGCCACTTTCTTTGATATTGATACCGTGGCCCTCTTGTGGAGCAAGACTCTTAAAGTAGCCTTTTTTGGGCAGGTCGAGAATGGTCTCTATGTGATTAACTTTTCGGAGCAACCCACTAAGACCGCGACATGCCTAATGGCTAAAGTTAACATGGGATGGCTTTGGCATCGCTGTTTAGCCCATGTCAATATGAGATATTTGCAAAGTCTTCTCAAGGGGGACCATGTCCATGGACTAACAAATGTTAGTTTTGCTAAAGATCGTGCTTACAGTGCTTGTATCAAAGTAAAGCTACATGAAAAGGCTCACCCTCCCACGACTATCATTTACTCGAAGAGGCCTTTGGAGCACCTTCACTTTGATCTCTTTGGGCCTCCATCCTTTGATAGTATTGGGGGTAGAAAGTATTGCTTGGTGATTGTGGATGATTATTCAAGATACACTTGGGTATATTTCTTCAAGAGGAAGAGCGAGACCCAACAAACCATCATTGACTTTGCAAATGAAGCTCAACGTCAACACAATGCAAAGATCTTGACAATAAGAAGTGACAACGGCACCGAGTTCAAGAACTACACCTTGGATGAGTTTCTTAGTGATGAGGGGATCAAGCATCAATATTCCGCACCTTACACCCCTCAACAAAATGGTGTAGCGGAGAGGAAGAACCGGACGTTGATGGATGCGGCAAGGACCATGATGGCGGAGTTCAAGTCTCCATACAACTTTTGGGCCGAAGCCATCAACACCATGTGTCATGCATCCAATTGGCTCTATCTCCACAAAGGCTTGAACAAGACTTCATATGAGATTCTCACTGGTAACAAGCCCAACCTCAAGTAGTTCCTGGTGTTCAGGTGTAAGTGTTTCATTCTCAAGAAAGGTGTTTGGTTGTCTAAATTTGAGGCTAGAGCTTATGAGGGCATATTTGTTGGTTATGCTACAAACTCTCACGCTTATCGTGTCCTCAATAAGTCCACAAGACTTATTGAGGAGACATGTAACGTGGAGTTTGATGAGAATAAAGGCTCCCAAGTGGAGCAAAGTGGCACTTGTGATGTAGGTCATGAAATTCCTCCCCAAGCCATAAGAAGAACGGGTGTTGGTTTTATCCTACCCATTGAGGATCCCCTTGTGGCCGAACGAGAAGGATAATGTTCCACTCACGTGGAGCCATCACCAACCCAAGGCCCACACGCTTTCAAAGAAGAAAGTGAAGGCCCTCAACCTCATGAACATGACCAAGGGCAAGATCATCCTCAAGATGGTGTAGAATCCCCAAGTGATGCCCAAGGTCAAGTTCTCTCATCCAATAAAGTTCAAGATCACGAGCAAGCTCAAGATCAAGAACAAGCTCAAGATGACGCTCAAGATGATCAAGTAACCTCTCCTCAACTCTCTCCAGAGGAGGAATTAGAGCGTCGTGCCGCCAAAATCGCATCCAAGCTATCCACCAAAGATCATCTCATGACAAATGTGCTTGGAAGCTTAAGAAAGGGGGTAAGCACTCGTAGACAATTAGCAAACTATTGTGAACATCACACGTTTGTCTCTTGTGTTGAACCCCAGAAGGTCTATGAGGCGCTCGAGGATCTGGATTGGCTTAATGCCATGCATGAAGAACTCAACAACTTCGAGCACAACCAGGTGTGGAGATTGGTGCCATGGCCAACGGGGAACCATAATGTCATTGGAACCAAGTGGATATTCAAGAACAAGCAAGATGCTCATGGAATTATCATTCGCAACAAGGCTCGTTTGGTAGCATAAGGATACTCCCAAGTCGAGGGTATCGACTATGGTGAACCTTTGCTCCCGTTGCTCGCCTTGAATCCGTTCGCTTATGCTTCTCATCATAACTTTAAGTTACAACAAATGGATGTGAAGAGTGCTTTTCTTAATGGTCCTATTAATGAGTTGGTATATGTCAAGCAACCCCCAGGTTCGAGGATCCCTATTTTCCCGATCATGTGTACCAACTCGATAAGGCACTCTATGGCCTTAAGCAAGCCCCACGTGCGTGGTATGACCACCTTACCGAGTTGTTGCAAGATCATGGTTTTGAAATTGGGAAAATCGACCCCAATCTTTTTACTAAGAAGGTCAAAGGGGAGTTGTTTGTGTGCCAACTATATGTTGATGATATTATCTTTGGTTCCCCTAACAAAGCTTTCAATGAGGAATTTGCCGCACTCATGACCTCCAAGTTCAAGATGTCCATGATGGGAGAGTTGAAGTTCTTCAAGCAACGAAGAGAAGGAACCTTCATCAACCAAGCCAAATACACTCAAGACATGCTGAAGAGATTCAAGCTAAGTGATGTCCAGCCGACTTCCACTCCAATGCCCGTCAAATGCCAACTTGACATAGATCCCAATGGTAAAGCGGTGGATCAAAAGGTATATCGCTCCATGATTGGCTCCTTGCTTTACCTTTGTGCATCTAGACCGGATATCATGTTGAGTGTGGGAATTTGTGCACGGTTTCAAGCCGCACTTAAGGAAAACCACTATGTGGTGGTCAAGCGAATCTTTAGATATTTGGCTCATATCCTAAACTTTGGCTTATGGTATCCAAGAGGATCTAACTTCAACCTTGTGGGCTATTCGGACTCTGATTGGGCAGGAGACAAAGTGGATAGGAAGTCTACTTCCGGAGGGTGCCAATTTCTCGATTGCTCTTTGGTGAGTTGGTCTTCCAAGAAGCAAAGTTGTGTGTCTCTCTCATCCACGGAAGCGGAGTATGTGGTTGCCAGTAGTTGTTGTGCACAACTTCTTTGGATGAGGCAAACTTTAAAGGATTACGGTGTCATTTGTGACAAAGTGCCTCTTTGGTGTGACAATGAAAGTGCCATCAAGATTTCTCTCAACCCGGTGCAACACTTCAAGACGAAGCATATTGAGATCCAGTATCACTTCATCCGGGATCATATTAGGCGAGGGGAGATCGAGCTCAACTATGTCAACACTCATGATAACCTTGCAGATATCTTCACGAAACCTTTGGATGAAGCAAGATTTCACGAGTTAAGGCATGAGCTAAATATCATTGATTCGAGCAATGTTGCTTGAACCCTTGCACATCCCACCATACTCAACTTGTTATCTTGTTTAGGTGTAGGCATGGACATAGGTTGACTGTTGTTCTCTCAATGAACTCTCCCTCCCCCCATTATGCATAAATTGATCAACTCTTTCACATTAGCCATTGTTGATGGTACTTGTACTTCAAAGACGAGTTTTGGTCATGGGTCCAAGGATAATTCTTCGTGGTGCCATACCAATTTACTCAAACATAGGTGGCTCCGGCCACCACCCTCTCTTTGGAGAGGTTGTGTTGTGAGTTTAGTCCTTGTTGTCTCTTGCCTTTCTTTCTTCGTGCCGAGCTTGAGTATGTGGTCTCGTGGGTTAGCTCTTTGGTGTGTTCGTTCGCATGAAGGTTGCAGTGCAAAGGCCTCTTTCTTCTCTGTTTTGAAACGTGCATTTTCTTGGGTTCACGGTACTACCGTGCTTCGCCACAATACTACCGCACCCAGCACGACATTAATTTTTTACTACCGCATGGGGAGCAGTACTACCGCCCACGTTGCGGTACTTCCACCCAGGTGGTACTACCGCAATGACACGCGATACTACCGCGCAGTCAAGAGCGCGTAGGGGTTAACAGCGGGCAGGGGGAGTTCCAACTCCCCCATACACATTCAACTATTTTTTCCCATGACGTCTCTCTCTCTCTCCTGCCCAAGAACGATGCTAGAGACCCTCGCCGGATCTCCGTCTCCGTCCACTCTCCTCGCATTCCGTCCGGTGGGATCGGTCCCCACCTCTTCCTCTTGCCATGGAACAAGGTTTCTCCCCAAATCCCTCTCTCTTTGGTTCGTTCTTTCGTTTCTAGGTCTTTGAGGAGATGCATGTTGTTCTGGAGATTTCAGGCCAAATCTTTGCAAGAGTATAATGTAGGAGAGTAGTAATGCGTAGAGATGGTACTTGATATGTTGCCCTGTGGTAGATTTGATCAACCATACTACCGCTTCGTTGTCATGGCTGTGCTCAGATCCATTGGACGTTCGGATCTAGCATCGTGCGGTACTACCGCATATCCTGTGCGGTACTACCGCTCGTACGGTACTACTGCTCGACAGGAGCGGTACTACCGCGCGAGGCGCGGCACTAAAATTTTACTGCTGCTCCAAGACAAGGTACAACCGTGCCGTCCTGGCGCGGTACTACCGTGGCTAGGAGCAGCACTAAAATTTTAGTACCGCGCACCCATGCGGTACTGCCGATGTTGTCAAATCTCCCATGTGGCATTTACCAAGTGCGAGTTCTACTTGTTTCACCTGTTTTGCTGTGGTCTTTGCATTGATCCTTCTCATTTCTCTTGCGTGTTTTTGTGGGTGTCATAGGTGGTGGCTCCGGTATCCATGCACACCATTCCAATACCAGCTGTGACACGGGCTCCAAGCATTTACGCAACAAAGATAAAGCTCCAGAGGGCTCCAATGCCCCCCAACGCAGGACCAAGACCACCGCCACCAAGCTCAAGGAGCCCTCCATGGGCATGGATGAGATACCTCTTGCGGAGTTTGTCACTTGAAGGAAGATCAACCCCTATGTGAATCATCATGCCAACTTCAGAAGGAATGATCTGTTATGGACTAAGCAGTAGTATCTCATTTATCTGGATGTGATCAAGGCTAAGCAGAACATATATGTGGACGTGCACTGGATCGACATGAATCGTATGAGGCAGGATAAGCATTGTGCCTATTTTGGTGAGGCTCTGGATCTGGTGGAGCAGTTTGGAATTAATGATGTGATCTCTTTTCACCTGGATTATGACCCTGAGATTGTGGCCCAGTTCTTTGCCACGGTCCACTTCCATCCTAATGAGGAACGGACCATGACCTGGATGACCAACGGACCACGGATAACTGCTAGATGGAAGGACTTCATGGATTTGCTTCGGGTTCCTGATGAGGGGCTCAACACGCCCGCTGGTGTTCGCCCTCATGCCAATACCGAGTCAACCAACAAGAACAAGCTTCAACCCTACTGTTGACGCTCAAAGGTGACACGTTTATAAAGAGTGGCTTGAAGCTATGCCAAGATTAATTCAAACTTACTATTGAAAGTCATCATGAAATGGCTCTTTTCGAGAAGATGAAGATGAATATGAAGATGGTCTAAAACGGAGCTTGGATGTAAAAGTTATGACAAGTTTAGAGATCCTCATGTCAACACCAGATTAAAGAATGTCAAGTAACTCAATGAATATGGCTTCAAATGGAGAAAGTTTCAACAAGAAAGTTGTGCGTCTCGTTGAAATGATCAATTTTGATATAAAGATCGTCTCAATCCGAGGTCGTATGCAAAAGTTAGAGCCCGTACAGCGAGACCCTCCAGCGAGCAAAATATGACGCCCGGAACCAGACACATATGTGGGTATGTCTGATGAGCTGCGTGAGTAATTAGCAGTTTTGCACGAGTGATTTGACCCTCGAGATGACCTCTGATGAAAAAACATTCAACATGAAATATGTTTGTCTCGTCGAAACGGTCAAGATTGCTTTTGGGCTCGTTTCCATCCGAGGTCGTTTGTCACCACAAAAAGGACCCTCAAAATACAGCCAGTTTAAACCGAACAGTGTTGGGAAGTTCGGATAAAACCAGTCCGAATTTGACTAGGGTTTTGGGCGTGAATTGATGTAATTTTCTTGTAAGGAAAGCCTAGATAAATCTGTTGTTTGTACGGGAAGTCCAGCCGCCTCTTATATATGTTGGGGGTGATGGCCGATTGAAACAACACACAATCGATCAATTCATCTACCATTTTTTATCTTTTATCTTTTATCTTTTCTCCTTAACCCTAGTTCTTCTTCTTCCTCGTTCTTCGTCTGTTCTTCTTCTTTGCAGGGCAGCAAACCTTGAGGCCCTAGGGGCAATCAGGTCGACCTAGGGCAGCCCATAGCCGTCGTGCGTCCAGAAGGGGTCCCTCCCGGGCGTGCGGGGTTTCGGGTCTTCAAAAGCGCCCTCCGGATTGCCTGCATACCACGCTTCCAGTCGGGTCTCCTTCGACGTGAGCTATGGTGCATCACCCTCGGCGTCAAGGGTACACGGTGACGTGTTCGTGTGTGAACACACTTTTTGGCGACTCCGCTGGGGAAGAAGCTTTGAACGGTCTCCAGCCCGTTCTTGCTACGAAGAGATCGTCATCTAGGGTTTGCAATCTATATAGGTTATATGAATACCCAATTCCCTACTATAGATGCAAATAATTCATATGATGTTACTAGATCGTTCGATGATTATACTCTATCGGTCAGCCCTAGTTTTTTCAATAAGGCATCTAATTACGTGCATAGGCCGATTCAAAGTAGTTTACATGTTTCAACTTCTTATGATACTAGTAACATACAACATATGTATCCTAACTCTCATGCATCGACAACCCCACAAATCCATATGCCGGTGAACAACATGACGGGTTCGAAATCAATTTGAAACACCTCATGTTAAAATTTCCAATAGCATAGAAGAAAGTGTTTCACCTTTTTATTCATCGGCAACTAATTTGCAGTATGTGAATCTAACCTTGCCGATGGGTGGGAGAATTTGCCATGCTACTACTAGTTATTCGGCCAGTTACTCCCAACCATCATATGCTACACCTCATTTTAGTAATTTTTCAGCACCGTATGCAACTGTAGATGTTCATAATTCGGCCCCGCATCTTCATGGTCATAGCCAAATAAGTGAAAATTTTACAGGAACACATGTGCCGTCATCAAATACTATAGCATATAATGCATACTCTACGCAATTCGAGAATTTCAGCAACACTCACGAATCATTGCCAAAATAATCTGAAAGTATTGTGGAGCAATCCCTTCCAGAAGCGCGTGTGGCTGCGTTAAAAAAGATCTTGGCACAAAACAAGAAAATTAGTGCTCTTTGCCTTGAACAATATGAAAAGGGGTTGTTTCCTGATTATGCTGCAATAAAGGCTAGAGTTTTGCAAGAAGATGAAACTACATGCATTGATAGAATTGACGAAAGAGCATATGGTTATACAGCAGTGCATACACCTCCACCTAGTACCGCAGCATATTATACACCCCCTACACAATTGCAAAATTTCGGCAACGCTAACACTTCATTGCCGAAAGATTCTAAAAGCATTGGGGGCAAACTAATCTAGAGCGGGCTGAGATTGAGAGGGGAGTTAAAGCTTTGCGCGATAGGGTGCAAGTACTTCGTCAAGAGAGAATTGATAGGGAATTGGCTCAAAGAAAAGAAGCCTTGCCAATTGATATAACTGGTGAAAATAAAGATGATTCGGAAACTAAAAGTTCTTTGGTTGAAAAAGCCGAATCAAGTAGTATATATTCTGAATCCATCAAATCCAAAGAGGCAAATATTGTTGAGAAAGGGCATGGAAAGTATAGCAAGACAGCCATACTTGATTTTTCTGAAGTTAATGGAACCTACTTCCTTCCCTATGAGTTTCGTGCCATAGAAATTGACGAGCTTCAATAAAAAGAACAAGTAGCCGAAGAAAGTTTGGTGGACAAGGATCTTCAAACTAATGATGCACGAAATCAAGAAAAATATGATGAAAAGGCGTTGGGGAGCTATCTGAAGGCGGAGCAAGATATTCTTTAAGTCACACCACCATCATGCTCTCCCAACATATTTGAAGAGGTATGTCTAGCAATTAATTTACCTGTTTTCGTATTTGGTCATGACTTAGTTGTTCATGCATATATTAGAAAAATCTTCATAAGAAATATTGAGAGACCAATGAAGAAGGGTAATTTATTTGTTAGCAATCAGATTGTCACAAAGCATATCGGTCAACACATTGCACCATTCAGAAAGACCGATAGCGAAAAATTATTGCAGCCAAGGTCTTCCCCATTGCTTTATCTAAAGCTCATATCTAATTGGGTAGCTTTGCTTATTTCTTACTTGGCTTACACTTGGTCTCAATTGAGACATGTATGTTCTAACTATTTTCGTTTCAGAAATTTAAAGCCAAGGTTAAAATCCTCTGAGCAAACTGATGCCAGTATAGTTTCTTATCCAAAGACATCGGAGATAGAGTGCAAAACACAATGCATAGCCGAATGGGGTGATGCAAAATCTGAACCATTCGTTTGCTTAACTCCAAAGCCGTTCTCACAACAAGATCGGATAGAGAATAAAAAGTTTACCTTCAATTCAAGCATGTGTGATCAAATATTTAATTTGTTGTTGAGAAATAATTATATTAGAATTCTTGATCACCATGTTGAGCCATCTGTCCAGGGACGAATGTATTGTAAGTTGCATGATTCGCCCAAGCATAATTTTGAGGATTGCAACATGTTTCGTCAAATAGTTAAATCGGCCATTGATCAAGGACGATTGAAATTTGTTGAGACACCAAGAGATCACCAGTCTATTCCGATTGGTCCCGATGGCAGAAAGTTTTTGCATCGGCTACTTCAAGTCGATCCATTTAAAGAGAAGGTAAAAACTGTAGGTGATGGGATTAAGCTTTCAAGTAAAGAAGTTGTTGAAGAGCATAATGAACATAATGTTGAGGGCGAAAATTTCATCGAAGCTACAATGGAGACGCCAAGGACTGGGGGGCAGCAAGCAAATTCAGAGATCGGTGCAAGCACAACCAAAGAAAACAAAGGCCGCAATAAGCACAAGTGCAAGAAATCCAAGGTCACTTTTGCACAATTATTAGATAAATATCAAAATAAGAGTGAAGAGAAAAGTGCTTATCGGCCAACTAATGCAAAAGCATCAAGATCACCCCCAAGGCGCAAATATGAGGATCGGTATTGGAAAAGTGAAAATTTTCATGCAACATATTCATATCCTTATTTTGGGCCGCCAATGCCAATGTCGTGGATTCCTCCCTATGCTCGTGTAGATTCATATCCATCATGGGACAGGTATGATACAAGGGCACATTCTCTATCTTATTTTAAACCATCTCACCAATATTATGCAGCTTCGAGAAGATCAACGTTTGAACAATCACATGTTAAAGACCGTTTCAATCATAAGGAATCGGTCTAGAGCTCAATAAAGAAGAAAGAGGTGGTCAAGAAAGTTTACCGTGTTAAAAGAGATGGTCGTAAGAGTGCAACTTCAGATTTGATCTCAAATGAAAAAGAGCCAATTAATGTGTTGACATTGGCTATTAAAGACAATGAGACAAAACAACCAATTATTGAGAGTCGAAGTGCCAAATCTGAAGAAAATAAGTTGAGAGTGCACAAGGACAAAAAGGAATTGCCATTGGTCAAAACAGAATCACAGCCGAGATGCTCACTCGGCTTATCCTATTGGCAAAAGAGGGAATTACAAAAACTTAGTGCACAAGAACTTGAAGAAAGGAACATGGCATGGGTTCCCAAAGGAAGTGCTCAAAATAAGAATTATGTGAAAGCATCCATTACACGACGTGCGGCAAAGATGAAGAAGGAAAAGAGTGAAAACTATGAAGGACCAAGCCGAAGGTTTCAACATCTTTGGTCCACACATTATCCATATTCTTCAACTATGCCGTTGATGCCTATGCCATGGAATTCGTCATCAGATTTTTTTTGGTTACCCTCAATGGGCTTGTTATAATCCATGGATGCAATATAATTTCTTACATCATGAAAGGGTATTGCCAAGTCACTATACATTTGATTAGCTACAAGTTTGTTGCTGATCCAAAGGACCGAAATACTTGATTCGTCATTTCATTTGTTTATTTTGGCTATATGTGCTTTGAATGAATTTTACATGGTAATGGCCGATATTTATCTATCGTCCTAAGATTATGTCAACGCATGGCTGGTATATTATTCTAACATCGTCCTTAGTTCGATTGGAGAACAGGACAAGGTACGTGCTCATGGAAATTTATATGTATGCCTATATTATGATTGAATGGAGTTGAGACATCATGATCGATGTCATTGAATATATGATGCATAGACCAATTCATAGCTGCAGAATTGGCTAGTGGGCTTATACTTTGTTTGGATATCATTTGTCTTATGCATCTTTGATATCTATAAGAGGCCAAATCATAGCTGATTTTATTACTGAACATCGGATTAATGCCATGCATAATATTAATATTAGCCTTGTCTCTCTAATACTATGGAGATTATGTTTTGATGGTTCAATTCATAGCAATGGCCAAGTGTTGGTGTTGTTTATATATCTCTTTATGGTACTATCTTTGAAGCCTCATGCCGTTTAGAATAATTTTATGCACGATTAATCAAGGCCGAATATGCATTATTATTCGGACTGACTCTTTTACTTGCTATAGGTGCTATACATATTGAGGCTTTCGGTGATTCGTTATGAGTAGTGCAACAAATATCCAAGGGTTATCGATGTTTTGACGAATCACTTATAGTTTATCTTGGGGTATGTCTAGATGCAAAATTTACCTTGGGTTGCATTAAAATTGTTCATATATTTAGACATGTCAATTGAAGAGAGTTGGCATAGCAAGCATCCGGCTACCATGTCCGTCTGGTGTATTGCATATCTATCAATAGCCGATGCTTATTCTTGCCAACATAGGTAAGGCCAAATTGGAGCTCACTACCTCGGCCACTAATGAAACTTTTATGCGGACAAAGTAAGGATTCGAGAAAGTTCATTGTTGATTATCTGCAAGATCCTAGAACATGGTGGACAATATGGTTGATGGATGGTCTTGACATGCATACCTATGGAACTTTATAGTCGGATTAATGAAGTTGGGAAAGTCACCCAAGCTTGCATCAAAATATTCAGACAAGCAATGGCCGATATAAACTTATCGTCCTAAGCATATGCAAAATGACCGATGTAGTGTTGACATCGTCCTTAGAGAAAGCTATGTGCAAGTTATTTTTCGGCACGCAAGCTTTGCCGAAAAACAGGGGGCATGTGTTGATGCTCAAAAGTGGCACGTTTATAAAGAGTGGCTTGAAGCTATGTAAAGATTAATTCAAACTTACTATTGAAAGTCATCATGAAATGGCTCTTTTCGAGAAGATGAAGATGAATATGAAGATGGTCTAAAACGGAGCTTGGATGTAAAAGTTATGACAAGTTCAGAGATCCTCATGTCGACACCATATTAAAGAATGTCCAGTAACCCAATGTATATGGCTTCAAATGGAGAAAGTTTCAACAATAAAGTTGTGTGTCTCATTGAAACGATCGATTCTGATATAAAGATTGTCTCAATCCGAGGTCGTATGAAAAAGTTAGAGCCCGTATAGCGAGACCCTCCAGCGAGCAAAATATGACGCCCGGAACCAGACACATATGTGGGTATGTCTGATGAGCTGCGTGAGTAATTAGCTGTCACGAGCGATTTGACCCTCGAGATGACCTTTGATGAAAAAACGTTCAGGATGAAAGATGTTCGTCTCGTCGAAACGGTCAAGATTGCTTTTGGGCTCATTTCCATCCGAGGTCATTTGTCACCACAAAAAGGACCCTCAAAGTACAGCCAGTTTAAACCGAACAGTTTTGGAAAGTTCGGATAAAACCAGTCCGAATTTGACTAGGGTTTTGGACGTGAATTGATGTAATTTTCTTGTAAGGAAAGCCTAGATAAATCCTTTGCTTGTACGGGAAGTCCAGCCGCCACTTATATATGTTGGGGGTGACGGGCGATTGAAACAACACACAATCGATCAATTCATCTACCACTTTTTATCTTTTATCTTTTCTCCTTAACCCTAGTTCTTCTTCTTCCTCGTTCTTCGTCTGTTCTCCTTCTTTGTAGGGCGGCGAACCTCGAGGCCCTAGGGGCGATCAGTTCGACCTAGGGCAGCCCATAGCTGCCACGCGTCCAGACGGGGTCCCTCCCGGGCATGCGGGGTTTCAGGTCTTCAAAAGCCCCGCCGGATTGCCTGCGTACCGCACTTCCGGCCGGGTCTCCTTCGACGTGAGCTACGGTGCATCACCCTCGGCGTCAAGGGTACACGGTGATGTGTTCGTGTGCAAACACCTACTATGTTGCGAAGTTGCTTCCCAGTGGCAAGAAGGCATGGGTGCTGAACTCCTTCCTTGACATCATGTATCGCATCTTCCGCAACTCCCTCTTTCCACGCATTGTTGACAAGAACAAGGTGCATGCCTATCTTGTGGATATGATGCTCATTTGTGAGGAGGCGCGCCACTCTCAGTCACAACCACTTGATGTCTCACATATCATGTGGTGCGAGCTTCCGTTTGCGGTGCTCAACCATAAGGTACCCATCTATGGACCTTACCTGTTTCTGTTGATCTTGAAGACTTGGGAGAAGCTCTTTCCCGATGAGGAGTTTCTTGCCCCTGACTGGACTCGTCATGAGCCCATCAAGCTCCGTGTCAAGACCAAGTGGGCCAACACTACTACCCATGCTGAGGCAGCGGCTGCTTAGATGGATGTGGATGAGGATGACATTGAGGAGGAGGATGCTGCTGAGCACAGCTCTGCTGGCTACTCGCCTTCATCTTCTGAGCCCTCTTGGGCTAAGAAGCTGAAGAACAAGATGAAGGCTCTGTTGTGCATGCAGGCCAATGGGCATTACCGGTCTCATGTTTCTCAGAAGGAGAGTCGCCGCCGCGACAAGCGGATCTTGAGGACGTTTGGCGAGGCTATATCCAGCGGGTCTGAGAAGGTCATCACGCCAGAGGCAGACTAGATGGCGAAGCAGGGCTACAAGTGGACTGATTCTGAGGAGGACAAGGAGGAGACCATTCCCGATGCCGAGTCTGACGAGGATCGTGACGAGTGATCGCTTCATCTTGATCCACCACTTGTGTCGTAGGTGTCCTCTCTGCCTTTTTGGTGTCTCGATGCCAAAGGGGGAGAGAGTGTAGGATTTGCGAGTTGTGTGTCGTGTTTCATCTGATCGCTTTGCTTTCGTTCCATCAAACCTCGTTTGCTTTGGTTCGGTTTGTGCTTGTGAGACCTTTCTATCATATGGTATAAGACATATGCACTCTAGCGTACCTTATTGAGCCTATGCTATCTTGTGATCTTTACTTTATGCTCTTAGCCATTATCTTGCTTAGTGTTAGCCTTTTTGTTGCAAGATATGCCTTGTCTATAAAATATAGGAGGAGTTTTGATCCTAGTATGTGTGACGTGCAGTCCAAAGCACTTCTCTAGATAGCACACATCTAGGGGGAGCCCGTCTATATTTTAGAGATGTGGGGTTTGCCCATGTTCTATGTTATCTCCCTCTGTGCAAATCTCGTATTGTCATCAATCCACCAAAAAGGGGGAGATGTAAGGGCATATTTATCCCTTAGTTGTTTTGGTGATTGATGACAATGCGTTTGCGGACTAATCGTGTGCATTGAGTATTTCAGACATATCATGACTAGGCACAAGACGATTTGATGCCCCTCGAAGACTGTTGAAGACGGTGTTTCTCTACGTTTCTTTTCGGTGGATTTGAGTCGTAGGAAAGCCGTACTATTAAGAGCGGGTCCACGTCAGAAAGGTTTGGGTGGAATCATCACGTACACATCTACTCCTTTTGCACCCCCTTTCCTTTGGCTCCTTGGGGCTTCCTCCGTTTATCCGTGTCTCTGTGAAATGAAGGACTCCTAGTGTTGCTGCTCTGAGGCTCGCGGTAGTACTGCTCTTTGGAGCGGTAGTACCACGGGGCCTTGCAGTAGTACCGACCGTAGGCGCAGTAGTACCGCAGGTGCTCAAGGTAGTACCGCTTCTTGGGAGCGGTAGTACCGTGACCTCAGGCCAGGCTCAGCCGCTCCAGCGGTTGTAGGGGCGAATGTAATTTTTTACATCCACGCCCTACACAGTAGTACCGCCCCTTGGGTGCAGTAGTACTGTGAGCCCTGGCCTGGCACAGCAACATGAGCGGAAGTAGGGGCGGATGTAATTTTTTACATCCGCGCCCTACGCGGTAGTACCGCTCCAGGCTTGCGGTACTACCGTGTCGGATTTTTGCATAGATCCCAACTCAGCGGAAGTTTTCACGGATGTATTTTTATATGTCAGTGTGTTCCCATATCTGGACAATCCCTGCCTTGCGGTAGTACCGCGCCAGCGGTTCTACCGCCCTCTGCTTCATCGCATCAGGGTGAGTTTGGTTCCTGCTGCTTGGGCGGTAGTACCGCAGTGCCTCGCGGTAGTACCGTGTGCCCAAGCGGTGGTACCGCGTCCCCGGTGCGGTAGTTCCGTGCTTCGCAGGCTGAGTTGGTGGATAACGGTTGGATTTGTTCTTCCACTATATAAGGGGTGTCTTCTTATCCGAGTTGTCTACCTCTTCCACCTCTAAGCTCCGTTGTTTCTCCAAGCTCCATTTTCGCCCGATCTCTCTCCCTAGCCGATCAAACTTGTTAATCTCCTAGGGATTGGTTGAGAAGGCCTAGATCTACACATCCACCAAGAGATATTTGATTCCCCCACTAATCCCTCGCGGATCTTGTTACTCTTGGGTGTTTGAACACCCTAGATGGTTGAGGTCACCGTGGAGCCATATTCCATTGTGGTGAAGCTTCGTGGTGTCGTTGGGAGCCTCCAATTAAGTTGTGGAGATAGCCCCAACCTTGTTTGTAAAGGTCCGGTCGCGGCCTCCAAGGGCACCAATAGTTGAATCACGACATCTCGCATTGTGTGAGGGCGTGAGGAGAATACGGTGGCCCTAGTGGCTTCTTGGGGAGCATTGTGCCTCCACACCGCTCCAACGGAGACGTACTTCCCCTCAAAAGGAAGGAACTTCGGTAACACATCCTCATCTTCACCGGCTCCACTCTTGGTTATCTCGTGCCTTTACTTGGGCAAGCTTATCTGTATTATATCCCTTGCTTGCTTGTGTGCTTGTTGTTGTTGTTGCATCATATGGGTTGCTCACCTAGTTGCATATCTAGACAACCTACTTTGATGCAAAGTTTAAATTGGTAAAGAAAGGTTAAAAATTGTTAGTTGCCTATTCACCCCCCCCTAGTCAACTATATCGATCCTTTCACTCGACGCCACCCAGTACTGGGGAGGGAGTTCGGGAGTATTGCCACAGCTTGTATAACGGATGCTTTTCGAAGGTTGAGGTACACGATTTCCGGAGTTTTCTTGGTTATGTGTTGACGGGTGGATACAGTTGGAGCGTAGGGCTTATTCGTTGTGTGATATATATTGTGCCTCCGTGTATCCCCAACACTAGATTGCATAACCAGAAAGTTTGGGGAGTTAATAGGTGGGAATTCAAGTAGCTTTAGTTATTCTTCCGGCAGATAATTGGTATGTGATTGGGTGATCCTTACCTTGTTGTTTCTCTCATCAACCTTTATCTAAGTGGCTTCTCAGCATAATGGTCATGTAATGTTAACTTTGGAATTCATTCGTTCAATATTTTTTCGAATGTTTATTGTGAAGACTATATGTTGCAATTTCTATCCGTTGATTCAGCTTGTCTATCTGTCTATCATGGTTCCAACGGATGTCACCCTCTTCAGGATGGCTCCTCCAACGCATCTGAATCCGGACCGCAACAATGGGGATCAGGCGAACCATCCGCCTCCGCCACCTCCTCTGCCTCCGAAGGCATGGCAAGCTATCATGGCAGCCACCAATGCCAATATCCAGATGCTTTTGCAACTCTTGAAAGAGCGCAACCAAGGTCAAGGCAACCAAGGGAATCAAGGTCAAGGGCAATTCAACAATCAGCCTCAGTTTGCTACCCTCAACAAGTTTCTTGCAAATCATCCAAAGTCCTTTAGCAATTGTGCCGAGGTCATGGCGCCGATGATTGGCTCGTGGACATCAGCAAGCATTTTGAATGTAGCAATGTCAGGCCTGAGGACTACGTCAAGTTCGCTTCTTTTCAGCTCAAGGACCAAGCAGCTGATTGGTATCAGCAATACAAAGATTCCAGAGGAGGTCGGGAGATTACCTGGGCTAACTTCTGTCGGGATTTTAAGGCTCATCACATTCCTACAAGTGTTGTCGAGAGCAAGCATGAGGAATTCCGCAATCTCAAGAAAGGCAGGACGTTCCTGATGAAATGAGCATGATCTATCACTTTAGGGGTGGCCTCAGAGAGGATCTGCAGTTAGCTCTCGTTCTTGTTGAGCCTACTCAGTTCGATCAGTTCTATAACATGGCCCTCAAGCAAGAAGCTGCTCAGCTCAAGTGCGAGGCTTCAAAGAAGAGAATTATGGATGCAGTTCAATCGTCTTCTTCCTCTCAAGTGGCAGCTAATCAATAGAAGTTCTGGATTCCTCCGCCTCCTCCGTTTCGTCGGCCCTACCAGCAGAAGAACAAAGGTGGACATGGATCTTCCCACCCACCCAACCAAGGCTATCAGAACAAGTCTCAGACTCAAGCTCCGAGGAAAAGTGGTCCTCCTACTCCTTATCATCGTCCGCTCTCAGAGGTTACTTGCAACAAGTGTCAGCAGAAATGTCACTATGCAAACAAGTGCTTCAACCAAAGGCGCCTTCCGCCTCCTCCTCCTGTGAGGTCTTCAAGCAATGCAGTGGTCAAGCATAATCCCAAGTCTGCAAGGGTGAACATGATGAATGCAGCTCAAGCAAAGGATTCTTTAGAAGTGATCATGGGTAATCTCCCAGTTAATGATATTCCTGCAAAAGTCTTATTTGATTCTGGTGCATCGCATTCTTTCATTTCATATCCATTTGCATCGAAGCACAATTTTGACATAGAGGTATTACCTAGAGCATTGCAAGTTGTTTCTCCGGCTAAGCGTTTGAGCTCTAGTATGTTGGTTCCGAATGCCGGTATCAAGATGGGCAACTATAAATTCCTGGCTTCCCCAATTGTTCTCGGTGACTCTGATATTGATCTAATTATCGGCATGGATTGGCTTTCTAAGCACAAGGCCTTCCTTGATTGTGCTGCGAGGGAAATTAAATTGACACACTCTTCTGAGGATGTGATCATCTATGCCGCTCATGATGAAACCATTCGGTTGTTTTCTCTCAATGAGAAGGGCGAGTTAGACGCAATTTCTCATATTCCAGTTGTTTGTGAGTACCAAGATGTCTTTCCAGAAGAGCTTTCGGGTATGCCTCCTCACCGGCCAGTTGAGTTTGTTATCGGTCTTGAGCCCGGTACAGAACCCGTTTGCAAGCGTCCATACAAGCTTGGGCCAAAGGAGCTTAAAGAATTGAAGAAACAGCTCGATGAACAAGAGCGTATGGGTCTGATCAGACTGAGTTCATCTTCGTGGGGTTGTGGTGTTCTTTTTGTCCAGAAGAAGGATGGCACGGACCGACTTTGCGTCGATTACTGCCCATTGAACAAGAAGACAATCAAGAATAAGTACCCACTTCCCAACATCAATGAGCTATTCGAGCAACTCAAAGGTGCAAAGGTGTTTTCCAAGCTTGACCTCCATATGGGTTATCATCAGATTCACATTCGTGAAGAAGATATCCCCAATACAGCATCCAGAACAAGCTTTGGTTCTTATGAATATACTGGCATGTCTTTCGGTCTTGTCAATGCCCCTCCAACATTCTCTCATATTATGAACTTCATCTTCAACCCCTACACCAATGAATTCGTCCTGGTGTATCTCGATGATATCTTGGTGTTCTCCAAGAATAAGAAGGATCATGCCAAACATTTGTGATTGGTGCTCGACAAGCTCAGAGAGTATCAATTCTATGCAAAGTTCTCCAAATGTGAGTTTTGGTGATGAAGTTCTTTACCTTGGCCACATCATCTTCGACAAGGGCATTGTTGTTAATTCGGAGAAGGTTTCCGCAATTGTGAACTAGGAGCCTCCTTAGAATGTCAAGCAGATCCGCAGTTTCCTTGGGCTTGCAAGCTATTGCCGAAGATTTGTTGAGAATTTCTCAAAGATTTCTAAGCCTCTTTCCAACCTCCTCCAGAAGCATGTCAACTATTCCTGGACTCCTGAGTGTGACGTTGCTTTCAACACTCTCAAAGAGAAACTTGTCACAACTCCTGTCTTAACTCCTCCTGATGAGTCCAAACCATTCGAAGTTTTCTGCGATGCCTCATTGCAAGGTCTTGGTGCCGTGTTAATGCAAGAGAAGAAAGTTGTGGCCTATACTTCTCGTCAGTTAAATCCAAATGAAAGGAACTACCCCACGCACGATCTTGAGTTGGCGGCAGTTGTCCATGCATTAAAAACATGGAGAGATCTCTTGTGGGGAAGGCAAGTGGACATTTTCACCGATCACAAGAGCCTCAAATATATCTTCACTCAACCCAACCTCAACCTCTGGCCAACTCATTGGGTCAAAATGATTCAAGAGTACAATCCAAGTATTGAATACACTCCAGGCAAGGCGAATGTGATTGCAGATGCTTTGAGCAGGAATGCTTATTGCAATAGCTTAATTCTCAAGCCATTCCAACCGGATCTTTGTTAAGCTTTCCACAAGATCAACCTCGAAGTTGTTCTTCAAGGTTCTATTGCCAACCTTCAAGTCACTCCAACTTTGGAAGATCAAATTTGTGAGGCACAACTCCTTGATACCATGGTGAATAAGGTGAAACAGGGTGTTGCCAAGGGATTACCAACATACTAGTGCTATCGCATTGATGACGAGGACACCTTATTCTTTAAGGACCGGATTGTGGTTCCTAAAGGTGATCTAAGGAAGGTCATAATGAACAAAGCACACAATTCTCTTCTTTCCATTCATCCAGGCAGTTCAAAGATGTACCGTGACCTCAAGCAATCATATTGGTGGGCTCGAATGAAGCGAGAAATTGCTCAATTCGTGAATGAATGTGATGTCTGTCGAAGGGTGAAAGCAGAACATCAACGACCAGCTGGTCTCCTCCAACCTCTTGCTATTCCAGAATGGAAGTTTGATCATATCAAAATGGACTTTGTCACTGGCTTTCCAAAGTCCAAGCGTGGGAATGATGCTATCTTCGTTGTCATTGACAAGCTTACAAAAGTGGTTCATTTCCTTCCAATCAAAGAATCTATCACGACAGCTCAGTTGGCAGAGCTATACACCTCCAGAATTGTCTTGTTGCATGGAATTCCGCAATTGATCTCTTCAGACCGCGGAAGAATTTTCACCTCCAAGTTTTGGGACTCCTTCCAGAAGGCCATGGGCACCAACATTCACTTCAGCACGGTTTTCCATCCTCAAACAAGTGGCCAAGTCGAGCGAGTCAATCAAATCCTCGAAGATATGCTTAGAGCTTTTGTCATCTCTTTCGGTATGAAGTGGGAAGATTGTCTCCCATATGCCGAGTTCTCCTACAACAACAGCTTCCAAGCAAGTTCGGGCAAGGCCCCATTTGAAATTCTTTATGGTAGAAAGTGTCGTACTCCTCTCAATTGGTCTGAGACTGGTGAACGCCAACTTCTTGGCAATGACTTGATGACAGAAGCTGAAGAAATTTGTAAAGTCATCCGTGAAAATCTCAAAGCCACGCAATCGCGCCAGAAGAGTTACTATGATAGTAAGCACCATGACTTGGCTTTCGAGATCGGAGACCATGTCTACCTCTGCGTCTCTCCAATGAAAGGCACTCAACGCTTCAGTATCAAAGGGAAGGTTGCCCCTAGATATGTGGGTCCTTTCAAGATCATTGGCAAAAGAGGTGACCTCACCTATCAACTTGAGCTTCCGTCCAACTTCACAAATGTGCACGATGTGTTTCACGTGCCACAGCTTCACAAGTGCTTCAAGACGCCTGAGCGCACTATCAACTTCAAAGATATTGGTCTCCAAGAAGACTTGTCTTATCATGAGAATCCTGTTGACATTCTTGAAGAAACCGAGTACAAAACTCGCAACAAATCGATCAAATTCTTGAAAGTTAAGTGGTCTCACCATTCCGACCGAGAAGCCACCTGGGAGCGTGAGGATCACCTTCGTCCCAAATATTCGGAGTTTTTTCAGTCCTAGATCTCGGGTCAAGACCCTCTTGTAGTGGTGGAGAGTTGTAACGCCCCGGATGTAACACTCCATAATTGTAACTCCAACTCTTGCCATTTATGGCTATGTTATATGTTATATCCTCCGTGGTTGGGTTTTTGTCTTTGTTTTGCATTTTTTTCATGTCATGCATTTCATCTCATGTCACCAGGCGCATCTCACTTGCATTCGTGTTTGTCTCATGCATCCGGTCATTTTCCCTGTTGTCCATTCCGGAATTCGACACTCACACATGCACCCGTTGCACCCCTCAGATCTCGTTTCGTGAGCGGGGAAAAAACATTCTCAGAATGGGCCGAGATTTGTCGAGTAGCCTTGGTACATCATCGGTAGGCCGCCTGTCAAATTTCGTTCTATTTGGAGGTCGTTTGATGCCCCAACGGTTAACCGTGTAACCGCAAAACCCCTCTCTTTGCAGCCCAGCACCCCTCCAAAACAGCCCACTAGCCCATCTAAACCCCCTCCATGCTCTCCGCCGTTGGATCACGATCGTGTGGGCGAAAACCGCACCTCATTTGGACTCTCCTAGCTCCCCCTACCTATAAATATGCCTCTCACCCCGAAAATTGCGGATCAAACCCTAGCCACCACCTCCTCCGCGACACTGGACACGTCCACTCCGACCGGATGCGTCCGCCGCCGTGGCCCGCACCAATCAGCCGCCACCACATGTCCACTGCGCTGCCCCTCCGCCGGTGGCCCGTCGGGCCCAAGCGCGGCCCTCCCAGCCCGCGCGCCCAAGCGGGCCACCGCCTGCTTCGCGCCGCCGCCTGACCTCGCCTTCCCATGCGCCGGTCGCCGTCTGACCTCGCCTTCCACCGTGCCGCCGCCGGACCATCGCTGCCGACGACCACGAGCTCGCCAGCCCTTCACTGCCGCCCGGTCGCCTCCTCATCGCCGGCCTCGCCGCCGTTGTGACGCCCCAAGACCGGAGCTCCAGATGCCTTCCATGTTTTCCGAGTTTCGTTGTGTGATTTGTTTTTGCTTGTTGCATTCTTCATTGCATCATGTGCATTGCATCATCATGTTTCCAAAACTTGCATTCGTCCGGGTTCCCCAGTCCCGTCCATTGTCCGTTCTGAGTCCAGACACACTTGCACGCGCCCGCGGCACGTCCGAAAGATTATTTTATAAGTGGCCAAAAAAATTTCTCAGAATGGGTTGAAAGTTGGCGTGCGGTCTTATTATAGTGTAGACAGGCCGCCTACCAAGTTTCATCGCATTCGGAGTTCGTTTGATAGCCCAACGGATAACTATAGCGACAATATAGTCGGTCAAATCGTCGGACGTTTTCGGTCTCCGAAAACAGCCGCCGGGTCTCTCTCTCAGCTCGAGACCATCTACACAGTCCACTACCTACCGCCAGGCCTAACCTAAGCTCTCTCGTCAGCCCGCGAACCTCCTCACGCGCGCGTCCGAAAGCTGCCCTGGACCCGACCCAGGCAGTCATCACCGTTGGATTCGAATCATCCCCAAACATCTACAAAACATCACCATTTTCTTATTCGGACTCCCTAGCCTATTTTTTCCTGACCGACCGATTTTGATCGGAGGGTCGAGATAGCCCCTAACCTAATCCGCAGGCCTATATATAAACTAATCCAACCCTAATCTTTAGGAGGTTTGTCCCATCAGTCTCGTCCCCGCCGCCAACCATCCACCCACTTGCTTCCCACCTTGGGATCCTCCCAGATCCATCCCGGGCCAACCACCGTCTCCCCTCGATCCATCCACCCAACCACACCGCAGCCTTCCCCGGTGCTCGATCCATTCTGAATCGAGGAAACGCCCATGTTCAAGCACAACCCCGAGCCACTCCCGCGCCCGATGGCATCCGCCCCATGCCCGCAACCCTCATGCGAGCCGGCGAGCTCCTCTGCTTGAGCCGGCGACCAACCCGCAGCCCACGCCCTCCGGCGACCCCACCGTCGGCAACAACGTCCAGGGTCGGCCTCGTCCTGCTCCTCTCCTCCCCTGTCTCTCTCCCTTCCCTAACGCTCTCTCTCTCACGTCTCTCTCTCCCTGTATTTGCTGCAGCAAGGAACCGTCGCCGTCAAATTCTTGCCGGGAGCGTCGCCGCCCGGATTTGGCTGTCTCCGCGTCGTCCGCGCCCCTGCCTCGCCATGGACGCGCCTCCCTCACTCCAGCTCCACCGCTGCCTGCGTCTTCGCCAAGACTTGTCGCCGCCGCGCCTACATTGCCTGGAGATGCCGCGCCCTGTCCTGCTCCCGTTGACCGAGCTCGACTCTGCGTCCCTGCAGAAGCCCGCGCCAAGTCCCTCGCCTCGCCGCCCCTTTGCCCCGCTCGCCGGAGTTATACTGCCCCGCCTGCGCCAAACGCCCTGCTACCCTGCATCGAGCAGAGTTGCCGCTGGCCTGCATCGCCTCCTCCCGCACGCCTCCCATCGCCGTAGTGTGGACCTCCTGCGCCAAGTCCGCTGTTGTCCCATCGCCGGAGGCCGCCATCCTGCGCCTGGAGCCGCGCCCCTCCGCCGTATCTTCCTCGCCGTCGCACTCCTGTTCCAGGGCCGCTCCTCTGTTTTTGTTCGAGCAGCAACGAGCTAGAGCGCCCGCGTTGACCGCGCCGCCAGCATGCTGGGCCACCTCTCGCCTTCACCCGCATCAGCCCAGCAGCGCCAAGGCCGTGCCAAGCCTGCGGGGCCTCTCCACCAGCCGGGCCGAGGCCCATGGTGAGGCCACCCCCGTGCGCCCTCCTTTTTTTTCCTTTTCTTTTTTCCCATAGTTGGGTCAGATCTCAGATTCAGCCCATATCCTTTTTTCCTGCCTCTGCGATTTAGCTATTATTCCAGGGAGTGCAGTTTTTCAGAAAAGTCCCTAGAGTTCATGCATTTAATAACTCATCAACTATACATCATATGTTAAAACATTATATATGAAAAATGCTTAGAATTATGTGTAGGTTAATTATATGCCACTTTCAATCATATTAAAATGTTTAAAATGATGTTTGCATGTATTTTGCCTATTACCATGCTAAAATGCTTTAATTCATAACTAAATAACCGTAGCTCCAATTTTAATAAACTTTATATGTAAATGGGGTAGAAAAATGCCTAGTTTAACATGGTGTATTTACTTTGCATGTTTAATAACTCTAAAATTGTGTTTAGGGCAGAACAGTTCCAAATTCATAATTATCCACATGAGGATTTTTCGGAATTGTTGTTTGTTGTTTCCGGCCTCATTTAAACTTGACTAGATAGTTAGTTTATGTATGCTTCACCTCTTGCCATGTAAATGAACATTTAATATTGTTGGGTACATAAACGAGATCGAACTAAATAACTTGAATGTGGTGTTCCGTCAATATGCAACTCATTGCATATTGAGCTCCACTTAACTTGTAGGATTGTTTGTGCATTTTGCCATGCCATGCCTCATTAAAACCGTACATGCATCATACTTGGTTGTGCATCATGACATGTTTATGTGGTGGTTGTTTACTATGTTGTTTGCTTCTTCCCGGTGTTGCTTCTTCGGTTTGGTTCTGATAACATCGCGTTTGTGAGGATTCGTTCGACTACGACCGTTTATCTTCTTCATGGACTCGTTCTTCTTCCTTGCGGGATCTCAGGCAAGATGACCATACCCTAGAAATCACTTCTATCTTTGCTTGCTAGTTGCTCGCTCTTTTCCTATGCCGCGATACCTACCACTTGCTATATCATGCCTCCCATATTGCCATGTCAAGCCTCTAACTCACCTTGTCCTAGCAAACCGTTGTTTGGCTATGTTACCGCTTTGCTCAGCCCCTCTTATAGAGTTGTTAGTTGCAGGTGAAGATGGAGTTTGTTCCATGTTGGAACATGGATATGTTGGGATATCACAATATCTCTTATTTAAATTAATGCATCTATATACTTGGTAAAGAGTGGAAGGCTCGGCCTTATGCCTGGTGTTTTGTTCCACTCTTTCCGCCCTAGTTTCCGTCATACCGGTGTTATGTTCCTTGATTTTGCGTTCCTTACACGGTTGGGTGTTATGGGGACCCCTTGACAGTTCGCTTTGAATAAAACTCCTCCAGCAAGGCAACCTTGGTTTTACCATTTGCCTCACCACCACCTACTTTTCCCTTGGGAGTCGCACTCCCGAGGGTCATCTTTATTTTAACCCCCTCAGGCCAGTGCTTCTCTAAGTGTTGGTCCAACCTGAGCGATGTCCGGTGCCCCCTGGGCAACCAGGGTCTATGCCAACCCGATGTCTTGCTCATCCGGTGTGCCCTGAGAACGAGATATGTGCAGCTCCTATCGGAATTTGTCGGCACATCCGGGCGGCTTTGCTGGTCTTGTTTTACCATTGTCGAAATGTCTTGTAACCGGGATTCCGAGCCTGATCGGGTCTTCCTGGGAGAAGGAATATCCTTCGTTGACCGTGAGAGCTTCTAATGGGCTAAGTTGGGACACCCCTGTAGGGTTTTTGAACTTTCGAAAGTTGTCCCCGCAGTTATGGGCAGATGGGAATTTGTTAATATCCGGTTGTAGAGAACTTGACACTTAACTTGATTAAAATGCATCAACCACGTGTGTAGCCGTGATGGTCTCTTCTCGGCGGAGTCTGGGAAGTGAACACGGATCTTGTGTTATGCTTGAATGTAAGTAGCTTCAGGATCACTTCTTGATCTCTTCTAGTTCATGATCATGCATTGCTTCTCTTCTCGCACTCATTTGCGTAAGTTAGCCACCATATATGCTAGTGCTTGCTGCAACTCCACCTCACTACCTTTTTCCTACCCATAAGCTTAGTCTTGATCTCGCGGGTGTGAGATTGTTGAGTCCTCGTGGCTCACAGATACTTCCAAACAGTTGCAGGTGCCGATGATACCAGTGCAGATGACGCAACCCAGCTCAAGTGGGAGCTCGATGAAGACCTTTTCGTTGTTGTGTTTCGTTTTCCTTTTAATCAATAGTGGAGCCCAGTTGCGGCGATCGGGGATCTTTTGCATTAGGGGTTGTCTTTCTTTCTTTGGTTCCGTAGTCGGACCTTGATTGTATCTGGATGATGTAATGCTATATTTATGTATTGTGTGAAGTGGCAATTGTAAGCTAACTCTTTATCCCTTTCTTATTCAGTACATGGGATGTTTAAAGATTACCCCTCTTGTGTCATGCCTACTATGCGGTTATGCCTCTAAGTCGTGCTCCGACATGTGGGAGATATAGCCGCATCGTGGGTGTTACAGCCGTCCAGATCCGGCGGCCCGCGCCCGCCTCCGGCTGCCCCTGCTACTCCGTCCGCCCCCACGCCCAACTCCGGAGAGATCTGCCGCTGCCTCGTCTTCCATGCCTGGGTCAAACCCTAGATCTGGAGGTGACGATTTTCTCTAAGTCCCTGAATTCCTATCTTATGTGCACATGTTTGACATGCCATATCTCCGTGCCCGTAGCTCCGATTTGCGCATATGATATATCGAAATGTTCATCTCGTGATGCTCTTCATGTTAGTGTCACTTGCATGCATGTTATTGTCCATATTGATGCCCTAATCTTCGTTGCAAAAGTGCTAAATGATGTTGTCTGCTGGTATTCATCATAACTTGTTGATTTTTCATTTTCATAGCATTATGTGTGTGCATCCTTTGAGCATCATGTTTACATGTTTTAGGAGCATCTTCATGCCATATTTACAGTGGTGCAAGCCTTGTATTTTTACGAGCTCTATGGTGACTAGCACAAGCATGCAAACTTGCCCACATCATGTTGCTGATTTCATACACTTAGTATTTCTGCCAAGTCGTTTCCTGTTACATTATGTTGCTATGTTGACTTGTTGCCACTAGTAGATCCATGCATATTTTGGTGAACTTCAGTAAGAGTGTTTTGAAGATATGGTTATGCTCTACCCATTCATGCCTCTAGTTGTAATTATGGGGTAGTGTAGCTTGTCATTACCATGCTCTACTTTTGCTAAATATTGTTGTTGTCAGTTTGTTAACAGGAAGTTCATTTTTTCCATGTGTTTTGCTAGTGATCCATGCACCCTATGACTATGTTATTGCCATGTTTAGCTTCATAAGTGTGTCTTCTTACTGTTGGTTACCTTGAGATGCCATGAAATTCTTTGTGGTGAGTGTCATGAGCTTGCAAAGTTGCTATCATCAATCCGTTTCTGCCATGCCATGTTTTTCTACTCAGTATGAAACTGTTCATATCACTTGCCATGTTTGCATTGATGCTACCATCTTTTCTGTGCATTTTTGGCTAAAGTTCAGTAAGGGAGTTTTGTTCATTTCCTTTAGTACTAGCATGCCATGCCTTGTTTGCCATGATATGTTCTTGTAGCATGTTGTTTGCTAGCTCTAAACATTGCTACCTGATGTTGTTTATGCCATGTTTAGTATTTTCACAAAGTCTGTGAAACTGTTGTCATTTGCATTTTTGCCATGCTGTTTTAGGCTTGTTCTAGTGAGTTCTAGCAGGAGCTCGGTGTTCATGATTTGTAGGGATTGACATGTACTTCACTGCCATGTGCTTTGTTGATTTATTGGAATGTTGTAGCATAGTTTCGTGATGCATCTTAAGTGCTATGATGTTGGTAAGTGCAGTTTTGCGTCGTTCTTGTTTTGCTCGCCATTTGCAAACCGTGTATCCATTTCCAGTGATCTTTATATCGATTTTGACCGAAATCACTCAATCTTTCCAATGGCATACTTGGTTTTCCAAGTTTATGCCATGATCATCCTTTTCCTTTCGGAGTACCCATATGCATTGCACATCATATCTTGCATTCCATGCCATGACTTGCATCATGTTGCTTGTGCATTGCACCGCGATTGATTGTTGTTCTGTTGCTTGTGATCTTGCTTTGGGTAGAGCCGGGAGACGAGTTCATGAATGAGGATCCTATTGAGTATGTTTACAAGGAGCAAGCTTTCGACAACCCTGAGAACTTTGCAGGCAAGATGATCATTACCCCCGATATCACTTCTATCTTTGCTTGCTAGTTGTTCGCTCTATCGCTATGTCGCACTACCTACCACTTGTTTATGATGCCTCCCATATTGCCATGTCAAGTCTCTAACCCACCTTCCTAGCAAACCGTTGATTGGCTATGTTACCACTTTTGCTCAGCTCCTCTTATAGCGTTGCTAGTTGCGAGTGCCTTGCAGGTTGTTCCTTGTTGGAACATGGATATGTTGGGATATCACAATATCTCTTATTTAATTAATGCATCTATATACTTGGCAAAGGGTGGAAGGCTTGGCCTTTTGCTAGGTGTTTTGTTCCACTCTTGGCATCCTAGTTCCGTCATACCGGTGTTATGTTCCTTGATTTTGCGTTCCTTACGCGGTTGGGGCTATGGGACCCCCTTGACAGTTCGCTTTGAATAAAAATCCTCCAGCAAGGCCCAACCTTGGTTTTACCATTTGCTAATAACAACTAAAATTTGCCTAGGGAGTAAATAACCCGAGGATTTCTTAATCAACCCCCCCCCGGGGGGCCAGTGCTCCTCTGAGTGTTGGTTCGAACCGGGCAGCCTGCGGGGCCACCTCGGGGAAACTCGAGGGTTGGTTTTACTCGTAGCTTGTCCCATCCGGTGTGCCCTGAGAATGAGATATGGGTAGTGTTGGAAATATGCCCTAGAGGCAATAATAAATTGATTATTATATTTCCTTGCTCATGATAATCGTTTATTATCCATGCTAGAATTGTATTGATAGGAAACTCAGATACATGTGTGGATACATAGACAACACCATGTCCCTAGTAAGCCTCTAGTTGACTAGCTCGTTGATCAATAGATGGTTACGGTTTCCTAACCATGGACATTGGATGTCGTTGATAACGAGATCACATCATTAGGAGAATGATGTGATGGACAAGACCCAATCCTAAGCCTAGCACAAGATCATGTAGTTCGTATGCTAAAGCTTTTCTAATGTCAAGTATCATTTCCTTAGACCATGAGATTGTGCAACTCCCGGATACCGTAGGAGTGCTTTGGGTGTGCCGAACGTCACAACGTAACTGGGTGGCTATAAAGGTACACTACGGGTATCTCTGAAAGTGTCTGTTGGGTTGGCACGAATCGAGATTGGGATTTTGTCACTCCGTGTAAACGGAGAGGTATCTCTGGGCCCACTCGGTAGGACATCATCATAATGTGCACAATGTGACCAAGGGTTGATCACGGGATGATGTGTTACGGAACGAGTAAAGAGACTTGCCGGTAACGAGATTGAACAAGGTATCGGTATACCGACGATCGAATCTCGGGCAAGTACCATACCGCTAGACAAAGGGAATTGTATACGGGATTGATTGAGTCCTTGACATCGTGGTTCATCCGATGAGATCATCATGGAACATGTGGGAGCCAACATGGGTATCCAGATCCCGCTGTTGGTTATTGACCGGAGAACATCTCGGTCATGACTACATGTCTGCCGAACCCGTAGGGTCTACACACTTAAGGTTCGATGACGCTAGGGTTATAAAGGAAGTTTGTATGTGGTTACCGAATGTTGTTCGGAGTCCCGGATGAGATCCCGGACGTCACGAGGAGTTCCGGAATGGTCCGGAGGTAAAGATTTATATATAGGAAGTCCTGTTTCGGCCATCGGGACAAGTTTCGGGGTCATCGGTATTGTACCGGGACCACCGGAAGGGTCCCGGGGGCCCACCGGGTGGGGCCACCTGCCCCGGGGGGGCACATGGGCTGTAGGGGGTGCGCCTTGGCCTACATGGTCCAAGGGCACCAGCCCCTAGAGGCCCATGCGCCAAGATATAGGAAAAAGGGGAGAGTCCTAAAGGGGGAAGGCACCTCCGAGGTGCCTTGGGGAGGATGGACTCCTCCCCCCTCTTAGCCGCACCACTTCCTTGGAGGAAGGGGCAAGGCTGCGCCTCCCCCCTCTCCCCTTCCCCTATATATAGTGGAGGGGAGGGAGGGCATCCATACCTGAGCCCTTGGCGCCTCCCTCCCTCCCGTGACACCTCCTCCTCTCCCGTAGGTGCTTGGCGAAGCCCTGCAGGATTGCCACGCTCCTCCATCATCACCACGCCGTTGTGCTGCTGCTGGATGGAGTCTTCCTCAACCTCTCCCTCTCTCCTTGCTGGATCAAGGCGTGGGAGACATCGTCGAGCTGTACGTGTGTTGAACGCGGAGGTGCCGTCCGTTCGGCACTAGGATCATCGGTGATCTGAATCACGACGAGTACGACTCCATCAACCCCGTTCACTTGAACGCTTCCGCTTAGCGATCTACAAGGGTATGTAGATGCTCTCTCCTTTCTACTCGTTGCTGGTCTCTCCATAGATAGATCTTGGTGTTACGTAGGAAATTTTTTGAATTTCTGCTACGTTCCCCAACAGTGGCATCATGAGCTAGGTCTATTGCGTAGATTCTTTGCACGAGTAGAACACAAAGTAGTTGTGGGCGTCGATATTGTTCAATATGCTTGCCGTTACTAGTCTTATCTTGATTCGGCGGCATCGTGGGATGAAGCGTCCCGGACCAACCTTACACGTACGCTTACGTGAGACCGGTTCCACCGACAAACATGCACTAGTTGCATAAGGTGGCTGGCGGGTGTCTGTCTCTCCCACTTTAGTCGGATCGGATTCGATGAAAAGGGTCCTTATGAAGGGTAAATAGCAATTGGCATATCACGTTGTGGTTCATGCGTAGGTAAGAAACGTTCTTGCTAGAAACCCATAGCAGCCACGTAAAACATGCAAACAACAATTAGAGGACGTCTAACTTGTTTTTGCAGGGTATGCTATGTGATGTGATATGGCCAAAAAGGATGTGATGAATGATATATGTGATGTATGAGATTGATCATGTTCTTGTAATAGGAATCACGACTTGCATGTTGATGAGTATGACAACCGGCAGGAGCCATAGGAGTTGTCTTTATTTATTTGTGACCTGCGTGTCAACTTAAACGTCATGTAATTACTTTACTTTATTGCTAACCGTTAGCCATAGTAGTAGAAGTAATAGTTGGCGAGGCAACTTCATGAAGACACGATGATGGAGATCATGATGATGGAGATCATGGTGTCATGCCGGTGACGATAATGATCATGGAGCCCCGAAGATGGAGATCAAAAGGAGCAAAGTGATGATGGCCATATCATGTCACTATTTGATTGCATGTGATGTTTATCATGTTTATACATCTTATTTGCTTAGAACGACGGTAGTAAATAAAGATGATCCCTTACAACAATTTCAAGAAGTGTTCTCCCCTAACTGTGCACCGTTGCGACAGTTCGCTGTTTCAAAACATCACGTGATGATCGGGTGTTTTATTCAGACGTTCAAATACAACGGGTGTTGACGAGCCTAGCATGTACAGACATGGCCTCGGAATACATGCAAAACACTTAGGGTTAACTTGACGAGCCTAGCATGTACAGACATGGCCTCGGAACACGGAGACCGAAAGGTCGAGCATGAGTCGTATAGAAGATACGATCAACATGAAGATGTTCACCGATGATAACTAGTCCGTCTCACGTGATGATCGGACACGGCCTAGTTTGACTCGGATCATGTAATCACTTAGATGACTAGAGGGATGTCTATCTGAGTGGGAGTTCATAAGATGAACTTAATTATCCTGAACATAGTCAAAAGGATTTTGCAAATTATGTCGTAGCTCACGCTATAGTTCTACTGTTTAGATATGTTCCTAGAGAAAAATTAGTTGAAAGTTGATAGTAGCGATTATGCGGACAGTAGAAAGCTTATGTCCTTAATGCACCGCTCAGTGTGCTGAACCCCAAACGTCGTCTGTGGATGTTGCGAACATCGGACATACACGTTTTGATAACTACGTGATAGTTCAGTTAAACGGTTTAGAGTTGAGGCACCAAAGACGTTTTTGAAACATCACGAAACATATGAGATGTTTTGAGGGCTGAAACTGGGATTTCAGGCTCGTGCCCATGTCAAGAGGTATAAGACCTCCGACGATTTTCTTAACCTGCAAACTAAGGAGAAAAGCTCAATTGTTGAGCTTGTGCTCAGATTGTCTGAGTACAACAATCATTTGAATCGAGTGGGAGTTGATCTTCCAGATAAGACAGTGATGTTTCTCCAAAGTCATTGCCACCAAGCTGTTGGAGCTTCGTGATGAACTATAACATATCAGGGATAGATATGATGATCCTTGAGGTATTCGCGATGTTTGACACCGCGAAAGTAGAAATCAAGAAGGAGCATCAATTGTTGATGGTTGGTGAAACCACTAGTTTCAAGAAGGGCAAGGGCAAGAAGGGATACTTCATGAAACGGCAAATCAGCTGCTGCTCTAGTGAAGAAACCCAAGGTAAAACCCAAACCCGAGACTAAGTGCTTCTGTAATAAGGGGAACAACCACTAGAGCAGAATTACCCTAGATACTTGGTAGATAAGAAGGCTGGCAAGGTCGATAGAAGTATATTGGATATACATTGTGTTAATGTGTACTTTGCTAGTACTCCTAGTAGCACCAGGGTATTAGATACCGGTTCGGTTGCTAAGTGTTAGTAACTCGAAACAAAAGGCTACGGAATAAACGGAGACTAGCTAAAGGTGAGCTGACGATATGTGTTGGAAGTTTTTCCAAGTTTGATGTGATCTAACATCGCACGCTCCCTCTACCAAAGAGATTGGTGTTAAACGTAAATAATTGTTATTTGGTGTTTGCGTTGAGCATAGACATGATTGGATTAAGTCTATCGCAATACGGTTATTCATTTAAGGAGAATAATGGATACTCTGTTTATTTGAATAATACCTTCAATGGTCTTACACCTAAAATGAATGGTTTATTAAATCTCGATCGTAGTGATACACATGTTCATGCCAAAAGATAGTAATGATAGTACCACCTACTTGTGGCACTGCCACGTAAGTCATATCGGTATAAAACGCATGAAGAAGCTCCATATTGATGGATCTTTGGGCTCACTCGTTTTTGAAAAGTTTGAGACATGCGAACCATGTCTATTAGTGTATATGCATGAAGAAACTCCATGCAAATGGACCATTTTGACTCACTTGATTTTGAATCACTTGGGACATGCAAATCATACCACATGGGCAAGATGACTGAAAAGCCTCGTTTTCAGTAAGATGGAACAAGATAGCAACTTGTTGGAAGTAACACATTTTGATGTGTGCAGTCCAATGAGTGCTGAGGCATGCAGTGAATATCGTTATGTTCTTACTTCACAGATGATTCGAGTAGATGTTAAGTATATTTACTTGATGAATCACGAGTCTGAATTATTGAAAGGTTCAAGTAATTTCAGTGTGAAGTTGAAAGATCGTCGTGACAAGAGGATAAAAGATCTATAATATGATCATAGAGATGAATATCTGAATCACGAGTTTGGCACAGAATTAAGACATTGTGGAAATTGTTTCGCAACTAATACAGCCTGGAACACCATAGTGTGATGGTGTGTCCGAACATCATAACTGTACCCTATTGGATATGGTGCATACCATGATGTCTCTTATCGAGTTACCACTATCGTTCATGGGTTAGGCATTAGAGACAAACCGCATTCACTTTAAATAGGGCACCACGTAATTCCGATGAGATGACCCCGTATGAATTATGGTTTAGAGAAACCTAAGTTGTCGTTTCTTAAAGGTTTGGGGCTGCGACGCTTATGTGAAAAAGTTTCAGGATTAAGCTCGAACCCAAAGCGGATAAAGTACATCTTCATAGGACACCCAAAACAGTTGGGTATACCTCCTAATTCAGACCCGAAGGCAATATGAATTGTTTCTAGAATTGGGTCCTTTCTCGAGGAAAGGTTTCTCTCAAAAGAATTGAGTGGGAGGATGGTGGAGACTTGATGAGGTTATTGAACCATCACTTCAACCAGTGTGTAGCAGGGCACAGGAAGTTGTTCCTGTGGCACCTACACCAATTGAAGTAGAAGCTTATGATAGTGATCATGAAACTTCAGATCAAGTCACTCCCAAACCTCGTAGGGTGACAAGGATACGTACTACTTCAGAGTGGTACAGTAATCCTGTCTTGGAAGTCATGTTGCTAGACAACAATGAACCTACGAGCTATGGAGAAGCGATGGTGGGCCCGGATTCCGATAAATGTCTCAAGGCCATAAAACCCGAGAGAGGATCCATGTATGAAAACAAAGTGTAGACTTTGGAAGAACTACTTGATGGTCGTAAGGCTGTTAGGTACATATGGATTTTGAAAGGAAGACAGACAATGATGGTAAGTGTCACCATTGAGAAAGCTCGACTTGTCGTTAAGATGTTTTTCGACAAGTTCAAGGAGTTGACTATGATGAGACTTTCTCACTCGTAGCGATGCTAAGAGTCTGTTGGAATTATATTAGCAATTACTGCATTATTTATGAAATCTTGCAGATAGGATGTCAAAACATTGTTTCCTCGACGATTCTTGAGGAAAGGTTGTGTGTGATACAACCGGAAGGTTTTGTCTATCCTGAAATATGCTAATAAATATGCAAAGCTCCAGCAATCCTTCTGAGGACTGGAGTGAGCATCTCGGAGCTGGAATGTATGCTTTGATGATGATCAAAGATTTTGGGTGTATACAAAGTTTATGAGAAACTTGTATTTCCAAAGAAGTGAGTGGGAGCACTATAGAATTTCTGATGAGTATATGTTGTTGACATATTAATGATCAGAAATGACGTAGAATTTCTGGAAAGCATATAGGGTTATTTGGAAAGTGTTTTCAATGGAAAACCTGGATTAAGCTACTTGAACATTGAGCATCAAGATCTATAAGGATAGATCAAAACGCTTAATAGTACTTTCAAATGAGCACATGCCTTGAGGTGATCTTGAAGGTGTTCAAGATGGATCAGTCAAAGAAGGAGTTCTTGCCTGAGTTGTAAGGTATGAAGTTAAGACTTAAAGCTCGACCATGGCAGAATAGAGAGAAAGGAACGAAGGTCGTCCCCTATGCTTAAGACATAGGCTCTACAGTATGCTATGCTGTGTACCGCACCTGAAGTGTGCTTTACCATGAGTCAGTCAAGGGGTACAAGAGTGATCCAAGAATGGATCACAGGACAGCGGTCAAAGTTATCCTTAGTAACTAGTGGACTAAGGAATTTTCTCAATTATGGAGGTGGTAAAAGAGTTCGTCGTAAAGGGTTACGTCGATGCAAGCTTAACACCTGTCCGGATAGCTCTGAGTAGAGATACCGGATACGTATAATGGAGCAACAATTTAGAATAGCTCCAAGTAGAACAGTTATTTGGAATAGCTCCAAATAGAACGTGGTAGCTGCATCTAGGAGATGACATAGAGATTTGTAAAGCACACACGGATCTGAAAGGTTCAGACCCGTTGACTATAACCTCTCTCACAAGCATAACATGATCAAACCCAGAACTCATCGAGTGTTAATCACATGGTAAATGTGAACTAGATTATTGACTCTAGTAAACTCTTTGGGTGTTAGTCACATGGGGATGTGACCTTGAGTGTTAATCACATATCGATGTGAACTAGATTATTGACTCTAGTGCAAGTGGGAGACTGTTGGAAATATGCCCTAGAGGAAATAATAAATTGATTATTATTATATTTCCTTGTTCATGATAATCGTTTATTATCCATGCTAGAATTGTATTGATAGGAAACTCAGATACATGTGTGGATACATAGACAACACCATGTCCCTAGTAAGCCTCTAGTTGACTAGCTCGTTAATCAATAGATGGTTACGGTTTCCTGACCATGGACATTGGATGTCGTTGATAACGAGATCACATCATTAGGAGAATGATGTGATGGACAAGACCCAATCCTAAGCCTAGCACAAGATCATGTAGTTCGTATGCTAAAGCTTTTCTAATGTCAAGTATCATTTCCTTAGACCATGAGATTGTGCAACTCCCGGATACCGTAGGAGTGCTTTGGGTGTGCCAAACGTCACAACGTAACTGGGTGGCTATAAAGGTACACTACGGGTATCTCTGAAAGTGTCTGTTGGGTTGGCACAAATCGAGATTGGGATTTTGTCACTCCGTGTAAACGGAGAGGTATCTCTGGGCCCACTCGGTAGGACATCATCATAATGTGCACAATGTGACCAAGGGGTTGATCACGGGATGATGTGTTACGGAACGAGTAAAGAGACTTGCCGGTAACGAGATTGAACAAGGTATCAGTATACCGACGATCGAATCTCGGGCAAGTACCATACCGCTAGACAAAGGGAATTGTATACGGGATTGATTGAGTCCTTGACATCGTGGTTCATCCGATGAGATCATCGTGGAACATGTGGGAGCCAACATGGGTATCCAGATCCCGTTGTTGGTTATTGACCGGAGAACATCTCGATCATGACTACATGTCTCCCGAACCCGTAGGGTCTACACACTTAAGGTTCGATGACGCTAGGGTTATAAAGGAAGTTTGTATGTGGTTACCGAATGTTGTTCGGAGTCCCGGATGAGATCCCGGACGTCACGAGGAGTTCCGGAATGGTCCGGAGGTAAAGATTTATATATAGGAAGTCCTGTTTCGGCCATCGGGACAAGTTTCGGGGTCATCGGTATTGTACCGGGACCACCGGAAGGGTCCCGGGGGCCCACCGGGTGGGGCCACCTGGCCCGGGGGGCCACATGGGTTGTAGGGGGTGCGCCTTGGCCTACATGGGCCAAGGGCACCAGCCCCTAGAGGCCCATGCGCCAAGATATAGGAAAAAGGGGAGAGTCCTAAAGGGGGAAGGCACCTCCGAGGTGCCTTGGGGAGGATGGACTCCTCCCCCCCTCTTAGCCGCACCCCTTCCTTGGAGGAAGGGGCAAGGCTGCGCCTCCCCCCTCTCCCCTGCCCCTATATATAGTGGAGGGGAGGGAGGGCATCCATACCTGAGCCCTTGGCGCCTCCCTCCCTCCCGTGACACCTCCTCCTCTCCCGTAGGTGCTTGGCGAAGCCCTGCAGGATTGCCACGCTCCTCCATCATCACCACGCCGTTGTGCTGCTGCTGGATGGAGTCTTCCTCAACCTCTCCCTCTCTCCTTGCTGGATCAAGGCGTGGGAGACATCGTCGAGCTGTACGTGTGTTGAACGCGGAGGTGCCGTCCGTTCGGCACTAGGATCATCGGTGATCTGAATCACGACGAGTACGACTCCATCAACCCCGTTCACTTGAACGCTTCCGCTTAGCGATCTACAAGGGTATGTAGATGCTCTCTCCTTTCTACTCGTTGCTGGTCTCTCCATAGATAGATCTTGGTGTTACGTAGGAAATTTTTTGAATTTCTGCTACGTTCCCCAACAGGTAGCTCCTATCGGGATTTGTCGGCACATTCGGGCGGTCTTGCTGGTCTTGTTTGACCATTGTTGAAATGTCTTGTAACCGGGATTCCGAGACTGATCGGGTTATTCTGGGAGAAGGAATATCCTTCGTTGATCATGAGAGCTTGTGATGGGCTAAGTTGGGACACCCCTGCAGGGTATAAACATTCGAGAGCCGTGCCTGTCGTGGTTCTAAGTCTGACAGTAGAGTGGGGGGTAGGTATGAAGAGGCAAGGTCCTAGCTATGGAGAGGTTGTAAGCACAAGAGATGTACGAGTTCAGGCCCTTCTCGGAGGAAGTAAAAGCCCTACGTCTCGGAGCCCGGAGGCGGTCGAGTGGATTATGTGTATATGAATTACAGGGTGCCGAACCCTTCTACCTGTGGAGGGGGTGGCTTATATAGAGTGTGCCAGGACCCCAGCCAGCCCACGTAGGAGAGGGTTTAAGGTGCGTTAAGTCCGGGGCGTTACTGGTAACGCCCCACATAAAGTGTCTTTACTATCATAAAGTCTACTTAATTATAGACCGTTGTAGTGCAGAGTGCCTCTTGACCTTCTGGTGGTCGAGTGAGTCTTCGTGGTTGAGTCCTTCAAGTCAGTCGAGTGAGTCCCTTGTAGGTCGACTGGAAGGTGATCTCTTCTAAGGATGCCCCTGGGCAGGGTACTTAGATCAGGTTTGTGACCCTACCCTAGGTACATGACTCCATCATTAGCCCCCGAATGGATTGAGGCTTGAGTGATGAAGGAGTTGATGTTGTTTCCGATTAGCCTTCGCATGCTAGTCGTGCGTTGCTTTGAACCAAAAAACCTCTTTGTTGATAGTGAGCAACTTTTCTTCAGTCGACTCGATCCATTCTTTTTCTTCGTCGAGTGATCTTTTGGACTTCGCTGATTTCCGAGCGACGGATCGCAGGGAATCCCGCGTCTGGCAGACTGATCTACCGTTCGCGGATTCCGCGGGATACGGAATTTGGGGGAGCGCGCGAAGCGGAGTGGTCCGTGGCGCTCAGATGGGACGGGGCATAAACGCCTCGATCTCCGCGCCGCTTTTTTCGCCACGTATCACACTCGCGCAACTGTTTCAGGATATGATTAGATCGACTGGGCCCACCTGTCATCCACTCGGAAGGGATCTTATAAATGCGCCCAGTGAGGGTTTTTTGAACAGTGCCTCAGCATTCTCCCTCTGCTCCCTTCGTCTCCGCCCAACGCGCTCGCTCTCGCCTCCGCACAACCTCTCCTCGCACGCCTCGCCGGTAGCCATGGTCAAGGAGAAGACGGCGGCGCTGGAACGCGCGAAGAAGGCGTCGGCGACGGAGAAGGCGAAGGGGAGATCCACCAGCCGCGGCGGGTCTTCGTCTAGATCTCGCCTGCCGAAAGGCTGGGTCCAGGGAGATTGGATCCAGTCGACCATCACGGAGAAGGATCTCCTCGACATGGCCAACGAGGGCCTGATCCCTCATGGAGCTGCAAGGCTTCCGGGGAAAGAGTGGCAGCCCCAGCCAGAAGAGGGTGAGTGCGTGCTTCTGGCTACCCATGTCGACCGCGGATTCTCTTTGCCGCCGAGCATTTTCTTTCGTGGTTTCTTGAACTTCTTTGGAGCGCAACTCCACCACTTCACCCCGAATTCTATCGCCTATGTTGCCGCGTTTGTGTCCATGTGTGAGAGTTTTCTGGGTTGTCGACCGCATTGGGGCTTGTTCAAGCACATATTCACGTGTCGCTCTCAGACCGTGAAGAAGGTGAGCCCAGGCGACGAAAAAACCCGAGTTGTCCAAATGTGTGGGGGTCTGGGGATCCAGGTGAGGAGCAAGAGCACCTTCCCAGCCATGACATTTCCCGAGTCAGTCAGAGGCTGGCAGTCGACCTGGTTCTACTGCCAGGATCAGTCGACGCTGGGACAGTCGAGTGGACTCCCTCAATTCACCATGGACCGAGTGAACAAGCCCTCCTCTCTGAAGGTGATTCCGGAGGAGAAAGCTGACGTGAAGATGCTGATGGAGCGTGTAGTTCAGTTGGTTCAGGATGGAGTGACGGGTATGGATCTCCTGGAGGTTTTCCTTAGGCGTCGTATCCAGCCTCTTCAATTCCGGAGCCATTGCATGTGGCTGTACTGCGGGACTGAGAATGTGACTCGGGTTAATCCAGAAACAGTCGACGATGCCACTCTGGAAAGGTGGATGGCCGCTGTTACTGGGAACAAGGATAACCCTCGCGGAGCCAGAAGGATTCCTCCACTCGACTGCCACAGTGATCCAAACAAGGTATGTCTGCTCCACTTCCCATTGTATTCTCATCATATTTATTTCTATTTTCCCTGCCGATCGGTCGACTGATCTTTGTCTGGATGTCTATCAGGCCCTCACTGAGTTGTACTCGATGCCCAACGGAGCACAAGCTCCGACTGAGGAGGGAGAAGCGAGCGGGGGCGAGAGCCAGGAGGAGGAGTGGGACTCGGACGCCGCTGAGGATGATGATGATGACGATGACACTGATGACGATAATGATGATGTTGATGAGGACGAGGAAGAGGAGGAGGAGGAGATTGCACCAGCGCGCTCGGAAAGGCGGTCGAAGCTTGTCCATGACCCTGCGACTGAACGTGGCAAGGGGGTTGCGACTGTCACTCAGTCGACCAAGCACCCTCGGACCACCTCTCCGGCGCCGACTGAAAAGGCGTCGAAGCAGCCCAAGGCGGCCCCGTCAAAGCCGACCAAGCACCTACCGAAGATGATGGTGTCCATCCCCACCATATCAGGGTAATCATGTTGCTTAAGTCTTCTTGTTTTGCGTGAACTTATCTCTGGTTGGCGCTGGAGTTAGTCGGCTGACTCTTTGGAGTTGCAGTGCTGCTACTTCTGAGACCTCAGCCCGGGCTGACGATCATGAGATGGAGGACGCAGCAACCTCAAAACCTGGTACTATACTCTTAACCCCGTTTCTAGTCGACTGACTCATGATCTCTAATTCTGATTCTTTTCTGTAGTTCCATCCAATGTTGTTATCACTCTCCCTGATGATGATGAAGATGAGGAACCGCTGAAGCACAGAATGAGGAGGAAAGCGTCTGCCAGCAGGGTGCCCCAGGATGTGACGGTGCCTGAGACTCTGGTCGCGGAGGAGGAGAACACCACTCGACACACTGTGTCCTTCGCAGATCCGCTGACGAGTGCTCCGCAACCCTCCCTCTTCACGACGCACCACGTCCCAGAGGACCAAGCTGGCGCCGCGAAGGAGGCGATACGCCAGGCAGGTATCATGATGGAGCAGTTGAAGACCATCCGGGATGCGAGCCAGGCAGCTTACGACGCCAGTTCCGCCCTTCAAAGGAATGTTCAGGTCAGTCGACCACCACTTGTTCTGTTAGGATATGCTATCAAAAAACTTTTCTTTCCAGAATTTATAGTAGTCACCCACTGGGTGTGTCGATTTAAACTCCGTGTTAGCGGGGGCACGCTGAGTGCACCCGCTGGGTGTAGTCCCCAAGGCTAAGGTCGACTGCTGGCAGTCGGCCTTAGGCTTTATAATTTCAGTCTCTCCGTCATTCGACTACGGCGAATGGATTTCGCAAACCGGTGGGGGCACGCTGAGTGCACCCACTGGGTGTAGTCCCCGAGACTGTGGTCGACTGCTGGCAGTCGGTTACAGTCTTAAAGAATACATCTTGTTTTTTTTTGAGGTCGACTGGTCGACTCTGTCTTCAATAGGATTAGTGGGGGCACGCTGAGTGCACCCACTGGGTGTAGTCCCCAAGGCTAAGGTCGACTACTGGCAGTCGGCCTTAGGCTTTATAATTTCAGTCTTTCTGTCATTCGACGATGGCGACTGGATTTCGCAAACTGGTCGACTGGTCGACTCTGTCTTCAATAGGATTAGTGGGGGCACGCTGAGTGCACCCACTGGGTGTAGTTCCCGAGACTACGGTCGAATGCTTGGATTTGGCTGTAGTCTTAGAAACGCGTGATTTTTCCTTTTCCACTCGGAAGTGAATTATTTTTGACATTTAGTCGATTGGTTCTTCGCAGAACTCCTGTGACCCTGCGGCTCGCTACACTGAACTGGAAAACAAGCACATTCAGCTCGAGCTGAATTTGAAGCTGGTTCAGGAGAATCTGACGAAGGCAAAGGAGGAGACCGAAGGTATGTTCGGTGAGACCTCGACGACTGCTTTTTCCCTTCATTTGTTTCAAAATCTGATCTTGCTGTAACTTGCAGGTAAGGTGAGGGAGGCCCAAAGGAAAAAAGACCTTGAACTAGCTGAGAGGATCAAGCTTGCCGACGAGAAGTTAGCTTCAGTTACCAAGCTTGAACAAGAAAATACCAATCTGAAAGCTGCTCTTGAGAAGAAAAATGATCTGGAGGCCTTCCTGAGTGGTCTTGCCAAGAAGCTGTTTCTTATGCTTGAAGGTAAACCTTCAACAATCACTTTCAACTGTGGTTTTTTCATTCGACCACTGCTTTGACTCGGTGATCGTCCTTGCAGAATTTTGTCAAAACTTTGAAGAAGAGACTAGCCGGCTGGAACCAAACCTTGACCCCGTCAATTCTCCGGTGAACGACGAAGTTGCCATGAATGTTTTCCGACTGGAGTCCCGTGTTGCAGCTGTCGTGGACTATCTTGCAAGGCTGAAGGTCGCCACATCTCGCATCGACTCAACGCTCTGGCCCGGGGAGACACTCCAGAACGACCTCGAGTCGCTGATGGCTCGTTTGAACGCTGTCCCTGGTCGAGTGCAGGAGTGGAAAAAGTCCTCGGCTCGGTGTGGTGCAGATGTTGCTCTGTGTCTGGCCCGAGTCCACTGCAAAGATGCGCGAGAAGACAAGCTGGCTGCCCTCCGAGTGGCCAACACCAAGAAACACGACTTCAGGTCCTTTATGGAAACTTTCCTTGCTGCTGCCACTCGGATCGCAGATGGAATTGATCTTGATGAGTTTGTTGCACCTTCCAGCCCTCCACAGGAGGGGTAAAAAACTTCTTCTAAGCTCGACGCTTTAAATTTGCCTCGGTATGCCGAGTGGAGTTGTAACCGATAAACCTTAACAGGCTTAGCGCCTGAGCACTTTCGGTTCCTTTAGGTATCGATCTGAACTTGAATTTGGTGTTTGAATATGATTGCTTTTGGCTCGAAATGTCTTTTGCAGGTTCAAAGCAAGACGCTCACTGCAGTCGACTTGTTCCTTAAACCACTTAGGCGAGCGCTGGGCTGCAGCTAAGCCTCCCGAGTGAGAGGTTTGCTCTTCACTCGGTAGGATTTCTATATCTTAGGCGAGCACTGGGCTGCAGCTAAGCCCCCGAGTGAGAGGTTTGCTCTTCACTCGGTAGGATTTTTATATCTTAAGCGAGCACTGGGCTGCAGCTAAGCCCCCGAGTGAGAGGTTTGCTCTTCACTCGGTAGGATTTTTTAT
>NC_041390.1:264504052-264516325 GCF_002162155.2 Triticum dicoccoides | reverse complement strand
GGTAGGATTTTGATAACTTAGGCGAGCACTGGGCTGCAGCTAAGCCCCCGAGTGAGAGGTTTGCTCTTCACTCGGTAGGATTTTGATAACTTAGGCGAGCGCTGAGCTGCAGCTAAGCCCCCGAAGTGAGAGGTTTGCTCTTCACTCGGTAGGATTTTTGATAACTTAGGCGAGCACTGGGCTACAGCTAAGCCCCCGAGTGAGAGGTTTGCTCTTCACTCGGTAGGATTTTGATAACTTAGGAGCACTGGGCTGCAGCTAAGCCCCCGAGTGGAAGTCTGGCTTACCACTCGGTAGGATTTTATTTAATCTTAGGCGAGTACTTAGACTGCAACTAAGCCTCCGAGCGGAAGTCTGGCTTACCACTCGGTAGGATTTTTATAACTTAGGCGAGTACTTGGACTGCAGCTAAGCCCCCGAGTGGAAGTCTGGCTTACCACTCGGTAGGATTTTATTTAATCTTAGGCGAAACGGATTCGCAGCTAAGCCTCCGAGTGGGAGTCTGGCTCACCACTCGGTAAGGATTTTTACAAACTTAGGCGAAACGGATTCGCGGCTAAGTCACCCACTGAGGGGAAAATTTTATTGGACAAAAATAAAAAGTGACAAAAATTATGGAGGAACTATGACACTATTATTTTGAAATCCATGAACTACAGGAGTACTTTATTGCAACTCATCCGAGTGATAAACTTAAGTGTAAAATGGGCGGAGTAGTTCCGCGTTCCAAGCTCGGGGCTCGTCGATATTATGTTCGACGTTGTAAAGACGGTATGCCCCGTTGTGGAGAACTTTGGTGACGATGAAGGGTCCTTCCCAAGAAGGAGCAAGCTTGTGTGGTTTCTTCTGATCCACTCGGAGAACTAAATCTCCTTCCTGGAAGGCTCGACCTCTCACATTTCTGGCGTGGAAACGACGCAAATCTTGTTGGTAGATGGTCGATCGGATCAGAGCCATCTCCCTTTCTTCCTCTAAAAGGTCGACTGCGTCCTGCCGCGCTTGTTCAGCTTCTGCTTCGCTGTAGATCTCAACTCGAGGAGCATTGTGGAGAAGATCACTCGGCAAGACTGCTTCAGCTCCGTAGACCAAGAAGAATGGAGTTCTTCCGGTCGACCGATTAGGTGTGGTCCGCAGTCCCCAAAGCACCGAGGGAAGTTCGTCGACCCAAGCTCCAGCTGCATGCTTGAGATCACGCATCAGTCGGGGTTTCAATCCCTTGAGAATCAGACCATTGGCTCGCTCTGCTTGTCCATTCGACTGCGGATGGGCGACTGAAGCGTAGTCGACTCGTGTGCCTTGAGAGTTGCAAAAATCCCTGAATTCTTCCGAGTCAAAGTTCGACCCATTATCCGTAATGATGCTGTGCGGGACTCCATATCTGAATATCAGTTCCCTGATGAAGCTAACAGCAGCACCGGCGTCAAGGTTCTTGATTGGTTTAGCCTCAATCCACTTGGTGAACTTGTCGACTGCCACCAGTACATGCGTGAAGCCACTTCGCCCTGTTCTCAAAGGACCGACCATGTCCAACCCCCATACTGCGAAAGGCCAGACGAGTGGAATGGTCTTCAGAGCTGATGCAGGCTTGTGCGACATATTAGAGTAGAACTGACATCCCTCGCACTTATTCACTATCTCCTTCACCATCTCATTCGCCTTTGGCCAGTAAAATCCGGCTCGGTATGCTTTGGCCACGATGGTCCGAGAGGACGCGTGATGACCACAGGTTCCCGAGTGGATATCATTGAGGATGATTCGACCTTCTTCTGGTGTTATGCACTTCTGACCAACTCCAGTCGCGCTTTCTCTATATAGCTGTCCTTTGATTACGGTAAAGGCTTTAGATCGACGGACGATCTGTCGAGCCTCTTCCTCATCCTCCGGGAGCTCTTTTCTCAGGATATACGCGATATACGGAACTGTCCAGTCGGGAATGACCACCAAGACCTCCATGACCAAGTCGACTACTGCTGGGACTTCAACCTCAGTCGGATCTGTGGCACTCTTGGGCTGTGGAGCTTCTTCGGTGAAAGGATCTTCTTTGACTGACGGAGTGCGTATATGCTCCAAGAACACACCACTCGGAATGGCTCCTCTCTTGGAACCTATCTTTGCTAGCTCATCAGCTGCTTGATTTTTCAGTCGGGGTATATGATGGAGCTCCAACCCCTCGAACTTCTTTTCCAGCTTCCTCACTGCACTGTAGTATCCAGTCATGGCTGGGCTTCTCACGTCCCACTCCTTCATCACTTGGTTGACCACTAAATCCGAGTCGCCATAGACCATCAGGCGACGGACGCCGAGTGAAATGGCCATGCGCAATCCGTATAAGAGGGCCTCATACTCTGCCTCATTGTTGGAGGAATCAAAGTGAATCTGGAGCACATATCTGAGCTTATCTCCTCTGGGGGAAACCAGGACAACCCCAGCACCGGAACCATTCAACATCTTAGAGCCATCAAAAAACATGGTCCAATGCTCTGAGTGAACTTCAGTCGGCTGCTGCTGTTCAATCCATTCGTCGAGGAAATCTGCTATTGCCTGGGACTTAATGGCTTTCTTTGCCTCAAACTTGATATCAAGGGGAAGAAGTTCAATCGCCCATTTAGCCACTCGACCAGTTGCATCTCTGTTGTGCAAAATCTCTGATAGTGGAGCGTCGCTGACGACTGTGATGGAATGATCAGAGAAATAATGAGCAACCTTCTTAGTGGTCATGTATATTCCATACACAAGCTTCTGATAATGAGGATATCTTTGCTTGGATGGAGTCAAGACTTCAGACAAATAATACACTGGGCGCTGAACTTTGAAAGCTTTTCCTTCTTCTTCCCGCTCGACCGTAAGCACAGTACTGACGACTTGTCCTGTGGCTGCAATATAAAGCAACAGAGGCTCTTTGCTGATTGGAGCAGCAAGCACCGGCTGGGTGGAGAGCAGAGCTTTTAGCTCGGCAAACGCTGCATCAGCTTCTGGAGTCCACTCGAACTTGTCTGCCTTCTTCATCAGTCGGTAAAGAGGCAATGCCTTTTCACCGAGTCGTGATATGAATCGACTTAATGCGGCCAAGCATCCAGTAAGCTTCTGGACATCGTGCACTCGCACAGGGCGTTTCATTCGGAGAATAGTGCCGATCTTCTCTGGATTAGCGTCGATCCCTCGCTCGGAAACGAGAAAACCGAGTAACTTGCCACCAGGAACTCCGAATGTGCACTTTGATGGATTGAGCTTGATATCATACCTTCTGAGGTTGGCAAATGTTTCGGCGAGGTCAGCGAGCAGGTCGGAACCTTTTCGTGACTTGACGACGATATCATCCATATACGCTTCCACATTCCGACTGATTTGAGTGAGTAGACACTTCTGAATCATTCGCATAAATGTGGCTCTGGCATTCTTGAGGCCGAATGGCATGGTGATATAGCAGAAGCACCCGAATGGAGTGATGAAAGCTGTTTTTATCTCGTCGGGTCCGTACAGACGGATCTGGTGGTACCCGGAGTAGGCGTCTAGAAAAGACAATCTCTCGCATCCCGCGGTCGAGTCAACAATTTGATCTATGCGAGGGAGAGGAAAATGATCTTTCGGGCAGGCCCGGTTGATGTGCTTGAAATCAATGCACATTCAGAGTGATTTGTCCTTCTTAGGAAGCATGACGACATTAGCGAGCCACTCGGAGTGGTATATCTCTCGGATAAATCCTGCCGCCAACAGTCGAGCCACTTCCTCACCAATGGCTTTTCTCTTCTGGACGGCGGACCGCTGAAGATGCTCTTTGACTGGTTTTGCAGATGAGTCGACTCTTAGGCGATGCTCAGCCAGTCCCCTGGGAACACCTGGCATGTCAGCGGGCTTCCATGCAAAAATGTCCCAGTTCTCACGGAGGAACTGGATGAGCGCTTCTTCCTATTTCGGGTCGAGTGTTGTGGAGATGTGGGTCGGAGCTGCATCGGGGTCAGTCGGGTGAATGTGAACAGGCTTTGTCTCACCGGACGACTGAAATGCAGATTCTGTGGCGGGTTTCTTGGATCGCAGCAAGTCACTCGGATCTGCGTTTTGCTTGTATTCTTCGAACTCGACCGCTGTCACCTGGGAATCAGCAATCTTTGAGCCCTTCTGAAAGCACTCTTCTGCCTTTTTCCGATCACCGGTGACAGTGATCACTCCTTTGGGGCCGGGCATCTTCAATTTGAGGTACACGTAACATGGTCGAGCCATGAACCGTGCATAAGCTGGTCTCCCCAAAATGGCATGATATGCACTCTGAATATCCACGACCTCAAACGTCAACTTCTCTTTGCGAAAATGTTTCGAATCACCAAACACCACGTCCAGAGCTATTTGGCCGAGTGACTCGGCTTTCTTCCCTGGTATAACTCCATGAAAGCTCATGTTACTGGTGCTTAGTCGGGACATCGGAATGCCCATTCCTTTCAGTGTGTCTGCATACAACAAATTCAACCCGCTACCACCGTCCATCAGCACCTTTGTCAGTCGAGTGCCTTCGACAACTGGATCGACCACCAAAGCTTGCCTCCCAGGGGTGGCAATATGAGTCGGGTGATCAGATTGGTCGAATGTGATGGGTGTTTGGGACCATTTCAAATAATTTGCTTTTGCTGGGGTAACCATGTTCACCTCACAGTTAATGACTTTCAATCGACTCTTGCTTTCCGCATCTGCAAAGATCATCAGAGTGGAGTTGATATGCGGATATCCTTCCTCACTGTCCTCCTTGCCTTCGGCCTTGTCCGACTCCTTTTCCTTGTCCTTAGACTGTTTTCCTTGAAACTGCTGGATCAGGAGTCGACATTGGCGAGTGGTATGCTTTGGGTAAATGATATTCCCCTCTTCGTCTTTCTTCGTGTGGATGTGGCACGGCATATCCATCACGTCGTTCCCTTCTTTATCCTTTACCTTCTTAGGGTTCCAGGATCCTTTTGGTTTCCCCTTAAACTTTCCCTGAGTCACGGCCAGAGCCTCTCCAGGAGCTGCCGGTTCAGCCTTCCGCTTCTGTTTCCGACTGGTGTTTCCCTTCTCCGACTGACTCGGCTTGTGCTTGCCGCTTCGGAGTCGGTCTTCTTCTTCACCGTTGGCGTACTTGGTAGCAATTTCCATCATCCGACTCAAGGTCATGTCACCGGTTCGACCAAATTTTAAACTCAATTCTCTGTTCTTGACACCATCCTTAAAGGCGCAGACTGCCTGATGATCAGACACATTCTCCACAGTATGGTGCAAAGTGATCCACCTCTGAATATACTCCCTGAGAGTCTCATTGGTCTTCTGCACGCAGACTTGCAGCTCCGTCAATCCAGCCGGTCGCTTGCAAGTTCCTTCAAACGTTCTGACGAACACTCGGGACAGATCTTCCCAAGTGTAAATGCTGCTAGGAGGTAACTGAGTCAACCATGCTCTGGCAGAACCTTCCAACATGAGGGGCAGATGTTTCATGGCCACCTCATCATTCCCACCACCAATCTGAACCGCCACTCGGTAGTCCTCAAGCCAAGTTTCAGGCTTAGACTCACCAGTGAACTTGCTGACTCCTGTTGCCAACCTGAAATTGGGAGGAATCACTGCGGCTCTGATAGCTCTGCTAAAACATTCCGGACCAGAAACATGCACTCGACTGCTCGTGGGCGCATCTCTGTCGAGTCCACCTCGATGGGCTCTGTTCCGGTCGACCAAGCCTTGCACGATAATGGATCGCGCGTCGAAGCCTGGTTCTCTGGGGTCGACTGGAACTCTTCGCCCTACACTGAACTGACGTCTGTCATCTTGCTGCCGGGGAGCGTAAGACCCACCCCTCAGAGGGGAAGTGGGCACTCGATGCCTATCATCTCGGTCGTATCGGTCTCCATATTGGTCTCGCCGATTCTCGCGCCCTTCACGCCGCGGAGGCGATCTGGGGCTGTGAGCCGACTGAACCGTATTCGCAGCGACGGATCGACTGTGAATTCTGTTGCGCGACTGCGACACGGCCGAATTCTGATCACCTGCTGCCCGGAGCAGATCCCTGATCTGCATCAAGCCTCTGCCAGCTTCCGACTGAGAGGGCTGGATGGACTCTGCAATACGGGTCGCAGCTGCTAAATTCTGGATCGGGGTTTGATATACCTGAGTCGGCGGGAAGAGTTGACGTCGACTGGTGTCGGGAACTCGTTGCCGCGCGCGCTCGTCGAGTGCTCGCTGAAGATTCTCCAGGCGGGTGCGTTCGGCCAAGTTGGCCAAACGTGCCTCCTCCAAGGCGCGAGCCTCAGGGGTTTCTCCTGCGATGGGAGTACGCAGGGCATCCACGTTCCTGCGGCGAAGTTCCCTCTTTGCAGAGAGTCGAGTGGCTCGGGCTGGTACTCTTCATGGTCTCGTGCGGGGTCGCCTCCGTCGCCTGCCCCACCATCACGGGCGAAGCCAGGGGGGCTGCGGGGCCCGTCGACCATCAGGATTTCCGCTGCTGGATCACTGCTATCGTGCTCGGATGCAGTCTCTACGGAGCCAGTCGACAGATCGAACAGGCCGTAAAGAGATTCGTCGGGCTCGATTGCCGCAACTTGGGTGGTGGCCGTCTGGCGAGCCACCGCGTGCCTCACCCACCGCTGAAGCCTCGACCGGCCCGAGCGCTTGCACTGGCGGGAGACCGAGAGGGTGGCCGATGGGGGAGTCGACCGATACGGGGTCGACGGTTGCCGCAGCAGAACGCCGCGGACACATGCGCGAAAATGCGTCGCACCGCGGACGGGGAGCGCATCGACGTCGAGTGGAGCCTCCTGGAGCCAGGCGGAGTCGTCGGCGACGAAGGTGAGAGCACCGAGACGGATCTCTCGGCCCTCGACCAAAACTCCAGCAGCCACCATGATGAAAGTACTCGGAAGAATCGCAACTTCTCCACAAAATCGCTAAAACACCTGCCCCAAGGTGGGCGCCAACTGTCGTGGTTCTAAGTCTGACAGTAGAGTGGGGGGTAGGTATGAAGAGGCAAGGTCCTATCTATGGAGAGGTTGTAAGCACAAGAGATGTACGAGTTCAGGCCCTTCTCGGAGGAAGTAAAAGCCCTACGTCTCGGAGCCCGGAGGCGGTCGAGTGGATTATGTGTATATGAATTACAGGGTGCCGAACCCTTCTACCTGTGGAGGGGGTGGCTTATATAGAGTGTTCCAGGACCCCAGCCAGCCCACGTAGGAGAGGGTTTAAGGTGCGTTAAGTCCGGGGCGTTACTGGTAACGCCCCACATAAAGTGTCTTTACTATCATAAAGTCTACTTAATTACAGACCGTTGTAGTGCAGAGTGCCTCTTGACCTTCTGGTGGTCGAGTGAGTCTTCGTGGTCGAGTCCTTCAAGTCAGTCGAGTGAGTCCCTTGTAGGTCGACTGGAAGGTGATCTCTTCTAAGGATGCCCCTGGGCAGGGTACTTAGATCAGGTCTGTGACCCTACCCTAGGTACATGACTCCATCAGTGCCCGCGGTTATGTGGCAGATGGGAAGTTGTTAATATCCGGTTGTAGAGAACTTGACACTTGACTTAATTAAAATGCGCCAACCACGTGTGTAACCATGATGGTCTCTTTTCGACGAGATTCGGGAAGTGAACACGATTGGGTTATGTGTGAACGTAAGTAGTTCAGAATCACTTTTTGATCACTTCTAGTTTACTACCGTTGTGTAGTTTCTCATCTTACTCTTGTACTCGTATGTTAGCCACCATATTTGCTTAGCGTGTGTTGCAACTCCACTTCATAACCACATCCTACCCATAAGCTTAAATAGTCTTGATCTCGCGGGTTTTAAGATTGCTGAGTCCTTGTGACTCACATATACTACCAAAACAATTGCAGGTGCCAATGATACCAATGGAGGTGATGCCACCAATCTCAAGTGGGAGTTCGACGAAGACCTTGGACATTACTATGTTTCATTTCTGGATGATCATTAGTGGTGCCCAGTTGGGACAATCGGGCTTTTAGCATTTCGGATTGTCTTCTTTTCATTTGGATTCGTCCGTAGTCGGACTTTGGTGTGTACTCTGAATGATGTATGAATTATTTAATCATTGTGTGACGTGGTGATTGTAAGCCAACTATTTATTTATCCTTATTCTTGTACATGGGATTGTGTGAAGATGACCCTTCTTGCGACAAAACCAAAATGCGGTTCTGCCTCTAAGTCATGCCTCGACACGTGGGAGATATACCCGCATCTTGGGCGTTACATTCCTCCCACTCACTTCTTTCGACAGAAACTCCTTCTCTAGAAAGAATCCATTCTTAGCAACAAATATCTTGCCTTCGGATATGTGATAGAAGGTGTACCCAACAGTTTCTTTTGTGTATCCTATGAGGATGCACTTCTCCGATTTGGGTTCAAGCTTATCAGGCTGAAGCTTTTTCACATAAGCATCGCAACCCCAAACTTTAAGAAATGACAGCTTACATTTCTTGCCAAACCATAGTTCATACAGTGTTGTCTCAACGGATTTAGACGGTGCCCTATTTAACGTGAATGCAGCTATCTCTAATGCATAACCCCAAAACGATAGTGGTAAATCGGTAAGAGACATCATAGATCAGACCATTTATCTAATAAAGTACGGTTACGATGTTCGGACACACCATTACATTGTGGTGTTCCAGGTGGCATGAGTTTTGAAACTATTCCACATTGTTTTAGATGAAGGCCAAACTCATAACTCAAATATTTGCCTCCGCGATCAGATCGTAGAAACTTTATTTTCTTGTTACGATGATTCTCTACTTCACTCTGAAATTCTTTGAACTTTTCAAATGTTTCAGACTTGTGTTTCATTAAGTAGATATACCTATATCTGCGCAAATCATCTGTGAAGGTCATAAAATAACGATACCCGCCGCGAGCCTCAACACTTATTGGACCGCATACATCGGTATGTATTATTTCCAATAAGTCAGTGGTTCGCTCCATTGTTCCGGAGAACGGAATTTTAGTCATCTTGTCCATGAGGCATGGTTCGCAAGTATCAAATGATTCATAATCAAGTGACTCCAAAAGCCCATCTGCATGGAGTTTCTTCATGCGCTTTACACCAATATGACCTAAACGACAGTGCCACAAGTATGTTGCACTATCATTATCAACTTTGCATCTTTTGGCATCAACATTATGACTATGTGTATTACTACGAACGAGATTCAATAAATCATTTACATTGGGTGTATGACCATAGAAGGTTTTATTCATGTAAACAGAACAACAATTATTCTCGAACTTAAATGAATAACCGTATCGCAATAAACATGACCCAATCATATTCATGCTCAACGCAAACACCAAATAACATTTATTTAGGTCCAATTCTAATCCCGAAGGTAGATGGAGTATGCGATGGTGATCATACAACCTTGGAATTACTTCCAACACACATCGCAACCTCGTCCTTAACTAGTCTATGTTTATTTTCCAACTCTTGTTTCGAGTTACTACTCTTAGCAACTGAACTAGTATCAAATACCGAGGGGTTGCTATAAACACTAGTAAATTACACATCAATAACATGTATATCAAATATACCTTTGTTCACTTTGCCATCTTTCTTATCTGCCAAGTATCTAGGGCAGTTCCACTTCTAGTGACCATCTCCTTTGCAGTAGAAGCACTCAGTTTTAGGCTTGGGTCTAGCTTTGGGCTTCTTCATGGGAGTGGCAACTTGCTTGCCATTCTTTTTCAATTTCCCTTTCTTTCCCTTTGCCTTTTTCTTGAAACTAGTGGTCTTGTTAACCATCAACACTTGATGCTCTTTCTTGAATTGTAGTTTCGCCGATTTCAGCATCACGAAGAGCTCGGGAATTGTTTTCGTTATCCCTTGCATATTATAGTTCATCATGAAGTTCTGGTAGCTTGGTGATAGTGACTAGAGAACTCTGTCAATCACTATTTTATCTAGAAGATTAACTCCCACTTGATTCAAGCAATTGTAGTACCCAGACATTCTGAGCACATGCTCACTGGCTGGGCTATTCTCCTCCATCTTGTAGGCAAAGTACTTGTCAGAGGTCTCATACCTCTTGACATGGGCATGAGTCTAAAATACCAATTTCAACTCTTGGAACATCTCATATGCTCCGTGGCTTTCAAAACATTTTTGAAGTCCAGGGTCTAAGCCGTAAATCATGGTGCGCTAAACTATCAAGTAGTCATCATATCGAGCTTTGTAAAATGTTCATAGCGTCTGCATCTGCTCCTGCAATAGGTCTGTCACCTAGTCGTGCATCAAGGACATAATTCTTCTATGCAGCAATGAGGATAATCCTCAGATCACGGACTAGTCCGCATCATTGCTACTATCATCTTTCAACTTTTCTCAAGGAACATATCAAAAAATGTGCTATATCGCGAGCTATTGATCTACAACATAGATATACAAAAACTATCAGGACTAAGTTCAATTAATCAAATTACTTAAGAACTCCCACTTAGATAGACATCCCTCGAGTCATCTAAATGATCACATGATCCAAATCAACTAAACCATGTCCGATCATCACGTGAGATGTTTTCAATGGTGAACATCTCTATGTTGATCATATCTACTATATGATTCACGTTTGACCTTTCGATCTCCAGTGTTCCGAGGCCATGTATGTACATGCTAGGCTCGTCAAGTTTAACCCTAGTATTCCGCATGTGCAAAACTGTCTTGCACCCGTTCTATGTGAACGTAGATCCTATCACACCCGATCATCACGTGGTGTCTCAGCACGACGAGCTTTCGCAATGGTGCATACTCAGGGAGAACACTTATACCTTGAAATTTAGTAAGGGATCATCTTATAATGCTACCGCCGAACTAAGCAAAATAAGATGCATAAAAGATAAACATCACATGCAATCAAAATATGTGACATGATATGGCCATCATCAACTTGTGCCTTTGATCTCCATCTCCAAAGCACTATCATGATCTCCATTGTCACCGGCTTGACACCCTGATCTCCATCATAGAGTCGTGGTCGTCTCGCCAACTATTGCTTCTGCAACTATCGCTAACGCATAGTGATAAAGTAAAGCAATTACATGGCGTTTGCATTTCATACAACAAAGCGACAACCGCAAGGCTCCTGTCAGTTGCCGATAACTTTTACAAAACATGATCATCTCATACAATAATGTATATCACATCATGTCTTGACCATATCACATCACAACATGCCCTGCAAAAACAAGTTAGATGTCCTCTACTTTGTTGTTGCAAGTTTTACGTGGCTGCTACGGGCTTCTAGTAAGGACCGTTCTTACCTACGCATCAAAACCACAACGGTGATTTATCAAGTTTGTTCTTTTAACCTTCAACAAGGATTGGGCGCAGTCAAATTCGATTCAACTAAAGTTAGAGAAACAGACACCCGCCAACCACCTTTATGCAAAACTAGTTGCATGTCTGCCAGTGGAACCGGTCTCATGAACGTGGTCATGTAAGGTTGGTCCGGGCCACTTCATCCAACAATACCGCCGAATCAAAATAAGACATTGGTGGTAAGTAGTATGACGATCACCGCCCACAACTCTTTGTGTTCTACTCGTGCATATCATCTACGCATAGACCTGGCTCTGATACCACTGATGGGGAACATAGCATGCAATTTCAAAAATATTCCTACGCTCACGCAAGATCTATTTAGGAAATGTATAGCAACGAGAGGGGGAGAGTGTGTCCACGTACCCTCGTAGACCGAAAGCGGAAGCGTTTGACAACGCGGTTGATGTAGTCGAACTTCTTTTCGTTCCGACCGATCAAGCACCGAACGTACGGCACATCCGAGTTCTGCACACGTTCAGCTCGATGACGTCCCTCGAACTCTTGATCCAGCAAAGTGTCGAGGGAGAGTTTTGTCAGCACGACGGCGTGGTGATGGTGATGGTGAAGTGATCCGCGCAGGGCTTCACCAAAGCACTACGTGAATATGACCGGAGGCGTAAACTATGGAGGGGGATGCCACACACGGCTAATAGTGTTTGTTGTGTGTTCTAGGCACCCCCTCCCCACATATATATAGGTGGGAGGGGGAGGGGGACAGCCATGGGGTGCCCCAAGAAGGAGGAATCCTACTTGGGGGCCTTGTCCAATTCGCCCCCCTCTTACCATCTTTTCCGGAGAGGGAAGGGAAGGGGAGAGAGGAGGGAAGGAAGGGGGAGGCCGAATTGCCTCCCCTTCCTTCTCTCTTCCCCTTTTCCTTTCCCCTTCCTATTCGGCCATCAAGGAGGGTGCAGCAGCCCATGATGGCTGCTATGTTTCCCCTCTTGGCT
>NC_041390.1:264498241-264503581 GCF_002162155.2 Triticum dicoccoides | reverse complement strand
GACCCGATATGTATCCGGTACCCCCAGAACATTTTCGGTGTCCAAATACTATCGTCTATATGAATCTTTACCTCTCGACCATTTTGAGACTCCACTTATGTACGTGATCCCATCCAGGATTCCGAACAACATTCGGTCACCAAATCACATAACTCATATAATACAAAATCGTCATCGAACGTTAAACGTGCGGACCCTACGGGTTCGAGAACTATGTAGACATGACCGAGACACCTCTCCGGTCAATAACCAACAGCGAAACCTGGATGCTCATATTAGTTCCCACATATTCTACGAATATCTTTATTGGTCGTACAGTAATGACAACATATGTTATTTCCTTTGTCATCGGTATGTTACTTGCCCGAGATTTGATCGTCGGTATCTTCATACCTAGTTCAGTCTCGTTACCGGCAAGTCTCTTTACTCGTTCTGTAATACATCATCTCATAACTAACTCATTAGTCACATTGCTTTCAAGGCTTATCATGATGTGTATTACCGAGAGGGCCCAGAGATACCTCTCCGATACTCGGAGTGACAAATCCTAATCTCGATCTATGCCAACCCAACAAACACCTTCGGAGATACCTGTAGAGCATCTTTACAATCACCCAGTTACGTTGTGACGTTTGATAACACACAAGGTATTCCTCCGGTATCCGGGAGTTGCATAATCTCATAGTCAATAAAATATGTATATGACATGAAGAAAGCTATAGCAATAAAACTGAACGATCAATATGCTAAGCTAACGGATGGATGTTGTCAATCACATCATTCTCCTAATGATGTGATCCCGTTTATCAAATGACAACACATGTCTATGGTTAGAAAATTTAACCATATTTGATTAACGAGCAATAACAACTTTATTATTGCCTCTATGGCATATTTCCTTCACCGCGTGCGTCCATTTCAACGCAAACGCGGCCCAAAGTTGGGTCGGGAATGAGTCGAAAGCAGACAATAAACGGACGTTGTTCCGTTTGCTCCCACACATTGGGTCGCGTTTTCTGTCCGTTTACCCCCAAACAGATGCAGCCGGACCATTTGGGGTCATGCATTGGAGTTGCCCTAAGCTACTCTTCATCGACAACGGTTGTTGTTGTTGTTCTGATGCGCTCATCCTATGGTGTCTTAGTACGACAACTCTCTCACTGTCTACGAAAATAAGATTTGCCCGGCTGCAGCGAAGGGCAATGACGGCGGCGCACTTTCGGCTCATTTCAATGCTGGTAGTCGTCGCTACGTGGTCTACGGATCTAGATGCAATTTTTATTATTTCTACTTTTCGTTGAACTGCAATGATTGAAGATGAAAAGATCAAAAGTTTTTCCGAAAAAAAACTTAACGGTTCCTTGGAGCATGTGATATGTGAAATAGTAAAGCCTTAACCATCTATGGATTGACCAACGAAGCACATGTGGTCAAACATGAGATTTACATGCCAGAACTTAGAACACAAACTTGGAACGACCAGAACTTCCACTCATGAAAAAAACAATTATTTGCTCTCCGAAGTAGACCGAATATATCCATAGCTAATATAATTCAATTACGTTTCAGTCACAAAGCTTAAATAGTACCAACAGAGAAATCAGATAAGCGGCCTCGCATGCGTTGACAAACAAATCTGCAACTTGATACCAAACAGGTATCGAAATCCTACTATTTAAATACCCTAGGACAATCAACGGTATATTACATAGCAATCAGCATCCTTGTTCTCCGGCCAGTTTGAACCATGATGGAGCAGTGTTATACCCCCACTAATCTGTCTATGACTGCTTCAAAGACATGGCTCTGGCACGAAGGTTGAGAAATATCCCCCTTCAGGAAACAAAAAGATGACCACATAAGAGCAAGCCTTTTCAGTTGGGAAAGAAGCTACCAAAGGCAAAAGAACATTACCAGCAACATGCAACAAAGCTGTGGACAATCACCCGAAACTGCAAAGGCACGTACTGATGGTTTATCCAACCAACTACTGGCCAAAACTGTGCATTGAGAGGATCTTTTAGTGAGCTGTAACGACAAATTGTAAGGCAAGTAGCAATACTGAGAGCAAATTACATACCATCCAAGCAGACAATTGCACTGACAGATATTGTTTCTTCACCCTAGTCTTCACCTCCTTGAAAGGCCTCTCTGCATTCCGACTTGTCAATAACCCATGAGTAGCTACTCCATTCGATTTAAAGGCAACCATCTTACTGGAACACACAACACTATTACATGATTCAGGCAACTGGTAGGATTAAACTGATTCCCCCAGTTTACAGATATCTCGGTCACACAGAGATATAATTGATCGGTCTTTGGACCCTAGATCTATATGACCTCCAATATTAAGGGGAATATGTTTAATAAGGTTTGCTGTATGTTTCAAACGTCATGACTAGGAGGAAAGAAACTCGAAGGGATATTCTGGACCAACAAGCTGAGAAAAGTACAGAAAAGCCTGGTTCTTATGTTTTGTTCAGTAAACGGTTTTCTAAACTCTACTATGCTAATACCTCCTGCTATATCAAGGTAACATACTCGAAAGATGGCAAGTAAAATTTCAAATCATCATTGGCAGTTGGCATGGTATGATGCCAAAGGAACTCTTCCGATTGGTACAAAATCAAACTATTTGACACTTACAGACTTACTCTCAACAACATATCCATAATAGAATAAGAAGAGTAAATTGTTCCAGGGAGAGGAAGTGATCTGCTCCAGCAACACCTGAAAATAGTACGAAACATCTCAAAGTATTCTGACATACCATCAAGTACAGATTGTCCACCAGTGCTTGTTTGACTTCAATCGTGATGTGGGAAAATTTGCTGGCAACAGATATCATAGACTAACTAAGTTGCTGATGCTTTACTAGTATGGTAAATTCACACTTTTTTTGCGGGAAATTAAAGTCAAACCTTTGCAATACCATGATGTACTGTGCTTTACTTATATGTGCACTATCATTGGCAGCAGAACTTTTTATACATGGCCACCACAAGAAAGAAGTGAACAATGGTGTTGATTATAAGAGCATCTACAACCGGACTGAGCTAATTTGACGTCCTATACTTCCGCGGACGCATCAGAAAAGAAACAATAAACAAAGAGAAAAAGTGGTTCGTGGTGGGCCAAATCCAGCGTGGACTGCCCGGACATGCCCGAGCGCCCTCATATCCTCCCCGCATATGGGCTGGATATGAGGGTTCGTGGACAACCCGGACACATGAGGACAATTTGAGGGGCCTGGTTGGGTGACTTTTTTCCTTCTCTCTCATGACCGGCTGTCTCCCAGACATATAGGGGGAAAGTTGGGGGTCCGGTTGCAGATGCTCTAAGATGGTCAAAGTTATACCTTCTTAGCTACAGTTTTGGTATCCTTCTTCCCTTTAAAGATATAATCCAACACTTTATGCAGGAAATGCCCAAATGGGCCACCATATGCAAACCCAAATATCTGCAGCAAAAAAGCACACTGTTACATTAGAACGCAAATGCATGCAAGAAAGCATCATAAACAACATAAGAGAAGCATATAACACAAATGGACATCTACAATTATGTTCTTACGAGTTAGCAACATCAGAGAGGATAAATTTTGTTGACAATTTGTGCAGTACTATCTGAAGTGCATCAGATGTCAATATCTTTGGTCCATTAGAGAAAGTAACAGGTGAAACACAGGGTTCAAATCAATGTTTTTGTCTAATCTAAAGTCTTAGAAGCGTCAGTTTTCAATTTCATCTACTTTAATATGACACAACTACACAACTTGCTGTGAGTTTAGGTTATGATGCCGCATGAAATCCAATAACGTAGTATTAGTCAAGACAATAGACGAAATTCCCTAAAAAAAAGGCAATAGACGAAATAGAGAATCCCTCTGCCCAAAAGCCAAGGACAAGTTATCTTTAACAGATTTCCACAGATAGTGTGGATGCATATTATCCTTAACACAACTGTACATTATGCCATACATTCCTCTTTGACGCAATTGTATATCACACCGCAACAATTCACCAACATATATGTGAACAAGTGAAGCATAACAAGGCAACGGGAAGTAGCTCTACGTCAGAGAAGCAAGTAAGAACCAAAACAAAGATAATGTGAATCATCATTCTGAGATGAGGTCAGATGTAACAAATCTGTACAGGATACCTAGCCACCAATAAGTCTGCAATTAGCACTAGCAACTAATGTTCCCACTAATTTCTATGTGTGCCAACTCAAATCACACAAGAATAACAACCAATGCGGCACATCGCATCCACTGTGTTGAGTATCGTGATTAATTAGGAAACATAGGATAGACTAGGAATTATTCCATCTTGTCTTGTACTCCAAGTTGATCATGTACTCCTATATATAAGCCCACGAGGCTCAAGCAATACAACAATGCATTACACCAATCCCTCTTTCTAACATGGTATCAGCCACTTTCTAACATGGTATCAGCCGCAAGTTCTTAAACCTAGCCACCGCACGCTTCCGCAACACGCCGCCCCTGGGGAGGTCGATCTCCGTGATCTCCGCTGGGGGCCGTGCGACCCGTAGCAAGGTTCGTCCGCCGATTTGTGATCGGCTGCCCTGGTGAGTTTTTCCAATCTCTTGATCGGTTTTCTCTCCGCTAGTCGTTTTCACAGGTATTTTCTTTTTTGGTTCACCGATCATACATCGGATTATGTCGCCCACGGCCGCCGTCAACCCCCGCGCACCTCTACTCCGATATCGGCGCGACCCCCCGCGGCCTCGCGCGACACGCCGGCCTGTTGCGGCCGTTGTCAGTTGCTGCCCGTCGGTCTACACCGGCCGTCGCCGCCTCTAGTCCGACATCAGTGCGACCACCCGGCCTCTTCTCCGACCTGACAGCCTCGCACGACGCGGCGGCCTTCACGGCCGTCCGCCGCGCGTCTGCCCGCTGGTCGCTTTGTGCCGGCCGTCGCCGCCCTGCTCCGAACGGACTCCTGCATAACCTACTGTCTCCGCCGCCACCGTATGGCCGTCTCACGCATGGCGCTACGTTCGCCGCTCAGGCGTCGGTGCCGTGCTGCTCGCTCGGGCTTAACCGCTCGGGCGCCGGGCGCTATCCGCTCGTCCGCACGCCGTTCCCCATCGGCCGTCGTCGCCTAGGTCTGCTCGGCCACCTCGCTTCACTATCCGCACCGCCATCATCATCACCGAGCAGCGTCCCCAACCTAGTGTGCGGTTGGATTGACCACCCGCCTGGCCCGCGATCCGTTCCATCCGCGTTGCGCCACCGACCTGATCAGTCGGCCCGACCCGGCTTGCTTGAGCAACCTCGTTGGTTTTCACTCCAGCCACAACTTCCGC
>NC_041390.1:264493798-264497944 GCF_002162155.2 Triticum dicoccoides | reverse complement strand
GTTGAGTATCGTGATTAATTAGGAAACATAGGATAGACTAGGAATTATTCTATCTCATCTTGTACTCCAAGTTGATCATGTACTCCTATATATATGCACGAGGCTCAAGCAATACAACAATGCATTACACCAATCCCTCTCTATTCCTTCTAATATACTAATCCAAATTGCCTCAAACCTACAACGAGCTCTGAAGTGTGAAATCACGGGCTACGTAACGTCAAGTCATTGTTCAATTGAATCCGAAGAAACATCGTTCCAACAATACATCACTTATGGAGTACTCCCACTCACATGGTCCTCCTACAACTAAAGCCTCTACCCTACTAAGAGGATGAAACACAACTCCATGTAGAGAATCAATCTAGTATCCACAAACAAGAGGACGCCTCACATCTACACCAGCAATGATTAAGAAAAAGAAACAAGAAATCGTTCAGCAACCTCACCATCTTGAGCAGGAGGCGGCGCTTCTCAATCTTCTGATATCCAGAGAGCTTCTGCGCCACGGAGTCGCTGACGCCTGCGAGGCACCCCGCAGTGACCATCTGCACTAGCCAACTTAACCCAGGCTTAGAAAAGTCCCCAAACCAATCAATCAGATCCAGTGAAAACTGCAACAAAAGGCCAAGACCTTGGTGCGGAGTGGGTGGCGCTGCAGCTGGAGCAGGTACTGCCTCCAGGCCCTGCGAGCCAACGAGTCCCCTCCCCCTGTTCCTCCCCCAGCTCCTCCACTTCCTCCTGCCATGGCAGCTGGTGTCGGGCTCTGGGCCGCTTAGATCTATCTACCTAGAACCTATTCCTCGAGGGCACACTTTGTATGCTCGCGCCGAGATGCGATTTTTCTTTTTTGAGAAGAAGATGCAAATTCATTTAGTCCTCTTTGGTTCATCCTCGAATATAATGTTGCTGGATTTTCTTGTTTTCTTTTACTCCCTATGTTTCAAATAGGGATATAAACCGGGTCCTGCTTAATCCCGTTTAAGTCCATTTATAGTCTACAATTCAATAAAGTTTTCCCTCAAAAAAATTCAATAAAGTTTACTTTTTGAGAAAACAAACTATCGAGCAGCTAAACTAACTAAACAGGACTTGCGGGCACGGTTTAGTGTATTAGTTTAAAAAAAAAACCAAACCTCTTTAAATTTGATCAAGTTTGTGGATAAATATATCAATATCTATAATATCAAATCGGTATAATTAGATTCATCATGAAGTGAATTTCATATTTTATTTATTTACTATTGTGGACATTGATATTTTCCGTTAACTTGGTCAAATTTAAAAAATTGACTTTTAGGAAACTAATACACCTTGTATTCTAAAACTGATGGAGTATTTGGTTTCCGATTAGGGATATGATGGAGTGCGTTTTTTTATTTATAATGTGGTATTTTGGTGCACATTTTACGATGTGATTCTGTGTTATCTGTTAATCAATCCATACTTAAGCGGAGACATTTTCTATGTTGGTGGCTACATTACTATATTGGTGCTACAGTGTCACATCTGGTGCTTCATTTTTTCTAGTTGGCGAAAGGGTGCGCTGATTAATGTACTTTTAGAGGTCAGTTGTTACTGATTGGTTCGAAAAAGCATTGATCTGATCAAAATCTTGAACCAGATCCAAAGTTAAATACCTCAATCGAATGGAAAACCTTCAAAATTAGGGAGCATAATGAATTAAAAAAATTAAATGCGAGAGCTCCTTCAGAAATTATTGACGCGTCAAAATCGCGTGAGCCAATTCCATATTTAAGACCTCAATTGAATATAAGACCTCTAAAATTAGGAAGCATAGTGTATAGTTAATTAGAAGTATTGAATGAGAGAGCAGAAATTATTGACCCGGTCAAAATTGAATGAGCCAATTCCAAATTGAAGACCTCAATTGAATATGAGACCACTAAAATTAAGGAGCATAGTGTATTTATTAGAAGGATTAGGCACGCTTTGCTGCGTCATTGGTATTATTGGGTTTTAGAAAAAAACTACTCGCTCTGTTTCAAAATATAAGTTGTATTACATTTTTTTAAAAAGTCAAACCTTTTAAGTTTGATCAATTTTGTAGAGAAATATATGAAGATCCATAATATCAAATCGGTATGATTAGATCCATCATGCATTGAATTTCCACACTTTTTCTAATATTGTGGATGTTGATACTTTTTTTTACTCTGAACTTGTGCAAAGTTATAGAAATTTGACTTTTCAAAAAACTAATACTCCTTATATTTTGGGATTGGTGTAGTATTTAGTTTGCCAGGTGGGGGAGATGATGGAATTTGTCTATTTTTCTTTATAATATGATGATTTGGTGGGCCTTTCCTGGTGTGGTTCTATGTCACCAGCTAACCAACCTATATTTACGTGGGGAAATTTCTACTTCGCTAGCTACATGTACTATATTAGTGTTGTAGTATCACATGGTGGCACTTCTTCTTTTTTCTAGGTGATGGAAGGGTGCACGAGATTTATATATTTATAGGACGATTGCTGCTGATTGATTTAGAAAATTGTTGACCTAATCAAAATCATGAACTGACACATCTCCATCGTATCTACTTTTTCAAACACTTTTGCTTTTGTTTTGTATTCTAATCTGCATGACTTGAATGAAACTAACCCGTACTGGCATTGTTTTCAGTAGAACTACTATGATGTTGTTTTTTATGTAGAAATAAAAGTTCTCAAAATTGGACGAAACTTTTTGAAGATTTTTTATGGAATATATGAAAAATACTGGAACAAAGATCCACCGGAGGGGGGCCACATGTTGCTCACAAGGCAACAGGGTATGCCCACCCCCAGGGCGCGCCATGTTACCTTGTGGGGCCCACAGGCAGCCATCTGACCTAATCTCTACTCTATAAATTCCGTTTTGTCGAGAGAAAAATAAGAGAAGAAGTTTTATCGCGTTTTACGATAAGGAGCCACCGCCGCCACCTCATGTCCTTCATCGGGAGGGTTGATCTGGAGTCCGTTCGGGGCTCCAGAGAGAGGGATTCTCGCCATCATCATCACTAACCCTTCTTCATCTACAGCTTCATGATGCTCACCACCGAGAGTGAGTAATTCCTTCATAGGCCTACTGGACGGCGATGGAGTTGGATGATATTTGTCTTGTAGTGAAGTCAATTTGTCAAGGCTTGTTCCCTAGTATCCACTATGTTCTGAGATTGATGTTGCTAAGACTTTTCTATGCTTAATGCTTGTCACTAGGGCCCGAGTGCCATGATTTCAGATCTGAACCTATTGTGTTTTCATGAATATAAGTGTGTTTTGGATCCTATCGTGCAAGTTGTATGCACCTATTACATGTTATGATCTGTAGACTCCAAAGTGACAATAATTGGGATTTATTCTGGTGATGACCGAAGTATGAGGAGTTCATGTATCACTAAGTGCTAATGTTTTATTCATGTTCTCTATTAAAAGGAGGCCTTAATATGTAACGCTCCGGATGTAACTTGCCATATTTGTACTCCAACTCTTGCCATTTTCGGCTTTAAGTTATGAGATTCCCTTCGTGGTTGGGTTTTGTCTTTGTTTTGCATTTTGTTCACGTCATGCATTTCATATCATGTCATCATGTGCATCGCATTTGCATACGTGTTCGTCTCATGCATCCGATCATTTTCCCCGTTGTCCGTTTTGCAATCCGACACTCCTATGTCCTCCGGCGCCCCTTTTGACTCTTTTCGTCAGCGGGTGTTAAACGTTCTCGGAATGGACCGAGATTTGCCAAGCGGCCTTGGTACACAACCGGTAGATCGTCTGTCAAGTTTCATGCCATTTGGAGTCCGTTTGATGCTCCAACGGTTAACCGGGGAACCGTAAAGGCCTCATGTGTGTTGCAGCCCAACACCCCTCCAAAGCGGCCCAATAACCCATCCAAACCTATTCCATGTCCTCCGCCGTCGGATCACGACCGCGTGGTCGAAAACTGCACCTCATTTGGACACTCCTACCTCCTTCTAGCTATAAATATGTGCCCCTCCCGGATTTTTCGCGCAGTCTAACCCTAGCCCCGCCTCCCTCGCGCCGCCAGACAAAATTCCCACCGCCGGACATGTCCGCGCCGCCGCCTCCAGCCAAGCGGAGCTCGCCACGTCACCCTGCCGCCGTCTCCACCGCGTGCCCCGG
>NC_041390.1:264442069-264492997 GCF_002162155.2 Triticum dicoccoides | reverse complement strand
GCGCCCGTCGCTCAGCCCCGCCGCCGCCGTGCCGGACCTCCATCGCCGGCGCCGCGCTACCCGTCACTGCCCCTCGCCGGCGAGTCGTCAAAGGACGTCGCCGCCCCGCGCCGCCTCGCCCACCAACCGCGCCACGCCGGCGCCTCCACCTCGCTGCCCTTGTGGTCCGTGCCGTCCCGGCCAGAACCGCCGCCCCTGACCTTCTCCGGTGCCGCCCCGCGGCCATGTTCGCCGGAGCCGAGCTCCCAATCGCCGCCATCACCGGATCCAGTCCGGGTGGATGAGATCCACCAGGAGGCGAACCATACGCCGTCCCGCGACCCGGATCCCTCCGTCCCGCTCCATCTCATCCCGCGTTGACTTTTCATGAGGTGATATTCCACTAAGTCCTTTTCCCCTAACATTTTGAGGCCATGTTCATCGCATCATAACTTCATGACCGTTGATCCATTTTGTGCGCATGATATATCAAAATGTTAATTGGGAGATGCTCTTAATTTCATTCCATTGTGACATGCTTGTTTGAGTCCATATTGATGCCCGAATCACTGATGCAAGAGTGCTATAAAATGTTTGCTCCTGTTACTTGTCAGTTTAAGGTGATTTGTCATTTTTGCCACAATTATTGTGTGCTGCATATGGGCATGAGCTCTACATGTATTTCGGTCTATGCCATTCCATCTTTACAGGGGTGTATGCCATGTTTTTTGTGATCTTTGTGGTGACTAGCACAAGCATGCATAGTAGCCTTCGTGTTATTGCTGATTTCAGGATCTCAGGATTTTGGCCAAGTCTTTTGTCTGCTGTTATTTTGATGCCATGTAACCATGTTGCTATAGTGAGATACATGCTTTATTTGAGTTGCTTCAGTAAGGATAATTTGGACATATGGTTATGCTCTATCCATCCATGCCCCTGTTTGTAATTATGGAGTGCCCTAGCATGTCTTAATCTTGCTCTATTTTTTCTATAAAATGTTCCTGACAGATTGTTTACATGTTAATCAATTTTGCCATGGTTGTTGTAGTTGATCCAAGCATGCTATAAACTTATTCTTGCCTTGGATTGCCTTATGAACATGTCTTATTACTGTTAGTATGTTTAGTTTGTCATGCAATGCTTTGTGATGAGTGATTTGAGATCGCAAAGATGCCTTCATAATTTTGTTTATGCCATGCTCAGTTTTCTGCTAAGTCTGAATCTGTTAACGAAACTTGCTATGTTTACATGGGTGCCATCATATTTTATGTGCCTTTTTGGCTTATGGTCAGTAAGGGACTTTTGTTCTATGCTTTGAGTAGATTCGTACCATGCCTTGTTTTGCTATGATCTGTTCCTGTAGAATGTTGTTTGCTTTCTCTAAACATTGCTTCCTGATGTTAATTCCTGACATGTTAGTATTTTCATTAAGTCTGTGAAGCTGATATCTTTTGCACTTTTGCCATGCTTGTTTGAACCCGCTCTTGTGTGATTTAGCCGTAGCTCAGTGTTCATATTTTGTCAAGCATCTTGAGTAGATCACTACCATGTGCTTTGTTGTTATGTTGGAGTGAAGTAGCTTAGTTTCTTGTTGCATTCTAGATGGCATCGTGCTGTTAATCGCAGAATTGTGCCCTTATTGTTTTGCTTGCCATTTGCAAACCGTGCATCCGATTCGGGTGATCTTTATATCGATTTTGACCGAAATCATCTCATCTTTCCAGCGGCACACTTGGTTTGTCAATTTGATGCCTGGTTCAATCTTTCCCTTCCGTAGCACGCATATGCATTGCATATCACATCTCGCATATCATGCCATGTTTTGCATCATGTTGTTTGTGCATTGCACCGTGATTGATTGTTGGTCTTTTGCTTGTGTTCTTGCCTTGGGTAGAGCCGGGAGACGAGTACGTGATCGAGGAACCCGTTGAGTACGCTTACGAGGATCAAGCTTTCGTCAACTCTGAGTACTTTGCAGGCAAGATGACCATACCCTCGAAATCACTTCTATCTTTGCTTGCTAGTTGCTCGCTCTATTGCTATGTCGCGATACCTACCACTTGCCATATCATGCCTCCCATATTGCCATGTCAAGCCTCTAACCCACCTTTCCTAGCAAACCGTTGTTTGGCTATGTTACCGCTTTGCTCAGCCCCTCTTATAGCGTTGCTAGTTGCAGGTGGAGATGAAGTTTGTTCCATGTTGGTGTTGGAAATATGCCCTAGAGGCAATAATAAAAGCATTATTATTATATTTCCTTGTTCATGATAATTGTCTTTATTCATGCTATAATTGTGTTATCTGGAAATCGTAATACATGTGTGAATAACAGACATCAACATGTCCCTAGTGAGCCTCTAGTTGACTAGCTCGTTGATCAACAGATAGTCATGATTTCCTGACTATGGACACTGGATGTCATTGATAACGAGATCACATCATTAGGAGAATGATGTGATGGACAAGACCCAATCCTAAACATAGCACAAGATCGTATAGTTCATTTGCTAGAGTTTTCTAATGTCAAGTATCTTTTCCTTAGACCATGAGATCGTGTAACTCCCGGATACTGTAGGAGTGCTTTGGGTATGCCAAACGTCACAACGTAACTGGGTGACTATAAAGGTAGACTGCGGGTATCTCCGAAAGTGTCTGTTGGGTGACATGGATCAAGACTGGGATTTGTCACTCCGTATGACGGAGAGGTATCACTGGGCCCACTCGGTAATACATCATCATAATGAGCTCAGAGTGACCAAGTGTCTGGTCACGGGATCATGCATTACGGTACGAGTAAAGTGACTTGCCGGTAACGAGATTGAACGAGGTATTGGGATACCAACGATCGAATCTCGGGCAAGTAACATATCGATAGACAAAGGGAATAGCGTACGGGGTTGATTGAATCCTCGACATCGTGGTTCATCCGATGAGATCATCGTGGAGCATGTGGGAGCCAACATGGGTATCCAGATCTCGCTGTTGGTTATTGACCGAAGAGTCGTCTCGGTCATGTCTGCTTGTCTCCCGAACCCATAGGGTCTACACACTTAAGGTTCGGTTACGCTAGGGTTGTAGGGATATGTATATGCAGTAACCCGAATGTTGTTCGGAGTCCCGGATGAGATCCCGGACGTCACGAGGAGTTCCGGAATGGTCCGGAGGTAAAGATTTATATATGGGAAGTCCTGTTTCGGACATCGGGACAAGTTTCGGGGTTATCGGTATTGTACCGGGACCACCGGAAGGGTCCCGGGGGTCCACCGGGTGGGTCCACCTGCCCCGGGGGGCCACATGGGCTGTAAGGGGATGCGCCTTGGCCTAATGGGCCAAGGGCACCAGCCCCACATAGGCCCATGCGCCTAGGGTTTAAGGGGGCAAGAGTCCTAGGAGGGTAAGGCACCTCCTAGGTGCCTTGGGGGGAGGGAAAACCCTCCTTGGCCGCCGCACCCCCTAGGAGATTGGATCTCCTAGGGCCGGCCACCCCCCCTTGGCACCCCTATATATAGTGGGGGAGAGGAGGGACTTCATACCTGAACGCCCCGGCCTTTGGTTGCCTCCTTCTCCTTCCTCAACACCTCCTCCACCTCCATAGTGCTTAGCGAAGCTCTGCCGGAGTACTGCAGCTCCATCAACACCACGCCGTCGTGCTGCTGCTGGTGCCATCTCCCTCAACCTCTCCTCCCTCCCTTGCTGGATCAAGAAGAGGAGACGTGGCTGTTCCGTACGTGTGTTGAACGCGGAGGTGCCGTCCGTTCGGCGCTGGTCATCGGTGATTTGGATCACGTCGAGTACGACTACATCATCACCGTTCTTTTGAACGCTTCCGTGCGCGATCTACAAAGGTATGTAGATGCATCTGATCACTCGTTGCTAGATGAACTCCTGGATGATCTTGGTGAAACGAGTAGGAAAATTTTTGTTTTCTGCAACGTTCCCCAACAGTGGCATCATGAGCTAGGTCTATGCGTAGTTCTTCTTGCGCGAGTAGAACACAATTTGTTGTGGGCGTAGATTTGTCAACTTTCTTGCCGTTACTAGTCCTTTCTTGCTTCAGCGGTATTGTGGGATGAAGCGGCCCGGACCAACCTTACACGTACGCTTACGTGAGACCGGTTCCACCGACTAACATGCACTAGTTGCATAAGGTGGCTGGCGGGTGTCTGTCTCTCCCACTTTAGTTGGAGCGGAATCGATGAACAGGGTCCTTATGAAGGACAAATAGAAGTTGACAAATCACGTTGTGGCTTTAACGTAGGTAAGAAAACGTTCTTGCTAGAACCCTAATTCAGCCACGTAAAACTTGCAACAACAATTAGAGGACGTCTAACTTGTTTTTGCAGCAAGTGGTTTGTGATATGATATGGCCAAAGTTGTGATGAATGATGAATGATCTATATGTGATGTATGAGATGTTCATGCTATTGTAATAGGATTCACGACTTGCATGTCGATGAGTATGACAACCGGCAGGAGCCATAGGAGTTGTCTTTATTCTTTTAATGACCTGCGTGTCATCGAGAAACGCCATGTAAATTACTTTACTTTATTGCTAAACGCGTTAGCCATAGTAGTAGAAGTAATAGTTGGCGAGCAACTTCATGGAGACACGATGATGGAGATCATGATGATGGAGATCATGGTGTCAAGCCGATGACAAGATGATCACGGAGCCCCAAGATGGAGATCAAAGGAGCTATGTGAAAATGGCCATATCATGTCACGTTTATTATTTGATTGCATGTGATGTTTATCATGTTTTGCATCTTGTTTACTTAGAACGACGGTAGTAAATAAGATGATCCCTCACAATAAAATTCAAGAAGTGTTCCCCCTAACTGTGCACCGTTGCGACAGTTCGCTGTTTCAAAACACCACGTGATGATCGGGTGTTTTATTCAGACGTTCACATACAACGGGTGTAAGACAGATTTACACATGCAAACACTTAGGTTGACTTGACGAGCCTAGCATGTACAGACATGGCCTCGGAACACAGAAGACCGAAAGGTCGAGCATGAGTCGTATAGAAGATACGATCAACATGAAGATGTTCATCGATGTTGACTAGTCCATCTCACGTGATGATCGGACACGGTCTAGTTTAACTCGGATCATGTAATACTTAGATGACTAGAGGGATGTCTAATCTAAGTGGGAGTTCACTAATAATTTGATTAGTTGAACTTAATTATCATGAACTTAGTCTAAAATCTTTGCAATATGTCTTGTAGATCAAATGGCCAACGTAGTCCTCAACTTCAACGCGTTCCTAGAGAAAACTAAGCTGAAAGACGATGGCAGCAACTATACGGACTGGGTCCGGAACCTGAGGATCATCCTCATAGCTGCCAAGAAAGATTATGTCCTACAAGCACCGCTTGGTGACGCACCCGTTCTCCCTGCAGAACAAGATGTTATGAACGCTTGGCAGGCACGTTTCGATGACTACTCCCTCGTTCAGTGCGGCATGCTTTACAGCCTAGAGCCAGGGCTCCAAAAGCGTTTTGAGAGACATGGAGCATATGAGATGTTCGAAGAGCTGAAAATGGTTTTCCAAGCTCATGCCCGGGTCGAGAGATATGAAGTCTCCGACAAATTCTTTAGCTGTAAGATGGAGGAAAACAGTTCTGTCAGTGAGCACATACTCACTATGTCTGGGTTGCATAACCGCTTGACTCAGCTAGGAGTTAATCTCCCGGATGATGCGGTCATTGACAGAATCCTCCAGTCGCTTCCACCAAGCTACAAGAGCTTTGTGATGAACTTCAATATGCAGGGGATGGAAAAGACCATTCCTGAAGTATTTGCTATGCTGAAATCAGCGGAGGTAGAAGTCAGGAAGGAACATCAAGTGTTGATGATCAATAAAACCACTAAGTTCAAGAAAGGCAAGGGTAAAAAGAGCTTCAAGAAGGACGGCAAGGAGGTTGCCGCGCCCGGCAAGCAAGCTGCCGGGAAGAAGCCAAAGAATGGACCCAAGCCCGAGACTGAGTGCTTTTATTGCAAGGGAAGCGGTCACTGGAAGCGGAACTGCCCTAAGTACTTATCGGATAAGAAGGCCGGCAAAACCAAAGGTATATGTGATATACATGTAATTGATGTGTACCTTACTAGTGCCCGTAGTGGCTCCTGGGTATTTGATACCGGTGCAGTTGCTCACATTTGTAACTCAAAGCAGGGGCTGCGGAATAAGCGGAAACTGGCAAAGGACGAGGTGACGATGCGCGTCGGGAATGGTTCCAAGGTCAATGTGATCGCCGTCGGCACGCTACCTCTGCATCTCCCTTCGGGATTAGTTTTAAACCTTAATAATTGTTATTTAGTGCCAGCTTTGAGCATGAACATTGTATCGGGATCTCGTTTAATTCGAGATGGCTACTCTTTTAAATCTGAGAATAATGGTTGTTCCATTTTTATGAGAGATATGTTTTATGGTCATGCTCCTATGGTGAATGGTTTATTCTTTATGAATCTCGAACGTGATGCTACACATATTCATAATGTGAGTACCAAAAGAAGTAAGGTTAATAATGATAGTCCCACATACTTGTGGCACTGCCGCCTTGGTCACATAGGTGTCAAACGCATGAAGAAGCTCCATGCTGATGGACTTTTAGAGTCTCTTGATTATGAATCATTTGACACGTGCGAACCATGCCTTATGGGTAAAATGACCAAGACTCCGTTCTCAGGAACAATGGAGCGAGCAACCGACTTATTGGAAATCATACATACCGATGTGTGCGGTCCAATGAGTGTTGAGGCTCGCGGTGGCTATCGTTATGTTCTCACCCTCACTGATGATTTAAGTAGGTATGGGTATATCTACTTAATGAAACACAAGTCTGAAACCTTTGAAAAGTTCAAGGAATTTCAGAGTGAGGTTGAAAATCAACGTGACAGGAAAATCAAGTTTCTGCGATCAGATCGTGGAGGAGAATACTTGAGTCACGAGTTTGGCACACACTTAAGAAAATGTGGAATAGTTTCACAACTCACGCCGCCTGGAACACCTCAGCGTAATGGTGTGTTCGAACGTCGTAATTGCACTCTGTTAGATATGGTGCGATCTATGATGTCTCTTACCGATTTACCGCTTTCTTTTTGGGGCTATGCTTTAGAGACTGCCGCATTCACTTTAAATAGGGCTCCGTCGAAATCCGTTGAGACGACACCGTATGAATTATGGTTTGGGAAGAAACCTAAGCTGTCGTTTCTAAAAGTTTGGGGATGCGATGCTTATGTCAAGAAACTTCAACCTGAAAAGCTCGAACCCAAATCGGAAAAATGCGTCTTCATAGGGTACCCAAAAGAAACTATTGGGTACACCTTCTACCTCAGATCCGAAGGCAAGATCTTTGTTGCCAAGAATGGGTCCTTTCTGGAGAAAGAGTTTCTCTCGAAAGAAGTAAGTGGGAGGAAAGTAGAGCTTGATGAAGTATTGCCTCTTGAACCGGAAAATGGCGCAACTCAAGAAAATGTTCCTGAGGTGCCAGCACCGACTAGAGAGGAAGTTAATGATAATGATCAAGATACTTCTGATCAAGCTCCTACTGAAATTCGAAGGTCCACAAGGACACGTTCCGCACCAGAGTGGTACGGCAACCCTGTCTTGGAAATTATGTTGTTAGACAACGGTGAACCTTCGAACTATGAAGAAGCGATGGCGGGACCGGATTCCGACAAATGGCTAGAAGCCATGAAATCCGAGATAGGATCCATGTATGAGAACGAAGTATGGACTTTGACTGACTTGCCCGTTGAACGGCGAGCCATAGAAAATAAATGGATCTTTAAGAAGAAGACAGACGCGGATGGTAATGTGACCATCTATAAAGCTCGGCTTGTCGCTAAGGGTTATCGACAAGTTCAAGGGGTTGACTACGATGAGACTTTCTCACCGGTAGCGAAGCTGAAGTCCGTCCGAATCATGTTAGCAATTGCCGCATTCTATGATTACTAAATATGGCAAATGGACGTCAAAACGGCATTCCTTAATGGTTTCCTTAAGGAAGAATTGTATATGATGCAGCCGGAAGGTTTTGTCGATCCTAAGAATGCTGACAAAGTGTGCAAGCTCCAACGCTCGATTTATGGGCTGGTGCAAGCATCTCGGAGTTGGAACATTCGCTTTGATGAGATGATCAAAGCGTTTGGGTTTACACAGACTTATGGAGAAGCCTGCGTTTACAAGAAAGTGAGTGGGAGCTCTGTAGCATTTCTCATATTATATGCAGATGACATACTCTTGATGGGAAATGATATAGAACTCTTGGACAGCATCAAGGCCTACTTGAATAAAAGTTTTTCAATGAAGGACCTTGGAGAAGCTGCTTATATATTAGGCATCAAAATCTATAGAGATAGATCAAGACGCCTCATAGGTCTTTCACAAAGCACATACCTTGATAAGATATTGAAGAAGTTCAATATGGATCAATCCAAGAAAGGGTTCTTGCCTGTGTTACAAGGTGTGAAATTGAGCTCAGCTCAATGTTCGACCACGGCAGAAGATATAGAAGAGATGAGCGTCATCCCCTATGCCTCAGCCATAGGTTCTATTATGTATGCCATGCTGTGTACCAGACCTGATGTTAACCTTGCCGTCAGTTTGGTAGGAAGGTACCAAAGTAATCCCGGCAAGGAACACTGGACAGCGGTCAAGAATATCCTGAAGTACCTGAAAAGGACTAAGGAAATGTTTCTCGTTTATGGAGGTGACGAAGAGCTCGTCGTAAAGGGTTACGTCGACGCTAGCTTCGACACAGATCTGGATGACTCTAAGTCACAAACCGGATACGTGTATATTTTGAATGGTGGGGCAGTAAGCTGGTGCAGTTGCAAGCAAAGCGTCGTGGCGGGATCTACATGTGAAGCGGAGTACATGGCAGCCTCGGAGGCAGCACATGAAGCAATATGGGTGAAGGAGTTCATCACCGACCTAGGAGTCATACCGAATGCGTCGGGGCCGATCAAGCTCTTCTGTGACAACACTGGAGCTATTGCACTTGCCAAGGAGCCCAGGTTTCACAAGAAGACAAGGCACATCAAGCGTCGCTTCAACTCCATTCGTGAAAATGTTCAAGATGGAGACATAGAGATTTGTAAAGTACATACGGACCTGAATGTAGCAGATCCGTTGACTAAACCTCTCCCTAGAGCAAAACATGATCAACACCAGAATTCCATGGGTGTTCGATTCATCACAATGTAACTAGATTATTGACTCTAGTGCAAGTGGGAGACTGTTGGAAATATGCCCTAGAGGCAATAATAAAAGCATTATTATTATATTTCCTTGTTCATGATAATTGTCTTTATTCATGCTATAATTGTGTTATCCGGAAATCGTAATACATGTGTGAATAACAGACACCAACGTGTCCCTAGTGAGCCTCTAGTTGACTAGCTCGTTGATCAACATATAGTCATGGTTTCCTGACTATGGACACTGGATGTCATTGATAACGAGATCACATCATTAGGAGAATGATGTGATGGACAAGACCCAATCCTAAACATAGCACAAGATCGTATAGTTCGTTTGCTAGAGTTTTCTAATGTCAAGTATCTTTTCCTTAGACCATGAGATCGTGTAACTCCCGGATACTGTAGGAGTGCTTTGGGTATGCCAAACGTCACAACGTAACTGGGTGACTATAAAGGTAGACTGCGGGTATCTCCGAAAGTGTCTGTTGGGTGACATGGATCAAGACTGGGATTTGTCACTCCGTATGACGGAGAGGTATCACTGGGCCCACTCGGTAATACATCATCATAATGAGCTCAGAGTGACCAAGTGTCTGGTCACGGGATCATGCATTACGGTACGAGTAAAGTGACTTGCCGGTAACGAGATTGAACGAGGTATTGGGATACCGACGATCGAATCTCGGGCAAGTAACATATCGATAGACAAAGGGAATAGCGTACGGGGTTGATTGAATCCTCGACATCGTGGTTCATCCGATGAGATCATCGTGGAGCATGTGGGAGCCAACATGGGTATCCAGATCCTGCTGTTGGTTATTGACCGAAGAGTCGTCTCGGTCATGTCTGCTTGTCTCCCGAACCCGTAGGGTCTACACACTTAAGGTTCGGTTACGCTAGGGTTGTAGGGATATGTATATGCAGTAACCCGAATGTTGTTCGGAGTCCCGGATGAGATCCCGGATGTCACGAGGAGTTCCGGAATGGTCCGGAGGTAAAGATTTATATATGGGAAGTCCTGTTTCGGACATCGGGACAAGTTTCGGGGTTATCGGTATTGTACCGGGACCACCGGAAGGGTCCCGGGGGTCCACCGGGTGGGTCCACCTGCCCCGGGGGGCCACATGGGCTGTAAGGGGGTGCGCCTTGGCCTAATGGGCCAAGGGCACCAGCCCCACATAGGCCCATGCGCCTAGGGTTTAAGGGGGCAAGAGTCCTAGGAGGGTAAGGCACCTCCTAGGTGCCTTGGGGGGAGGGAAAACCCTCCTTGGCCGCCGCACCCCCTAGGAGATTGGATCTCCTAGGGACGGCCACCCCCCCTTGGCACCCCTATATATAGTGGGGGAGAGGAGGGACTTCATACCTGAACGCCCCGGCCTTTGGTTGCCTCCTTCTCCTTCCTCAACACCTCCTCCACCTCCATAGTGCTTAGCGAAGCTCTGCCGGAGTACTGCAGCTCCATCAACACCACGCCGTCGTGCTGCTGCTGGTGCCATCTCCCTCAACCTCTCCTCCCTCCCTTGCTGGATCAAGAAGAGGAGACGTGGCTGTTCCGTACGTGTGTTGAACGCGGAGGTGCCGTCCGTTCGGCGCTGGTCATCGGTGATTTGGATCACGTCGAGTACGACTACATCATCACCGTTCTTTTGAACGCTTCCGTGCGCGATCTACAAAGGTATGTAGATGCATCTGATCACTCGTTGCTAGATGAACTCCTGGATGATCTTGGTGAAACGAGTAGGAAAATTTTTGTTTTCTGCAACGTTCCCCAACAGTTGGAACATGGATATTGTTGGGGTATCATTATTATATCTTATTTACTTTAATGCATCTATATACTTGTTAAAGGGTGGAAGGCTCGGCCTTATGCCTGGTGTTTTGTTCCACTCTTGCCGCCCTAGTTTTCGTCATACCGGTGTTATGTTCCTTGATTTTGCGTTCCTTACGCGTTTGGGTGTTATGGGAACCCCTTGACAGTTCGCTTTGAATAAAACTCCTCCAGCAAGGCCCAACCTTGGTTTTACATTTGCCTAACAACCTATCACCTTCCCTTAGGTTCTGAAGACTCAAGGGTCATCTTTATTTTAACCCCCCCCCCCCGGGCCAGTGCTTGTCTAAGTGTTGGTCTGAACCTGTCAGCCGCCGGTGACCACTAGGGACAACTCTGGACTGGCCTACCGGAATCTTGGACAATCCGGTGTTGCCCTGAGAACGAGATATGTGCAGCTCCTATCGGGATGTCGGTGCATTGGGCGGTCTTGCTGGTCTTGTTTTACCATTATCGAAATGTCCTGTAACTGGGATTCCGAATCTTCTCGGGTCTTCCTGGGAGAAGGAATATCCTTTGTTGACCGTGAGAGCTTGTGATGGGCTAAGTTGGGACACCCCTGTAGGGTTTTGAACTTTCGAAAGCCGTGCCCGCGGTTATGGGCAGATGGGAATTTGTTAATATTTGGTTGTAGAAAACTTGACACTTAATCTAATTAAAATAAATCAACCGCATGTGTAGCCGTGATGGTCTCTTTTCGGCGGAGTCCGGGAAGAGAACACTTTTCGTGTTATGCTTGAACGTAAGTAGTTTCAGGATCACTTATTAGCTTCTCGACCGTGCTTTGCTTCTCTTCTCGCTCTCTTTTTGTGTAAGTTAGCCACCATATATGCTAGTGCTTGCTGCAGCTCCACCTCGCTACCTTTTCCTACCTGAAGCTTAAATAGTCTTGATCTCGCGGGTGTGAGATTGCTGAGTCCTCGTGACTCACAGATACTTCCAAACAGTTGTAGGTGCCGATGATACCAGTGCAGATGACGCAACCCAGCTCAAGTGGGAGCTCGATGAAGATCTTGGTCATTGTTTTGTTTCGTTTCTTGTTGGTCAGTAGTGGAGCCCAGTTGGGACGATCGAGGATCTAGCATTTGGGGTTGTCTTTCTTTATTTTGGTTTCGTAGTCGGACCTTGATTGTATTCTGGATGATGTATGTTATATTTATGTATTGTGTGAAGTGGCGATTGTAAGCCAACTCTTTATCCCTTTCTTATTCAGTACATGGGATGTGTAAAGATTACCCCTCTTGCGACATGCCTACCATGCGGCTATGCCTCTAAGTCATGCCCCGACACGTGGGAGATATATCCGCATTGTGGGTGTTACATAATATCCCTTAGTTTTCCTTATGGACCCAGCTAGCATGGAAGGGTAGGATAATAGATGTCATGCAAGTTCTTATTACAAGCACATATGACTATAGAAGGAATACATGCCTACATTGAATTGATGAATTGGAGCTATTGTGTATGTATCGCTCTAGGCTGTGACTATTATATGATGAATGTCATCCAACACAAATATCCATCGTTGATCCAATGCCTACACTTTTCTCATATTGATCTTTGCTAAGTTACTTCCGTTGCTACTGCTGTTACAATCACTACACAACTGCTACTGCTATTGTTACCACTACTATCAAACTATCATATTATTGTGCTACTAAAAACTTTGCTATTGATATTAGTTCTCTAGGTGTGGTTCAATTGACAAATCAACTACTAATACTCATAAATATTCTTTGGTTCCCCTTGCGCCGATCAATAAATCTGGGTGAAATACTACCCTCGAAGACTATCACGATCCCCTATACTTGTGGGTTATTAAGACCTTTTTCTAGCGCCTTTGTCGTGAAGCATAGCTCTATTTGTTGAGTCACTTGGGAATTATATTTGTTGATCACTATGAAGAATCTAAAAGATGCTAAGACCAAGATTGTACCCTCTAAGACGAGGGGGGTAGGGAACTGCCATGTAGCTCTGCACTTGATTCACCTTCTGTTTTAAGTAGGCTTTTGACACCACCACCTACTATTCAATCTGATATGTCGCAAGTAATTGATGATGCTACTTCTGCTATAAATGAAACTTTTGATTATGCTAGTACTTTTCTTGATAAACCTGTGCCGTTAGGTGAATATCTTGATGAACAACTTGCTAAAGCTAAAGAACTTGAGAATGTTGAAACCGATAAAAATTATGATTCACCTATTATGCCTAGCTCTCCTACTAGAGTTGAAATGCCTAAGATACCTAAGGGTTATGTTATGGATGGGGAGATAGCTAGAGAAGTTCTTGCCTGTAATGATAGAGATGATGTCAAGAAATTACTGAGGAAGTTGAAAGAAAAAACTAAGATAGAGAGAATGAAATTTGATCCTAAATTTGCTACTTCTCCTATCTTTGTTGCCGATAAGGATAATGAATTCCCCATTGATCTTGGATTAATTACTTTGGTGGAATCTGATCCTTTTCATGGTTAAACTAAATCTGTTGTGGCACACCGTACTAAATTGAATGATATTGCCACCCTATTTGCTCATGAGGAAAAATTTGCTACTATTATATTCTTAAGTTGTTTATTTTCTCATTAAAGGGTGATGCTAAAGCATGGTTTATTACTCTTGCTCATGGTTGTGAGTGTAGTCCCCAAGATATGATATATTACTTCTCTGGAGAAAAAAACCCGCTCATAAGAAACAATATGCCTTACAGGAAATATTTAAATTTGTGCTATCTGAAGAAGAGAATCTCCCTCAAGCTTAGGGGAGGCTTCTCCAATTACTTAATGCTTTTCTTGATCATCCTCTTAAAATAAATAAATTATTTTATATCTTTTACAATGGACTGACCGATGCTTCTAGGGACTACCTAGGTAGTTGTGCTGGTTGTGTTTTCAGGGAACAAACTATTGAACAGGCTGAAGAACTCTAAATAATATACTAAGAAATGCCAATGATTGGACACTTCCTGAACCGCCACGTAATCCAACTCCAAAGAAGAGAGGTGTTCTATTCCTCAGTCTAGAAGATATGCAAGAGGCAAAGAAACCAATGAAAGAAACGGGTATTAAAGCTGAATATGTTAAGAATTTACCACCTATAGAAGAAATACATGGACTTGATAACCCGATAGAGATAGTAAAGGTAAATTCTCTTTATAATTCGATGAGGGAGACATTCCCTATAATAAATCTGCTAGTCAATGCGTGGATGAATTTGATAATTACATTGTTAAGCAAGAACACTTCAACATGTATGTTAGTAATCAATTGAAACGAAATGCTATCATGATTGATCGTTTGAGTGACCTGATGTTCAGAATTGCTAACGATGTCGATGTTTAAGTAAACATGCATCCATGGTTCATACCTAGTTAGAACAAGTATCTAAGTAACCAAATGATTTGCTTAATGAGATGAGTAATAAGATGAATGATCATGCCGTTAGGGTAATGACTAGAGGAGGTAAAATGACTCAGGATCATCTATATCCTAAAGGTCAACCTACAAGGACTGAGCAAGATTCTCAGAGAATTAATATTGATGCACCTAGTTCATCTAAGATGAAAAGAAAAAGAAAAATGATAGAAATTTGCATGCTTCTAGTGAACCTATGGTAGAAAACTGAGAATCATAATGATGTTTCTATTTCTGATGCTGAGACACGATCTGGTAATGAACATCCACCTAGTGATAGTGATAATGATGATGTTAATGTTGATACTCAACCAGACAATGATAAAGAACTTGATAATGATGTAGAAATAGAACCTGTTGTTGATCATGATAACCCACCTCCTAAGAATAAAAAGTATGATAAAAGGGATTTCTTGCTAGAAAACATGGTAAAGAGAGAGAACCATGGGTTCAAAAACCCATGCCTTTTCCAAATAAGCCTCCAAAATAAGGATGAAGAATATTTTGAATGCTTTGTTGAAATGCTTAGACCCGTCTTTTTTGCGCACGCCGTTGATAGATATTTTGAAAATGCCTGCATATGCTAAATACATGAAAAATATTATCACTAATAGAAGAAACATAACTGAAGCTAAAATTGCCACCATGCTTGCAAATTATTCATTTAAGGGAGGAATACCTAAGAAGTTAAGAGATCCATGAATACCCACTATACCACGCTCCATCAAAAGAAGTTATGTTAAAACTAATTTATGTGATTTGGAAGCCGGTGTTAGTGTTATGCCTTTCTCTTTTATATAGAAGACTTGATTTGAATAAATTGACACCTACTGACATATCTTTGCAAAGGCTGATAAATCAACTGCTATACTTGAATTTACGAGGATGTTCCCATTCTAGTTGCAAATGTTACTATCTTAACAAACTTTGCCTCTTGATATGCCCAAGGACGACAGTATATAGATCATCCTTGGTAGACCCTTTTTGAATACTGCAGGGGATGTTATTGATTGCAGTAAAAGCAAGGTCATTTTTCATGTCAATGGTAATGAGCATATGATATATTTTCCGAAGAAACAACCCCAAGTGAATAGTATCAACTCTATTGAAAGAATTATGACAGTAACTATTGGAGGTTTTGAATTCCCTCTTCCAGCCGAAAGAAATATGAAATTCTTATTGTTGGAGTGTAACTTAGTCTTATATGAAAATTCTTATTGTTGGTATAGCAAGGTGCTATAAAAATGGTTTTAACCCCTTTTCGAGACGGCATTTGGAACCGTCGCCAAATGAGTGACTGCGATAGGGGGGTCCTTCCCACACGACCCATAAAACATTGGAGATAGGGAGCCTTGATGCATATATAGTACTCACTACTCGTTTGTGCTCCCATTGCCATCGTAGTCGTTATTCTATGGTGCTACATTTATGCTGCGCAAACCATCACAAATGGTTCACTATTATAGAATGTGTATGATAAGCAGACAATCACACACATTCGCTTTTCCCAAATTGTATGCAATAAATAATTAAGAAGATTAGCTAAATCGTTCGAGTGTTGGAAAGGATTACGAAACGTCGGACCATCGTAACATTGTCATACACGACAACTATCGCACACACTATTCTGTGGTGCAACATTTACGATGCATAGCACATCAGGAACAGTTCATGCTTGCGAATCGTGTAGAATAAGGCAACTATCACAAACGTTTAGTTTGCTGATAACCCACAAGTATAGGGGATCGCAACAGTTTTCGATAAGTAAGAGTGTCGGACCCAACGAGGAGCTAAAGGCAAAACAAATATTCCCTCAAGTTCTATCGACCACCGATACAACTCTACGCGCGCTTGACGTTCGCTTTACCTAGAACAAGTATGAAACTAGAAGTACTTTGTAGGTGTTGTTGGATAGGTTTGCAAGGTAATAAAGAGTGCATAAATAAAAGCTAGGGGCTGTTTAGATAAATACACAACTAAATTAGTTTTAGTAAAGAGTGTTTTGTTACGAGAAAGTTATTTGTCCCTAGGCAATCGATAACTAGACCGGTAATCGTTATTGCAATTTTATATGAGGGAGAGGCATAAGCTAACATACTTTCTCTACTTGGATCATATGCACTTATGTTTGGAACTCTAGCAAGCATCCGCAACTACTAAAGATCATTAAGGTAAAACCCAACCATAGCATTAAAGCATCAAGTCATCTTTATCCCACATGCAACAACCCCCTTACTCGGGTTTGTGTTTCAGTCACTCATGCAACCCACTATAAGCGAATCATGAACATATTGCAACACCCTACATCGGGGATCCCTCACGCTTGCATGACACGGAGAGCACCATAGGGCAGCACCAATAATAAAACATGCAACTCAAACCAATCTTGATCATCAAATAGCCCATAGGACAAAATAGATCTACTCAAACATCATAGGATAGCCATACATCATTGGGAAATAATATATAGCATTGAGCACCATGTTTAAGTAGAGATTACAACGGGTAAGAGAGAGGTTACACCGCTGCATAGAGGGGGGAAGAGTTGGTGATGATGGCGGTGAAGTTGTTGGTGAAGATTGCGGTGATGATGATGGCCACGGCAGCGTTCCGGCACCACCGGAAGAGAAGGGGAGAGGGGGCTTGATGCGGTGCATCACACGATCATCCCCATGTACACTTCGACTACTCCCCAAGCCCCAAAAGGACATATGATAAGACCTCGACCATACGCCATGGGACACAAGGTGAACTCACTCCTCTTCGAACCGTATCTTCCCACATACGAGACATGGTTACTACCTCATGCATGGACCTTGTGTATACTCAGGCTCATACGGGATGACCATGGATATTCAAAGGACCAAGGCCAAGCATGGAAGAGAAGACGGAAGAAACAAGAAGAAGATGGAGCAGCTGCTGGCGTCAGCCCGGATGTCCGGACCTCCCTCCGGATCATCCGGACTCAGGTGGATCATCCGGATGCCCTCCCGGATCATCCAGGTAATCCTGCAGCCACGACACCCGAAGCTTGCAGAATCCTCCCAGCAAAGCCGGATCATTCGAACGAGGACCCGGATCATCCGGACCATCCGGCCTTTGCCTGCGCGCATGACTTGGGCCGAGGCTCGTGTACCCCTTCGCCCCTCACTTACCCCTTCGTGGCTTAGCACTATATATAGACCCCCTCCTACTCCATTTGAGGGTTACTGTTGTGATAGCTCATTTGAGAGATAGAGCTACGCTCATGTAACGCCCTCAATGCGGCTATATCTCCCACGTGTCGAAGCACGACTTAGAGGCATAACCGCATTGAAAGCAATGTCGCAAGTGAGGTAATCTTCACACAACCCATGTAATACATAAGGGAAAGAGATACATAGTTGGCTTACAATCGCCACTTCACACAATTACATGAATAAAGCATTACAACATCCAAATACAATCAAGGTCCGACTACGGAACCAAAATAAAAGAAGAACCCCAAATGCGACAAGGTCCCTGATCAACCCCAACTGGGCTCCACTACTGATCAACTAGAACGAAACAACACAAAGGACAAGATCTTCATCGAGCTCCTCCTTGAGCTTGGTTGCGTCATCTGCACGGTAACCTCGGCAACTGCAAGCTGGTTTTGGAAGTATCTGTGAGTCACGGGGACTCAGCAATCTCACACCCTCGCGATCAAGACTATTTAAGCTTATGGGTAAGGTAAAGGTATGAGGTGGAGCTGCAGCAAGCGACTAGCATATATGGTGGCTAACATACGCAAATGAGAGCGAGAAGAGAAGGCAAAGCACGAACGAGAAACTATGATCAAGAAGTGATCCTAGAACAACCTACGTCAAGCATAACTCCAACACCATGTTCACTTCCCGGACTCTGTCGGAAAGAGACCATCACGGTTACACACGCGGTTGATGTATTTTAATTAAGATCAACTTCAAGTTTTCTACAACCGGACATTAACAAATTCCCATCTGTTCATAACCGCGGGCACGGCTTTCAAAAGTTCAAAACCCTACAGGGGTGTCCCAACTTAGCCCATCACAAGCTCTCACGGTCAACGAAGGATATTCCTTCTAGCGGGAAGACCCGATCAGACTCGGAATCCCAGTTACAAGACATCCTCGACAATGGTAAAACAAGTCCAGCAACACCGCCCGAATGTGCCGACAAATCCCGATAGGAGCTGCACATATCTCGTTCTCAGGGCACACTCAGATAGGTCAAGCTATGAGTAAAACCAGCCCTCGAGTTTCCCTGAGGTGGCCCCGCAGGCTGCCCGGTTCGGACCAACACTTAGAGAAGCACTGGCCCGGGGGGGTTAAAATAAAGATGACCCTCGAGAGAGCGACTCCCAGGGGAAAAGTAGGTGGTGGTGAGGCAAATGGTAAAACCAAGGTTGGGCATTGCTGGAGGAGTTTTATTCAAGGCGAACTGTCAAGGGGTTCCCATTATAACCCAACCGCGTGAGGAATGCAAAATCTGGGAACATAACACCGATATGACGGAAACTAGGGTGGCAAGAGTGGAACAAAACACCAGGCATAAGGCTGAGCCTTCCACCCTTTACCAAGTATATAGATGCATTAATTAGATAAGAGATATTGTGATATCCCAACAAGTAAACATATTCCAACAAGGAACAACATCTCCATGTTCCAACAAGGAACAAACTTCAATCTTCACCTGCAACTAACAACACTATAAGAGGGGCTGAGCAAAGCTGTAACATAGCCAAACAATAGTTTGCTAGGATAAGGTGGGTTAGAGGCTTGGCTTAACAATATGGGAGGCAGGATAAGCAAGTGGTAGGTATCGCAGCATAGGCATAGCAAAAGAGCGAGCAACTAGCAAGCAAAGATAGAAGTGATTTCGAGGGTATGATCATCTTGCCTGAAATCCCGCAAGGAAGAAGAACGAGTCCATGAAGAAGACAAACAGATGTAGTTGAACGAGTCCTCACAAACGCGACGTTCTCGGAACCAACCCCAAGAAGCAACACCGGAAAGAAGCACACAACATAGTAAAACAACCACCACATAAGCATGACATGATGCCCAACCAAATATGATGCATGTCCGGTCTAAAGAAGCATGGCATGGCAACATGCACAAACAATACTACAAGTTAAATGGAGCTCAATATGCATCGGGATGCATATTGACAAAACACCACATTCCATTATTTAGTTTGATCTCATTATGTACCCAACAATATTAAATGTTGATTAACATGGCAAGGGGTGAAGCACAACAAAACTACCTATCTAGGCAAGTTTAAATGAGGCCGGAAGCAACGAACAACAATTCCGGTAAAACCCCATACGCATATTTTAAGTTTTGGTACTGTTCTTCCCTAAACACAATTTTAGAGTTTTTAAACATGCAAAGTAAAACCACAATGTTAAACTAGGCATTTTTCTACCGCAAATACATATAAAGTTTGTTTAAAACCGAGCTACGGTTATTAAGTTATGAATTAAATCATTTTAGCATGGCATTAGGCAAATTTGAACAAACAACATTTTAAAAAATTTAAACATAGATGAAAGTTGCAAAATATTAACCTACACAAAATTCTAAGCAAGTTTCGTATATAAAGTTTTAGCATGTGATGCATAGTTTGTGAGATATTAAATGTATGAACATGAGGGGCTTTGCTGCAAAACTGGTCTCTTTGGAAAAATGGACAAATCGTAGACCGAAAAAAAACATGCCATGGGCCGAATCTGGCTGGCCCGAAGGTATACAGGAGAGGGGCTGGAGGGGTTGCTCACATTGGGCCTGGCCCGGTCGATGCAGCAGTGGTAGGCCCGTGCTGGATCTGGGCCTCGGGTGGGAGCTGGGCCAGCATGCGCAGGGTGGAAAACGGGACGAGGCGAGGCGAATAGTCAACAGGGTTGAGGCAAGGGGATCGAGCCGGTGTTGCTGTCTCGCTCGATACAGAGGACGCCATGGCGGGGCGGCGCTAGACGAAGACGGATGCGCGGTGACCGGGTCAGGTGAGGCCGGATCTGCCAGGTGGGGAGGAGGAGGTGCACGCAACAAGGCTGGTCAGAGGCTCTGGTGGCCGGAGGAAGTGGGCGCGCTCCCGTGACGAAGGCGATGGGACAGGGGAGCTGCAGCAGCGAGAAGGAGGACTCCAGCGAGGGGCCGACAAGGACGCAATCCCTGCAGGCGGCGAGGTGCAGAGGTGGTCCGGCACCGGATCATGGCGGAGAAGAAGCGGGGCGGACACGTAGATGAACTACAGCGGCGGCATGGGCTCCTGGTGGCCGGTGACTCATGGCGTCACCGTGGGACTTGGTTTCCTGCGAAGAAGAGGACACGGGCAGAGCTTAGAGAGAGAGCCACGGGAGGAAGGAGAAGAGGAGGCCAGAGAGAAAGAGCAGGGACGGCGAGGATGGCCTGCGGGTTGCTGTTGCTCGCCGGTAGCGGTTGGGACGGCAACGAGGACGGGTTGCAGGCGGCTCCGATGCGGGACTTGGGGCGCAGGGGCGAGGCGAGCATCGAGCGGATCCGGCGGGTGGCGCTGCTCGAAGGATACCAGATGAAGCAGGATGGTGGCGGTGGCGCCACGGATCTTGGGCGAGCTCCTTTTCATTCCTGGGAAGGAGAGAGAGAGGACCACCGTGAGAGAGAGAGAGGGAAAACAGGAGGAGAGGAGCGGGATGAGGCCAGTCCTGGTCGTGGCCGCCGGCGGCGGGGTCGCCGGAGGGCGCGACCTGTAGGGTCGGTGAGGCTCAGGCGCGAGGGCTCCTGCCCCGATCCTGCGGCTGGTTGGATCGAAGGAGGAGGCTGCTGATTGGGGTGGTGCTGAAAACGAAAGAGGAAGTCTGGGCTGCAGATTGGACCGACAGGGATCTGGGAGGATCCCAAGGGAGAGGGTGGCGGCGGTGGGTGAGGAGATGGATGGGACAGATCCCTAGGTTTTAGGGTTTGGTCTAATATATAAGGCAAAAGGATTTCCGAATAGGGGCATTTGGTCCCTCCGATCTTAATCGGACGGTCCCGGATAAATAGGTTAGGGGGCCCAAATAAGAAAACGGTGACGTTTTGTAGATGTTTGGGGATGATCCGGACACAACGGTGGCGACAGTCCGGGTCGGGTTCGGGACAACTTTCGGACGCGCACGTGAGGGGGTCGATGCACCGTGCAAGGAGGGGTTTCGGGGCCTGGCAGTGATAGCGGACTGTGCAGACGGACTAGAGAGGAAAGAGAGGGAAAGCCCGGCAATAGTTTTCGAAGACCGAGAACGTCCGACGTGTGCCCGGCTATAATGCCGCTATAGTTTAACGTTGGAACGTCAAACGGACTCCGAATGCGATGAAACTTGACTGGCGGTCTACTGACAATAAAACAACACCGCATGTCAACTTTCATCCCATTCCGAGAACATTTTCCGTCCACTTATAAAATACTATTTCGGACATGCCGCAAACGCGTGCAAGTGTGTCTAGGCTTAGAACGGACAACGGAGAGAACAAGGAGGCCGGGACGGATGCAAGTTTCGAAAACATGATGATGCAATGCACATGATGACATGACAAGATGCAACACGCAAGCGAATGACACGGCAACAACAAGGAATAACTGGAGGACACCTGGCACATCAGTCTCGGGGCGTTACAACACTCCACCGCTACGAGAGGATCTCATCCCGAGATCTAGAATGGCACCGGAGGGACAACGGAAGAGAAAGAGAAGAGGTAAAACTAAGTTGCTTCTTTGATAAACGAGTGAAACCACGAATCTTGAAAAGGTTAAGCCATTTCGAGAAAAGAATACAACGGCAATGAACGAAGTTGAAAACACTCCATTAGAAAAGAGGGACAAGGAAGAACAACTTCGAGCAGCACTCCAGTTGAGAAGTTATGCAAGACTTGATACGATGAAAAGAACTTGAGCAGAGGACATGACACTCCGGTTAAACAAGATAGAGAAGGAATAAGACTGATATAATTTGGACAGCACTTCGACTGTAAATGGAAGAAATTGAACATGATCTTGACAAAACGAGATGAGGAGTGAAAAGAGAAACATCAATAGACCTCCAGGAGAAAGAATAGAATAAAGATAATTGAGACAAACGAATGTAGAAGACAATGCCAACTTCTGCTACAAAAGAGCTTGAAAAGGCATCTTTAGGAGAAGGGTTGAACGGAGTTGTTGGAAAACCAACAACGAAAAGAACAACATTGTAGTGGACTTATAGAAAACATCTCAAAGCTATGAGGTGAAATTCTGCCACTAACGAAAAATAATAGATTGGATTGGTATCAACAAGGAGACGAGAAACTTATTTCACCGGGAGGATAAATGAAGAACTTGGGTCATTTATAAGCACCATAATAGTAACAATCCTTAGGGAAGGCTTTAGGTGAAATATAACCCAAGATAACTCCAATGAAGAGATCGATGGGTTTAAAATACCTCATTCTTGATAACTTGTGAATCATGAAACATGAACTCAAAATATCAAGAATGACATAGCACCACCTTAAATGGTACGGAAGAAAGAATTGCACTCTGTATTGCAAGATGAAGAATGCTTGAGGTCCTCTAAAAAGAATCTCGATGAAAAACTTCGAGAAGGAATTAAATCCTCGATGAACCATCAAGTAGAGCCTCCATGAATAACTCCGGTAACAAAAGTATAACGAGAAGAAAGAGAAGTTGGAAACACAAGGTGAATCCTTGCAATTATTAGATGGATCTTCGCGATGAAATAAATTGAGAGAGCTTGGAACTCCGGAAAAGAAAAGATGAAACAAGTTTAACCGAGAATTTGATGAGTCTCTGGAACAGGGAATTGAGTTCAGTCGATGAAACAAAAAAATAAGAATTACATTATGCTTATGCTTCACCAATTAAATTGATGACAAACAATGGATTTGGCACACTACTTATTCTCATAAAAAGGATTAAGATATATATTGCACAACTTGGGAAGGTCTTCAACGAACCACCGGTAGGATTGAAAACAACGAATAAATTGATATGCTAACCAATGACAAGAACTCTTGAACGAACCACCGTAAGAATTAAAAATGAACGAAGAGAAGATAAAGAAAACATCGGGAAGAATTAGCAAATGAATGAAGATGCTTGAGAGAATTTATATATAAGAGAACGAAGAGATCATGCAGTGATTAGAGGATATTTAAACGATGCACCGGTAAAATTAGGAGGATGAGAGCTGAAAGCTAGAATGAATAATCCCGAAATGATGGCCTTCGGAGAATCAAACTAAAAATACTCTGAATTACTCCAGATGGGTGAAAACAAATTCTCACAACCGAAACAATTATGGGAGGATGGCAGAGAATGGGGCAAGATTTAAAAGAAACTCTTCTTCGGTCTTCAAAATCTGAGAATGACGATGAGAAACACCACCAAATTGTTATTGTTGTTGTTGTTGTTGTTGTTGTTGTTGTTGTTGTTGTTGTTGTTGTTGTTGTTGTTGTTGTTGTTGTTGTTGTTGTTGTTGTTGTTGTTGCTGCTGCTGCTGCTGCTGCTGCTGCTCTTCTATGTATATCTAGACATGATCAGAACATTAAGGTAACACTCTTGCTTGTTGCTATGTAGCCTAGGATTGCATATTTAGACATTAAGTACAATGCATGTTGCTATGTAGCTCAGATATATTACATATGGCCCTAGTTAACCTAACGATAAATGGGTTATATATATATTTAGTTAAAAGTCTGATTCACCGATTAGTCCCTTATCAGCCCCCGGCCTATATGGTATCAGCTACCGATATCCTGAACAGTGAGTATATATAAGCCATGGGATGAAACTAACCTTGATGAAAAACAACGGTCATTCCCAAAATTGTCCTGTGTAGGTGCAACGAGAGGCATGTTAAGCACAACAGGCTAAACATCAACCAAATATCCATGGAAGACAAAATAATCTCCAAAAGATAGCTTCAGTGTGTAGGTTTAAGCACGCTAGTAAAGAAAAACAAGTGGAAAGGTGTGTTAACTGCAACAGGCTTAACATTTAACAACAAGCAACCATAGTCATTCAAAATGGTATTGTGTCGATCTAAGTACACCGGTTATTGTTTAATAAAAATGGAAAGGCGAGTTAACTACAAGATGCAGCAACCAAATGTAGTCATTCATAGTGGTGTTGTTGAAACTAGTATTGATGAATTGAACTGCATAGATCATACTTGCACATATAGAACATCATGTTGTGAATAACTGGAATAAACAAGGCATACTACGAATAACCAAAGATATAATTTGAAACTGGACATATGCTAACTACAAGCAACCAAACAATAAAAAAACTTTAAAAGAGGCATATGCTAGCTATAACAAGCTTAACAATAAGCAAATATATGCATAGCTATCGGTATGTTTGAAACTGGATTGATGAAATGTACTGCACAGTAAATAATTGCACGTATAGAGCATCACATCGTGAACAACTGAAATAAACAAGGCATACCGCAAACAACCAAATATATCAATTAAAACTGGACATATTCTCACTACACTACAAAAGGGACTCAACAAAACAAATCATGGGTTCCCCCCTGTGAAGAGGCACGGAAAAACAAATCATGAGTTTCCTCACTTGTCACGGATGGGCTCGTTCCCGTGGGAAGAGCATGAACCCTGGATGAGCTCCATGTTGTCGCAGATGGGCTCCTTCCCCGTCGATGAGGTCTGACTTAGAAGTTGTGGATCCCAAGCCATCATCGCAGAGAATGTCCTTCAGAAATGACAAAAGGGGCTCCATGGCGATGTAGGATGGCAAATTCTTGATAGCGAGCCAAAGGATATCAGCGGCGGGGCCATGGATGAGATCGATGGCGGTTGAACCCGAGGGGTTGGGGGTGGGCCACTTAACCTGTGACATAGCCCACCTAAGGCCATCGCTGTCGATGACATCGATGTCGTAGCCGGCGTCCGCGACATACCCGCATACTTTAGCCCGTTGATTGAGTGCCTGCGGCCAGTAATGCTCATCAGCTTCCTCGGCGACGTCGGGTGAAGAGATCACGATACACCTCTTTTGGGCCAGTCGCTCCACGTGCTCCACGGGAAGCATAGCCAGGCTTAGGCTGCGATGCTCTGGAGTGGGGGATGGGGATCTATGGGAAAGGGGGCGTCTGACAGGCGTCATCTAAGAAACTCAGGGCGGCCTGGTATGGAGATCAGTGGGTAAGCTGCATGGGCAAACAAACAGATGTTAAAAATGGAGGCCTTGCGGCGGCGGCGACCTTGCTAGGGTTTCGAGCGAGGGATGGGTGTGTGCGCGCGCACCCGAGGAGGTTTTGGTGTGTGTGTGTGTGTGTGGAGGGAGGGCGAGGGGTGTGTTTGAGGAAATGACACGGCTACTGAAAATTTTACTACACAAGAGTCAAATGCGGGAGCGAAATGCCGAGGCTATTGAAAATTTGGATGATGGTGCATCGCACATGGTCTAGAGATAACAACCATGTGTTATGAAACAGAAAATCTCTCGAGGCGGACATATATTTTCAAGAGATGCAGGCGGGAGCGGGAACAAGAAACATCACACATGATAGAAACATAATAACCGTGTGTTATCAGACAGAAAAAGCTGCAGGTGGGTAGATATTTTTTAGAGGGGAAGCCTCATGGAGCCCAATGTACTGTTGGTGTGAGTGAACTGTGTTTGTTGCATCATCCGACTTCTCTAATGTTCATAAATTTGGTGAAAAATGATGCGGGAGATGGTCAGCACATGAACACACTTGCATGTGGACCAAATATATGTATTAAAAGGGTGGTTTGATGTTCAAATACCAAATGCAACTTCGATGTGGCACCTATCTCACAAAGCGCACGGTATTGTTTACCCCCTCGTGTCGGCAGGAAGGGAATCCTAAGCTATGAATGCATGCCCCCAACAGAGGTTCACCTAGAAAAGTGCGAAGTAGCAGTCCCCCTCCCCCACACACACCCACTTCCAGTCGGCGGGCCAGAGAGTCATCTCACCAAGATGGATCATAAATCAGACCAAGAATAATCCACCTTGGTCATACAACCTCTCTCTTGTTGTTGGTCAAAGTGATGGCCGTCCATGCGACCCCGGAGATGGGCTAGCTCGCCAATAATCATGCAAGTAGCTAGTCCCCGAAGTCAACCACTGCTTGCATGTGGCCCAAACATATATATGGAGAGGTGTGTTTTGAATACACAATGGAACACCTTTGATGTGGGACCGTGCTTTCAAACCAGAAATCCCCACACTAAGTGAGGGTTAGGTTGACGATGCATATGTATGCTACACCACACTTCAAGCCAATGACGGGGATTCATGCATGCATGTGTGCATAGTATGCGCTCAAACTCAATTAGGTCTGAATCTCACCATGACCTATACTATGATAACATGAACCAAAGGAAGAATCCGCCATGGTAACCTATCTTGTTGTCGGTCAAGGTGATCATGGATGTCCATGCGGGCCCATGAATATATAGGCATGTCACCGATAACCACGCGAGGGAGTGTACCGTTCAAAGACAACCACTAGATGCATATGTATGGAGGTGATGCGTGCATGCATGTTTGAATACCATTTCACAACATTGATGTGGCGCGTGCGTTGAAAATCGTACAGTCCCCACACAGAGCGAGACCGGTTCATGACGTGTCGTGGTACTAGCCACTTCGACTCGATGGGAGGGATTCATGTGTACACATGCATGTGTGTGCTCAAACTATATCATGTCATCCCAGAGCATGACCTATATATATCGTATTACAAACAAAAAAAAATCCCCTCCTAAGTCAAATTAACCTCTCTCGTTGTTAGGTAAAGTATTGATGGCCAAGTGGGCCCACAGATGGAAAGCATCGATATCACTGATAACCGCTTAAGTGGGTGCGAGAGGATAACCACCATCTCTTTGCATGTGGGCCAAACATATGTTGAATACCAAAAATGCAGAACTTTGATGTGGCACATGCCTCTAAAACCATGAAGTCCCCACACAGAGCGAGGTTCATGAAGCGTACTATATATGATGGCCCCCTTCCCCCTCTTCGACGCACATTATGTGCTCCTACCATAATACAACCCAAAAAGAATCCTCCTTGATGGTGAAATTAACTAACCTCTCCCGATGTAGGTCAAAGTGATGCATGCATCGACGATGGCCTCGTGGGCCCATAGATGGAAGCGTCACACGTGAGTGTCCTAGGATAACCACCGCCTGCATGCATGTGGACCAAAGAGGTTTTGTGTGATGTTTGAATAGCCAATTTCACAACTTTGATGTGGCATGTGCCTCGGGAACCGAAAAGTCCCGACACTGAATGAGGTGTACTTGTTCACGGACGCGTACGTATAGTATATATGCTAGTCCCCTCCCACCTCTTTGACACGTACTATATATATACTCCCACCATAACACAAACAAAAAAGATTCTACCTTGCTGGTCAAATTAATCTCACTGCTGGCTGTTCGTCAAAGTGATGGACGACGACCTCGCGGGCCCACAGAAAGTGTCGACACGCGAGTATCGAGTGTCGTGTAGGACAACCATCGACTACATGTTGCCAAAACATGTATGTATGAAAGGGTTGTGTAATGTTTTAAATAACAAATTCATGACTCTGATGTGGCACCTGCCCCACAAAATGGCCAACCCACACGGTGGCTCATGACTCGTAGTGTACTGCGAGCCACCCGCCAACCCCAGACGCGCGCGCGCGCACACACACACACACACCGCGAATCCACCACAACTACGATGCATGTTAAATTATCCCGCGATGAACATATGTTACCAAAGATGTAATTTTGAAAAAAACAGAGATCATTAAGACGTTTTAGTACATTGATTTTCTAGGGGTATAATGTGCAAAAATCAAATTTGAGCTACATGCACACGTGATAGTGCACCTAAATGGATTGCAAAAACACATGTGTCTCACTGGGTGCATGTTTAATCCTCGTGCAAGAAATTTCAAACATTGAGAATCTTGATTTTTAAATTATAGTACATCCAAAACTTATCTGAAATTCATGAAACTTATCGTGTTGTCATATGGACACCAATACAAAGTGGCATTGTACTTTTTTGTCAAATTTGAGACCATTTTGATGTAATCTTTATCTTCTTACAAAAAGGAGATTATTAATAATTTGGAACCAATATGCGAAATGGATTATTTATTCGAACCATGAGCATTAGACCAACAATGGATATGTGCCATGCTTCGGTTAAGCAATAAAGCGCCAGCATTAACCATCCAAATAGAAAAACAATATACGTGCCGCCACGCACCCCGTGTGCCATGCGAGCCGGCGTGAGTTGAGAAGACGCATGCGAGCAGTCCACCACACAGGCAGACTGGGAGGCATGCGTGCAGGTGTGTGAATTGACAGGGGGTGTGCTCGCTACACAGTGTCATCGGGAGGCATGCGAGTAGCTCTGTGAAACAACGGTAGGCATGCCAACAGTCCGGTGCGCATGTTCACCGGGAGGCGAGCCAGCGGTTTGACCTCCGCCTGCCTCTCTCCCACTATTCCGTATTAACGGCGCGCCCTGATAACCCATAAGTATAGGGGATCACAACAATTTTCGAGGGTAGAGTATTCAACCCAAATTTATTGATTCGACACAAGGGGGCCAAAGAATATTCTCAAGTATTAGCAGCTGAGTTGTCAATTCAACCACACCTGTAAACTTAATATCTGCAGCAAAGTGTTTAGTAGCAAAGTAATATGATAGTAGTGGTAACGGTAGCAAAAGGTAATGATAGCAAAAGTAATGTTTTTTGGTATTTTGTAGTGGTTGTAACAATAGCAACGGAAAAGTAAATAAGAAAAGAACAATATATGGGAAGCTCGTAGGCAATGGATCGGTGATAGAGAATTATGCCGGATGCAGTTCATCATGTAACAGTCATAACCTAGGGTGACACAGAACTAGCTCCAATTCATCAATGTAATGTAGGCATGTATTCGAATATAGTCATACGTGCTTATGGAAAATAACTTGCATGACATCTTTTGTCCTACCCTCCCGTGGCAGCGGGGTCCTAATGGAAACTAAGGGATATTAAGGCCTCCTTTTAATAGAGTACCTGATCAAAGCATTAACACATAGTGAATACATGAACTCCTCAAACTATGGTCATCATCGGGAGTGGTCCCGATTATTGTCACTTCGGGGTTGCTGGATCATAACAGATAGTAGGTGACATAGACTTGCAAGATAGGATCAATAACTCTCATATATTGATGAAAACATAATAGGTTCAAATATGAAATCATGGCACTCGGGCCCTAGTGACAAGCATTAAGCATAGCAAAGTCATAGCAACATCAATCTCAGAACATAGTGGATACTAGGGATCAAACCCTAACAAAACTAATTTGATTACATGATAGATCTCATCCAACCCATCACCGTCCAGCAAGCCTACGATTGAATTACTCACGCACGGCGGTGAGCATCATGAAATTGGTGATGGAGGATGGTTGATGATGGCGATGGCGATGGATTCCCCTCTCCGCAGCCCCGAACGGACTCCAGATCAGCCCTCCCGAGAGGTTTTAGGGCATGGCGGCGGCTCCGTATCATAAAATACGATGAATCCTTCTCCCTAATTTTTTTCTCTCCGAGCACGAATATATAGAGTTGAAGTTGAGGTCGGAGGAGCTCCAGGGGGCCCACGAGGTAGGGGGCGCGCCCAGGGGGCAGGCGCGCCCCCACCCTCATGGCTAGGGTGTGGGACCCCTGGTCTTGATCTTTTGCCAATATTTTTTAATATTTCCAAAATAATCTCCGTGAAGTTTTAGGTCATTCGGAGAACTTTTGTTTCTGCACATAAATAACACCATGACAATTTTGCTGAAAACAGCGTCAGTCCGGGTTAGTTCCATTCAAATCATGCAAGTTAGTGTCCAAAACAAGGGCAAAAGTGTTTGGAAAAGTAGATACGACGGAGATGTATCAACTCCCCCAAGCTAAAACCTTTGCTTGTCCTCAAGCAATTCAGTTGATAAACTGAAAGTGATAAAGAAAACTTTTACAAACTCTGTTTGCTCTTGTTGTTGTAAATATGTAAAGCCAACATTCAAGTTTTCAGCAAAGATTATAAACTAACCATATTCACAATAATGCTTAGGTCTCATGTTTACTCATATCAATGGCATAATCAACTAGCGAGCAATAATAATAAATCTTGGGTGACAACACTTTCTCAAAACAATCATAATATGATATAACAAGATGGTATCTCGCTAGCCCTTTCGGAGACTGCAAAACATAAATGCAGAGCACCTTTAAAGATCAAGGACTGACTAGACATTGTAATTCATGGTAAAAGAGATCCAGTCAAGTCATACTCGATCTAAACTAATCAGTAATGAATGCAAATGACAGAAGTGCTCTCCAGTGGGTGCTTTTTAATAAGAGGAGGACGACTCAACATAAAAGTAAATAGATAGGCCCTTCGCAGTGGGAAGCATGGATTTGTAGAGGTGCCAGAGCTCGGTTTTGAAATAGAGATGAATAATATTTTGAGCGGTATACTTTCATTGTCAACATAACAACCAAGAGATGGCGATATATTCCATGCTACACACATTATAGGCGATTCCCAAACAGAATGGTAAAGTTTATACTCCCCCTCCACCAACAAGCATCAATCCATGCTTGCTCGAAACAACGAGTGCCTCCAACTAACAAGAGTCCCAGGGGGAGTTTTTGTTTGCAATTATTTTGACTTGATTTGCATAAAGCATGGGACTGGGCATCCCGGTGACCAGCCATTTTCTCGTGAGTGAGGAGCGGAGTCCACTCCTCTTGAGAATAACCCGCCTAACATGGAAGATACAGACAACCCTAGTTGATACATGAGCTATTCGAGCATACAAAACATGATATTTATTTGAAGGTTTAGAGTTTGGCACATACAAATTTACTTGGAACAGCAAGTAGATATCGTATATAGGTAGGTATGGTGGACTCATATGGAATAACTTTGGGGTTTATGGGATTGGATGCACAAGAAGTATTCCCTCTTAGTACAGGTGAAGGCTAGAAAAAGACTGGGAAGCGACCAGCTAGAGAGCGACAATAGTCATGAACATGCATTAAAATTAATCAACACTGAATGCAAGCATGAGTAGGATATAATGCACCAAGAACATAAATATCGTAGAGGCTATGTTGATTTTGTTTCAACTACATGCGTGAACATGTGCCAAGTCAAGCCACTCGAATCGTTCAAAAGAGGATACCACCCTATCATACCACATCACAACCATTTTAATAGCATGTTGGCACGCAAGGTAAACCATTATAAGCTCCTAGCTAATTAAGCATGGCACAAGAAACTATGATCTCTAGTTGTCATTGTAAACATGTTTATTCATAATAGGCCGAATCAGGAACGATGAACTAATCATATTTACAAAAACAAGAGAGGTCGAGTTCATACCAGCTTTTCTCATCTCAGTCAGTCCATCATATATCGTCATAATTGCCTTTCACTTGCACGACCGAATGATCTAAATAATATTAAGAGTGCACGTGCATTGAACTAAGCTAGAATCTGCGAGCATTCAATAAACAGGAGAAGACAAGGCAATATGGGCTCTTGGTTAAATCAACAATAATGCATATAAGAGCCACTTCAACAATTTAATCATGGTCTTCTCCTATCGACCCCCAAAGAAAAGAAAAGAAATAAAACTATTTACACGGGAAAACTCCCAACAAGCAAAAGAAGAACAGGAAATCTTTTTGGGTTTTCTTTTTTTTAATTACTACTATAAGCATGGAAATTAAAACTAGCTAAAAGCTACAACTAATTTTTTTTGTTTTTCTCAAAGTTTACTAAACACACAAGAAGAAAGCATAAAAGGAAATAAACTAGCATGGATGATACAATGAAAAAGTATGAGCACCGACATCTAACAATGAGTGTGTGAATATAAATGTAATGTCGGTGAGAAATACATACTCCCCGAAGCTTAGGCTTTTGGCCTAAGTTGGTCTATGGCCACGGCTGGCCTGGCGGATATCCATAGTAATATTTGGGGTCGTACTGCGAAGAAGAAGACTCTGATTGCCACTGGTTGGCAATCATCTCCGGATCCCACTGGTAATTAGACTGTCGTGGAGGATCAACTTGTGGTTCCGACTCTGGCTCTGTGGCTGATGTAGGGTTCCGGTAGGCGTGAATAGCCTCTAGTGGAACAAGGTACTTGCCTGCAGATAAATCAAACAAGGAAGGAGCAGGCAGGGTAATAGTCTCAGGATGATGTTTATCAAATAACAATTTGTATTTAAGCTCCCCTTCCCTATTCTTAACAATAAAATCATGTGCCACCATACTCTTATAATCTAAATAAATAGGGGGCATCATTTTTTCTTCATCCTCATAATGCCTAATAGGTATGTTAAAATGTGCAGCTAGGCGTGAAGCATAGATGCCTCCAAAGATGGGGCCCTTTGTACGGTTTAGACTTAACTATTTAGCAATAATACCGCCCATACTAACAGAGTTATCACAGAATAAACCATGGAACAAAATAATAATATCAGGAACACTAAGGTTTCCACAGTTTCCGCGACCAATTAAGCAATGACTAGCAAATATTGCAAAGTAGCGTAAAACAGGAAAATGTATGCTAGTGATTCGTGCATCGGAAACCTTCCTTGTTTCCCCTACAGTGATGGTATCAATAAACCCATCCACATCACCGCGGTGTGGTTCCTCTATTGTGCCCTCGAAAGGGATCAAACAAACCCGACAAAAATCATAAAGTGACATCTCCTTATGCTCATCATATAAATAAAACTCCACCGTAGGTGGTGAGCTCCTAGCATGGAAATGAAAGTTTTGCACAAAGATATTGGTTAGTAAGAGATACTGTTTGCGTTGGTCATGGAGGAAGGTGGTGAGGCATGTATTCTCAGCCAATTCATAAAAATCATCATAAATCTCGGATGCTCTCAAGAAATCATTGGAAGGCCATTCACACGGTCGAACCTCCGTGGTGCGAGGCAGATTATATTTGGGCCTCTCTGCTTTTTCATTTTGCTTTTTCCTTCGAGCTTCGGCTCGACGAGCTCCTCAAAAATCTCTTCATTATTTCCTGAAAAATTCTGAAATTTTTAGTAACTTCAAATAAAAGTGAGCCAAGCTCAACAATATTGATAGCAACTACTCCTACAAGTGCCTACAGCCTATATCATGCATCAAGACTACTTGGAACCACATAAATTTGACATGCAAGCTCAAGAACAGGGTCACCTAGGCAGCACAAATTTGCAATGAATAAAGCACTAGAACAAAAACTAATTGGACAAATGGAGGAGTCACATACCACGGAACAATCCCCCAAGCAGTTTTGTGAGAGGTGCTTTGAGCAAGGAGATCGAAAATGGCAGCAAAATGAGCTTGGACTCGGGTTTGAACTGGATAATCGTGTTTGTGGGAGGAAGAAGGAGTGTGTGGGTGCAGGAATAAGTGGAGGAGGGCCACCGTGGGCCCACAAGGCAGGGGGCGCGCCCAAGGGGGTAGGGCGCGCCTTCCACCCTCGTGTCCAGGTGGATGCCCCCCCCCCGTGCTGTGTTCTCAGTGCCAAATATTCTCAAATATTCCCGAAAAAATCATATTTAAATTCCAGGGCATTTGGAGAACTTTTATTTTCGGGGTATTTTTATATTGCACGGATAAATCAGATAACACACGAAAAATACTTATTTTTATTTTATTTTATATAAATAACAGAAAGTAAAAGGAGGGTACAGAGAGTCGTGTTTTCTAAATTCATCCATCTCATGATCATCAAAAGGAACCCATTAACAAGGTTGATCAAGTCTTGTTAACAAACTCATTCCGAATAACATGGAACCAGAGAATTTTCGAATAACACTAGGTTACCTCAATGGGGATATGCACATCCCCAATAATAAGAATATCATATTTCTTTTTGATAGTAGGTAGAGGAAATTCAAAACCTCCAATAATAATCGATGGAATTTTTTCAATAGAGTTGATACTATGAACTTGAGGTTGTTTCCTCGGAAAGTGTACCGTATGCTCATGACCATTGGCATGAAAAGTGACATTGCCTTTGTTGCAATTAATAACAGCCCCTACAGTATTCAAAAAGGGTCTTCCAAGGATAATAGACATACTATCATCCTCGGGAATATCAAGAATAACAAAGTTCGTTAAAAGAGAACGTTTGCAACTACAACGGGCACATCCTCACAAATAGCAACAGGTATAGCAGTTGATTTATCAGCCATTGGCAAAGATATTTCAGTAGGTGTCAACTTATTCAAATCAAGTATACGATATAAAGAGAGAGGCATAACACTAACACTGGCTCCAAGATCACATAACACAGTTTTAACATAGTTTCTTTTAATGGAGCATGGTATAGTGGGTACTCCTGGATCTCCAAGTTTCTTTGGTATTCCACCCTTAAAAGTATAATTAGCAAGCATGGTGGAAATTTCAGCTTCCGGTATCTTCCTTTTATTAGTAACAATTTCTTTCATGTACTTAGCATAAGGAGTCATTTTAAGAATATTAGTTAATTGCATACGCAAAAAGATAGGTCTAATCATTTCAGCAAAGCGCTCAAAATCCTCATCATCCTTTTTCTTGGATGGTTTGGGGGGAAAAGGCATGGGTTTCTGCACCCAAGACTCTCTTTCCTTTCCGTGTTTCCTAGCAACAAAGTCTTCCTTATCATAACATTGATTCTTTGATTGTGGTTTATCAAGATCAACAGCAGGTTCAATTTCTATATCATTATCATTACTAGGTTGAGCATCATCATGAATATTATCATTAACATTATCACTAGTTTCAGGTTCATTACCAGATTGTGTTTCAGCATCAGCATCAGAAATAGAAATATCATTTGGATTCTCAGGTGTTTCAGTAATAGGTTCACTAGAAGCATGCAAAGTCCTATAATTTTTCTTTTTCTTCCTTTTAGAAGGACTAGGTGCATTTATATTATTTCTCTGAGAATCTTGCTCAATTCTCTTAGGGTGGCCTTCAGGATACAGAAGTTCCTGAGTCATTCTACCAGTTCTAGTAGCCACTCTAATAGCATAATCATTATTCTTACTATTCAATTCATTGAGCAAATCATTTTGAGCCTTAAGTACTTGTTCTACTTGAGTGGTAACCATAGAAGCATGTTTACTAATAACTTTAAGTTCACCGTTGACATTAGCCATATAATCACCCAAGTGTTCAAGCATATTTGAATTGTATTTCAATTGTCTACCAAAATAAGCATTAAAATCTTCTTGCTTCACCATAAAATTATCAAACTCATCTAAGCATTGGCTAGCAAACTTAGTAAGAGGGATGTCAGCTTTATCATATCTATAGAGAGAGTTTACCTTTACTACCCGTGTCGGGTTATCAAGACCATGTATTTCTTCAATAGGTAATGGATTAAGATCATATGTTTCTTCAACAGGAGGTAAATTAAGACTGTGTATTTCTTCAATAGGAGGTAAATTCTTAACATCTTCAGCTTTAATACCTTTTTCTTTCATAGATTTCTTTGCCTCTTGCATATCTTCAGGACTGAGAAATAGAAAACCTCTTTTCTTCAGAGTTGGTTTAGGAATAGGCTCAGGAGCTGGCTCAGGAAGTGTCCAATTATTTTCATTTGTCAACATATTATTCAATAAAATTTCATCTTCATCCGGTGTTCTTTCCCTGAAAACAGAACCAGCACAACTATCCAGGTAGTCTCTGGAAGCATCGGTTAGTCCATTATAAAAGATATCAAGCATTTCATTTTTCTTAAGGGGATGATTAGGCAAAGCATTAAGTAACTTGAGAAGCCTCCCCCAATCTTGTGGGAGACTCTCTTCTTCAATTTGCACAAAATTATATATATCCCTCAAAGCAGCTTGTTTCTTATGAGCAGGGAAATATTTAGCAGAGAAGTAATAAATCATATCCTGGGGACTACGCACACAATCAAGATCCAGAGAATTAAACCATATCTTTGCATCACCCTTTAATGAGAACAGAAATATTTTAAGGATATAAAGGTAGCGAGATTTCTCATCATTAGTGAACAGGGTGGCTATATCATTTAATTTAGTAAGATGTGCCACAACAGTTTCAGATTCATAGCCATGAAAAGGATCAGATTCAGCCAAAGTAATTATATCAGGATCAACAGAGAATTCATAATCCTTATCAGTAACACAGATAGGTGAAGTAGCAAAAGCAGGGTCAGGTTTCATTCTAGCATTAAGAGATTGCTGCTTCCATTTAGCTAATAACCTCTTGAGCTCGTATCTATCTTTGCAAGCTAAAATAGCTATAGTAGCTTCTTTTTCCAAAACATAACCCTCAGGAACAACAGGCGATTCATATTTATTAGGGGGGAAGTCTTCATCATCACTTTCATCAATATTATCAGTTTCAATAATTTCATTCTCTCTAGCCCTAGCCAGTTGTTCATCAAGAAATTCACCAAGTGGCATAGTAGTATCAAGCATAGAAGTAGTTTCATCATAAGTATCATGCATAGCAGAAGTGGCATCATCAATAACATGCGACATATCAGAATCAATAGCGGAAGCAGGTTTAGGTGTCGCAAGCTTACTCAAAACAGAAGGTGAATCAAGTGCAGAGCTGGAAGGCAGTTCCTTACCTCCCCTCGTGGTTGAGGGATAAATCTTGGTTTTGGGATCTCTCAAGTTCTTCATAATGATAAGCAGATATAAATCCCAAGTGACTCAAAGAATAGAGCTATGCTCCCCGACAACGGCGCCTGAAAATAGTCTTGATAACCCACAAGTATAGGGGATCGCAACAGTTTTCGAGGGTAGAGCATTCAACCCAAATTTATTGATTCGACACAAGGGGAGCCAAAGAGTATTCTCAAGTATTAGCAGATGAGTTGTCAATTCAACCACACCTGGAAACTTAATATCTGCATCAAAGTGTTCAGTAGCAAAGTAATATGATAGTAGTGGTAATGGTAGCAAAAGGTAATGATAGCAAAAGTAATGTTTTTGGTATTTTGTAGTGGTTGTAACAATAGCAACGGAAAATTAAATAAGAAAAGAACAATATATGGGAAGCTTGTAGGCAATGGATCGGTGATAGAGAATTATGCCGGATGCGGTTCATCATGTAACAGTCATAACCTAGGGTGACACAGAACTAGCTCCAATTCATCAATGTAATGTAGGCATGTATTCCGAATATAGTCATACATGCTTATGGAAAATAACTTGCATGACATCTTTTGTCCTACCCTCCCGTGGCAGCGGGGTCCTAATGGAAACTAAGGGATATTAAGGCCTCCTTTTAATAGAGTACCGGAGCAAAGCATTAACACATAGTGAATACATGAATTCCTCAAACTACGATCATCACCGGGAGTGGTCCCGATTATTGTCACTTCGGGGTTGCCGGATCATAACACATAGTAGGTGACTATAGACTTGCAAGATAGTATCAAGAACTCTCATATATTGATGAAAACATAATAGGTTCAGATCTGAAATCATGGCACTCGGGCCCTAGTGACAAGCATTAAGAATAGCAAAGTCATAGCAACATCAATCTCAGAACATAGTGGATACTAGGGATCAAACCCTAACAAAACTAACTCGATTACATGATAGATCTCATCCAACCCATCACCGTCCAGCAAGCCTACGATGGAATTACTCACGCACGGCGGTGAGCATCATGAAATTGGTGATGGAGGATGGTTGATGATGATGACGGCGACGGATTCCCTTCTCCGGAGCCCCGAACGGACTCCTGATCAGCCCTACCGAGAAGTTTTAGGGCTTCGCGGTGGCTCCGTATCGTAAAACATGATGAATCCTTCTCCCTGAATTTTTTCTCTTTGAGCATGAATATATAGAGTTGGAGTTGAGGTCGGAGGAGCTCCAGGGGGCCCACGAGGTAGGGGGGCGCGCCTAGGGGGGCAGGCGTGCCCCCACCCTCGTGGCTAGGGTGTGGGCCCCATGGTCTCGAGCTTTTGCTAGTATTTTTTATTATTTCCAAAAATAATCTCCGTGAAGTTTCAGGTCATTCCGAGAACTTTTGTTTCTGCACATAAATAACACCATGGCAATTCTGCTGAAAACAACGTCAGTCCGGGTTTGTTCCATTCAAATCATGCAAGTTAGAGTCCAAAACAAGGGCAAAAGTGTTTCGAAAAGTAGATACGACGAAGACGTATCACGCTCGAGCGGCCGCACCCCCATCCTCGCCACACATACAATCCTCTCTCTCCGCTTGCATCCTCGACACTACTCTCAGTCCTCAAAGCTATCAGTGTATGATGATGCTGCCGAAGCGCCCCCTCGGAGGGAGTGGCGACGCCGGGGCTGCTAAAGCACCGGAGCACTGCGTGGAGATGGAGACAGAGGTTGCCGTCACCACCGGCGATGTATCGCTGCACCCAGACATCATCGACGGTGTCGAGCTTCCACAGCTGGAGGCGGAGTTCCACATCGACTCTGGTGACGACTCAGGCGACGACTCCGACGACCTCTCCGGCGATGACTCCGACGATGACAGACAAATGATTAGTCATTTATACCCATTTATGTGTCAAATAGATTCTAGGGTTTCTCTGTACTCTTGCCTCCCCCTTTTCAGAATAGAAATCCTATGGTTATGTTCTCCCAATCCATGAAATCTGAGTAAGTTTCGTTAGATTCGTGTAGTGTATTGATTGTTTGAATGGTACAAATGATAAGTGATTAGTTGTTTTATCTGTGAAATGATTTCTACTAGTATTCCAACTAGGGTTAGTGTTCGTGCTAATAATTCCTAGCCAAGACTTGATAATTGATTTTGAACGACCTACATATATGTTTGTGCCATTATTTTCTACAAGATTGGTCTGTACATAGACGACTGTGCTTAAAAACCAAACCATGATCTCTAGATATGTATAAAAAAATAGCCATAAATTCCTAATCCTACTTCACGTCATGTAAACATTGATTTGATGCCAAATTTTGGCAACTGTCGAATGTTCGCTAGATATTAGTTCGTAAACATTTATTTGACGCCACGTTATTTTGACTATTTGTATAGGTGCCGTCTGCCGATGTGGACAGCGAGGATGAATATCGCCAGAGGAGGTACAAGAGGCAAATCCCGAGGGAGCTTTATGCGGGAGTGCATAACAGGCATATTAGGACCTGGGACGGCGGCTATCGATGCCCATTTTGCAACCCCAAGCTTCATGACGCGTATCAAAGTGTTCTGGCGCATGCAAGAGGACGGGCCATTGGCTCCTTCAAGCAGAATTATTCTTGTAGGGTGGCGCATGACGCATACGCCGAGTACCTGGAGAAGCTTCAGGATCGTGCCGGCAGATGAGATGAGATGTGGGATGGAACTTTGTATGGTTATGTAGTGTCTTAATGACGGTTGAACTATGTACTTATGGTTGAACTATGCTTGTGTACGCTTATTAACTATGTCTGAGTATGTTTAATCTATGTTTACTTATGTCTAAATGTGGGATATAGATGCAATCAGTTCGGTTGATGGAATCTACCTCCGTCTTGGTTTATTGGTCCCCTTTGTAATTTGTGTTAAATTTTGACCAAAGATTTAACTGACAAAATGTTAGTGCAGGTCAACAAAAATTATATTGTTGGATGCGTATTCGAATATAGTGTTTAGGGATATAATTTTTGGTGACATGCATAAACATTTTAGTTAAATATTCGGTCAAAATTTCGTACAAATTACAAAGGGGACCAATAAACCAGGACGAAGGTAGAACGTCAATCACACACGATTCCCAAAATTGGAAGCGTGTGCAATGACTTTCATTTTGCCTGTTACGTTAATCACACACGGTTGGCTCTAGCAAACCCTTGCCTCCGAAATTCTTTGTGGGACAGAAAACCCTCACCACCCAATTCAAAAAAGAAAAAAAAGAAAACCCTCACCATCCCCACGTCATAAAAACCCTCACCCCACCCGCCAGCCCCTCCGGTCCCCATTCACACCTGCACAAGCTCCTCCGCCTATGCATGACACCGCCTATCATGGTGGCAACCACTTAGCTCGACACCTACCGCCGCCACCAGGCTGCCGTCAAACCCCACTGCATTTCACCACTTCCGCTTGCCACCGCCTATCGCCATCAACTTTCTCGACACTGCTCGCGGTCCACCTAGCTTCGCCCGGTTGGGGAATCCACCGTACCGAGGTTTTTTCTCATGGACAACAAGGTAACTAATTTAATGAGATATTATCTCATTTCTTATCCCAATTCATCTGCCTCCTTTAATCACCCGACCGAAATCGCCATGAATTCATTTTTATTCAAGCTAATTTGAGGGGTTTCTTTCATTCATAGAGTGTGTAGTGCATGGACACATCAGGACTTTGTGGCCTTCGCCAGGCATCCATGGAGTTCCATCTCACCGTACCAGATGACTTGAGGATGCACGCGGTATGTTCAATCTCACCCTAAATCGGTTGGCATGGCCTACTTTCCTGAACATATACTAAATATTGCTACATTTGGATAAAAGGCGCCACATGCACCATATACATCAAAGGGGATTTTCCCCTCTTCTTTCTATATTAGGCAAATTAATGATGTATTGTTCTTTCGATTACTCTCATATTTCCATGACATCATGTTTACCCTATCGGTTTAATTATAGATTTGTGTCCTTCGCTTTCAACTATTGTATAGTTCTTTCAAATTGGCCCATATTTGCATGTTACCATATTTTCTTTAACAATCCTACCATTTTCTGCAGCACGTCCCTTGCTATGCAACAGAATCTGTAGTGCACAATCTTTCCCTTTACATAAATCAAGACTACATGGATGTCATACTGAACACAAACCATGGATTTACGATCGTTGCTACTGTAAGACTTGATGAACGTGGTGACTCCTATTTTGGCACTGGCCTTTGGAAAGAAATTTCTAAGCTTTATGTATTAAAAGCTGGCACTAAAATTGCACTGCACATAAAAGAGCCTGGTCATGAGATATATGCTAACTTCCCCGATGATATCATTTGTCCAGACTTTGTTTGAAGTAAGTTTTGTTTTCAAGTATCTGCATGTTGACTTACCCAACAATATCAAATGAATTGTGTAGTATTTAAGCAACCAATTGTTATTCCATTTTCTTACCATATTCCTACCTACTAACTTCTAGTTACCAATACACTTTTCTATTGCCCTATTTTAACTAAATATTCCCTGTACTCCCACTTCTATCAGAAAGTGCCGCCGACAAGGAGACTCCAGAGGTGGAGAATGGGGCTGCCAACAAGCGGAGGCGGGGCAAGCAAGAACCACAAGCGACTCCAGCAGGCCTAGACTTCATCAGTAGCCTCCCCGATGATATGTTGACAGTCATCATCTCCCTCCTACCAATCAAATATGGGGCACAGACAACCGTCCTTTCTCAGCGGTGGAGACCCCTATGGAACTCCACCCCTGTCGACCTCATCGACACTGACGAGCTCTGCCATGGCTATCGCAAAAGCTTGGATGCATGCCCCCCATATTGGTTGCTTGATCCATATGGTTACAATCCATAAGCATTTCTCATTTGGATTCATCTATACTAGTTTTCTTAGGGAACTTTTCATCCACTCCAACCTCTTCCGAAGAAGGCTACATTTTTCTAGATTGTAATCAAATGCCCATGTTAATCATGTCGGATCGAAGATGGCATGTTAGTGCATTTTACAAATCCTGCAAACCAAATAGGCCTGTAGTAGTGTTCGAAACTGCATGTAGGCACTAACACATTTTCTTCTTTTGCAGATAAGATTAGGCCCGGTGGTGGATAATGTGATACAATATAACAATCACGTCAAAGGCCTAGATCTGCATCTCCCAGAAATTACTTTGAACTCCTACCCAGGGACCTTACCAGAGATTATATTCGCCAGGTTCTTTGTTGTCAGAGCAAGGGTGCTGAAGGTAATGAGGTTTGCCCTACATTTATTTCGCAAAAATGAATGGTTTGTTGATCAGCGCCGGTGGCTGCGGCAGAATGGAATAGGCTCCGAAAATGCTGAATTTTATTTTGGAACTTCAGATGACAGAGTAATGAGAAGTCATCATGTCAACCTCATACATGACTTCTTAGTGGCTGACCCTTTTGCAAAAATTATGAGGTTTCGAAACCAGACTTAGAAGTGGTAATATTAGTTTGAACCTCTCTGATATCCATGTTCAGCGGATCAGCACGAGCGTTTGCAGCCGATGAGCTGAATTTCATTTCTAATATCAGTTTGAACCTTGTAATCTTCAAATTTGAGCCATATAACTCTGGAATTTGAACCTGGTACTATTTTGAGCTTTTGTGGTACAATCATTGAAATGGCATCGTATGAGACTCATATATTGGTAGCACTATTTTCACCTTAATATGCAATGGACTTAGATTTTATGAACCATTTTCAAATCTGTTTACCTTGTCGAGCTCATAGCACACGATCTGTATAGCTAACTCGACTGCGTTCTTCGACATTATTGCACACAGTTGGTTTCTTCAACCGTGTGCCATGTAGAGCACATAATTAATTATCATACTCGAGTGTCCATCATCACCCTTCTTTGTAACTTTGACCTCATCACCCACGGGTTAACTTATGACCGAAGTCATTCCACACACATCGTTTTTATAAAGCCTTTTGCCAATAAACGCCCATGATTTGTCCCTCTTCTAGCCGATGCGTGGCCAAACTAGCCGGGCGGGAAGCTTGCGCGGTAAACTGCACGGTAGCACAGAACGTTCATGAACCTCTCGGTGGTGTACACCAACAATCCGGTGTGGGTGGAGCACTCCATCCACATCATGGAGCTGTTGCTTGCCGAGAAGTACAAGGTGGTCGGGTTTGACCTCGAGTACACCCGCACTCGTGCCGGGTCTCGTCGCAAGGTCGTCGTCACCCAGATGTGCGTGCACAACCACATCCTCATCTACCGCTATTGTTTGGCCACACGGCCTTGCAAGCATTTTGCCAGGTTTGTCAACAACCCCCACTACATGTTCGCTACGGTGGACATCACCAATGATGTAAAGGTGCTCAAGAATTCGGGCATCGCCTGCTGGAATCTTGTCGACATCCAGGGCCAATACAAGATCTGGGGCAGCAAGGAGCATGAGAAGGACTCACTGGTTCACCTCGTCGAGGCCATCATCGACCCCTACTACAGTGACATGAAGGATTCCCGCAACAAGGACAAGCGTGCCTAGCACTCAGCCTGGATGAAGAAACTCGACAAAGCTCACGTCATGCACGGAGCCAAGGAGGCGTACACGAGTTACGACATGTATAGGAGGATCGTTGACATGCGGAAGTGCCTCCTTCCCCAAAATGGCCAGGGATTCAGTCGGAAGCATAGAAATGGCAACCGTCATCGCAACAATAAAAAGATGATTAGATCCTCATTTCTCCTAGTTTAGTATGCATGTAATTGCTTACTTTGGTGTGTAGAAATGTTATGTGTGTAGTCACTTGTGTAATTGTATGCTTAATTTTGTTATGCAATGTTGTCTTTTTAAGTATATATGTTGATGCTCTGTAGACATAGCAAATCACATCTCACACGGACTAAACAATGGAACCCATCGGTGATGATTTCATCAATCACTAACAATTGTATACCAGCAATCATTTGCTCACAACACACACAACTTGTTAATAGGAATCGTCTATGTTGTTATCGGTCTTCGCACACATTTCCCATTACAGACCTGTTTGCCGCGTATCACACACATCTTGTTAAGTTGAATCATTTCTATTCTCTTGGCTCAACGCAAACAGTTCATCTGAGTGAACTGTATGCCATATATTGCACACACCTTCATCTGGCTGCCCATTTCTATTGTTCCACCTCATCACAAACAATTTATCTGAGTGAACTGTATGCCATATATCGCACACGCCTTCATCTGGCTGCCCGTTTCTTTTGTTCCGCCTCATCACAAACAGTTCATTGAACTGAACCGTATGCCCCTCATCGCACACACAACTAGAATCTGAACCGTGTTTGATGTATCCTTCATCACAAATGTTTTGTATATTTTTTGACGGTTATTTTACATCACCGTTTGCGATTAATGCATCGCACACAGTTTCGTCAAAGGGTCTCTGATCGTAGTGTCGCGTTAGCAGCATCCTGCAGTAGTGTTAATAAGACTTGATCAACCTTATTAATGGATTCTTTTTGAGGGGCATGTGGTTGATGAATTTGGTAAGCATAACCTACTATACCTATAGTTTGCTCTCTATTATTTATAGTTTAATAAAGTAAACTTCCATGATTATCCCGTTTTCTGAGTTACCCATGCAATAAAAAATGACCCCAAAATAGAAGTGCTCAGAATGTCGTAAATTTTTAACATGGTAAATTGTGAAATATAAGATTTTTTTGCACTGAATACATCCCAAGGGGGGTTCCCCTGTTGCTCACAAGGCAATGGGGCACACCCACCCCGCTGGTGCGCCAAGTTGAATTGTGAGGCCCATGGGACCCACTCCCTTAGCTCTTCATCTCAATTCATCTCCTACCTCGAGAAAAAATCGTGGTTGCTCTCTCTCTCTCTCTCTCCGTCTCTCTTGTGTTCTTGCTCCCAAACCTGAGATTTCGAGCTCTTTGCTCGGAGCTTCGTTTCTGAAACTTTTTCGGGGGACTGCTCCTTGGTATGTGAATCCTCCATTGCTCCAATTGGTTTTTGTTTTAGTGGATTATATTTTGCTACCATTGGTGCCACTGAAAATAAGCTTACATGTTGAATTCTTTGGGTTCCAAGTAGTTTGAATGCTTGATATAGCCTCTAGATACTTGTATGAGTAGTTGCTATCAATCTTGTGAAGTTTTGTTAACATCTTTTTGTGGCCCAAAAATTTCAAAAATTTGTTCTTAGGGAAATGAATTTCTTCAGGAGAGGTTCTTCAAGACCGAGTTCCAAGGGAGTCACCAGAGACGTCCCAGACCATCACCTTCCACGTAGGATGGAGGTTCGGTCGTGCAAATGGATACACAATGCCTTCACAAATGAAGCCTGGTTCCACCAAGTGTTTACACAATTAGTTGCGAACACCAAGTTGACCGACTTCCTCACTGATAAGTGTGACCAATACCATCTCCTCACGAATCCCTTTGTGCAAAATTTCTATTTCATGTGTAGGCTTGATATTCCCATGGTATGCTTTGATATATATGCTCAACACTTTGAGATGGCTTGCAGCATTTTGTGAGATATGTTTGATTCCCTCTGAGGGGGAATCGAGGGAGCCTAGGATTTCCTTTGTACTTTAACTATGGGAGAATTTAGGGGCGTGTCGAGAGCCCTAATTACTAGTTTGCATTTTCCTGTTGTGCACTACTTTGGTTTATTCAAAGGGAAATGTTTCACTGCCAGGGAGGAAGGTGGTACGCGCAGTGCCCCTGACCTTGCCATTTTACACCGTGCATTTTATAGTGATAACACCTATAGTCTTGGAGCTATTATTGCATGCCGCCTGCACACTAACTGGACTAGGGGTAAAAATCATGGCGGTATTTATGTTACTCGCCTTGCAAGACATTTCCTTATTGATATACGCCATAATGATGATTTGTTGCCTAGGATTTACTTAGACCACCAGTCTATGATAGATCACCCTTTTATTGATAACCCTGAGCCTCCTCACCACATTCGTTATAACTTGATATTTAGTGAGGATGCTCGTGAGATTATTTCGTTGCCTGCACCCTCTTTGTTTGACTCTCATGCCAGGCACAGTTACGAAATCCTATAGCCGGATATTATTGCTTACAAGAACAAGCTAGCTGCGGCGGAGAATGAGGTCCAACCTTGGGACGCTCGAGTGTCGCAACCCAACCACTTTCCTACCAGACCCGATAGATACTACGACTGGTGATTGCTACGCCAAAAGCCTAACCTTGGGAGAGTACGTATTTCTCACTGAAATTACATTCATGTATCACACATTCATTCCAGTTTTGGGTGTTCATCCTTTTTCATTGTATATCCATGCTTAGATTTATTTTGCTTTGTTAAGCCAAAAATATTTCTCGCTTCTTTACGGTTTTTCTTTCTTGTTTAATTAGTTCATACTAGTAAAATAAAACACAAAAGACTCCTCGTTTCTTCTTTTGTTTGTTGGGAGTTCTCCCGTGTAAATGGTTTCTCTTGCTTTTCATTTTTCTTCTTCAGTTCGCTTTCTTCATAAAAACTAGAAACTCCAAAAATATTTTAGGGTGTTTCTCCGAGTTTCTTTTCTTTTTGTTGAGTCTTGTAAGGAGAAGACCACGTTGAAATTGTTGAGTGGCTCTCATATGCTTTGTTTTTAATCTAATGAAGAGCCAATATTACCTTGTATTCTCCTTTGAATAAGTTGTTTGCAGATTCCGGCTTAGTCCACGACACTCTTGCACTATTATTATTTTCATATCATTCGACCGTGCAAGTGAAAGGCAATAATGACGATGATTTGATGAAGTGACTGTGGCAAGGAAAAGTTGGTATGAACTCTTCTTGTTTTGTTCTTGTAAATATGTTAAACTCAGTTGCCATGATTTAGCGTGTCATGACTAAACATGTTTGTTGTATCAAGTAGAGATTACAGTTGCTCATGCCATGCTTAAATAGCTAGGAGCGGATAATGATTTATCTTGAATGTCAACACTACTAGGGAAAACCCTAGTAGTAGCGCTTGAAATATGCATAGCAGTAGCGCTGGGTCCAGCGCTACTGCTACCGTGCTACAGCTAACTTGTAGTAGTAGCGCTGGTATGGGTAGCGCTACTGGTAAGTATTGCAGTAGCGCTTCCTGCATCAGCGCTACTGCTAACTATCTATAGCACTTGTTTATATGAAGCGCTGCTGCTAAGCCAGCGCTATTGCTAGGTGATTTACAGCGCTACTGCTAATGTTGCTGCTTTCACCGATCTGCACCCCTCTACATATTTGTGCGGTATTTATACAAGCTTTATACAATAGTTTCATCATATCATACTAAACATACACTATTCTCATCATATCATAGACATACAGTAGTCTCATCATACCATCATCATCATCATTCAACACAGATATCATCACATATCAAAAATAGCGAGACACAAGTGCGATCATGTCATGGCTCGAATAAGTGCAACTACATGGTCATGGCACACACACAAGTTTCATCATCTCTATCTAAACCATGATGTAGAAGAGAAGAGCGATCAACATGAGCAAGAGCACGACTATGTAGTACCGGTGGTCCCTCCCCTACTCATGCTGGAGTATCCACCTCAAGTAACTACTTCCCGCTTCAGCTCTGCTGTCGAACCCTCTGTGGCTAGCACCCAGGTACCTGTGCACCTGGGCTTGAGCGGTTGGCCAGTGGTCGTAGACTCCTGGAACCCTCCCAACATACACGGCGTAGTAGCCGTCCGCCATCTCTAATCTATGTATCTGCATCGTGAGTTGATGAATTGAACGATAATATGCAACATAATGTACTTAATAAAACAAAGCGGCATAATTGCCAAAATACAAGCAACCAATAGTAAACATAAATGACGAAGTTCCTCATACCCAAACTAATTAACTAGAGCGATCTACACTAGTTCAGGGCCATAGTTTAGTTACATCACATAGTTTCGCCATGCATAAATTCAAAGTTTTGCCATAGAAAGACAGTAGTGACACATTGTCATCAACAATCAGTCCTCCATGTCGGCGGTCCAATCTTCATAGTCGGGGAGGAAGCACCCGAGCTTCTTGAAAGGCTTAAGGTCCAGACGCTGAGTGAGTAGCAGTGCTTGGACATCTTCCCATGTGATTGGCGCATGGTAGAACATCCCTGTTGGTTCGAGGACCTGCTTCATGATCACTTAGGCAAGCTCACACTATACGTGATAAAACTCAGCTCTGATTCAATGATCTGGTGTCATTCCTATGCTTGTGGCCCAGCTGACAATCTCGGCATCATTGGTAGTAAGTGACATGCGAAGGCGTTGATTATCCCTTCTGTACTCGAGCAGGTGATGCATGAGGTAGAATCCATCATCCATACTGGTGTGCGGTTGCTGGATGCAGCAGAAGTCGGTCTTATGACCGAAAGCCAGCCCACGATTCCTATACTTTTTCACCTTGATATATCCACCAGACAGGCTGAAGGTTAACAGGGCACTACCGGGAACACTCTTTATGTGCTTGTAATCCTTTTTCCTGAGGTTCTTCGACGAGTCCAAGTACATCGCATGGGAGTATTCTGGGGACAGAACGATGAGGATGCCCCCCCCCCCCGCTGCACAAATTAAGTACACCTCAAATTAGCCTCCATGCTACAAAGGAATGATTAACACTTACGAAAGGATATGTGCGGATGACTTATGTGGGATGATAAGGCAAGAGAATCACTTGCTTGTCCTTATTAGCGATCATGAATTCGCCGAGGTACTTGCTCACATAGTCACGGTGCTCTTTGCAAACTGCCAAGAAGCTCTCATGTATATAGAATGGGTCCACGATGTAAATATATTTGATGTTCTCGACCCTAATGAAGTAGTTCAGATACAGCACATACATGCAGATGAACTGGAAATCCAGCTTGGTCATGTGGAACATGTCGTAGATGTAGTCAAATCGCAGGATGAACTTTTTCACGGGCCATCTCTCAACGTACAACTTCCTAGGCGGCACCCGAGCCACATAAAGCGAGTATCCTGGTTTTTCCATGACTAGAAGGCTTTTCTCTCTGGCCAGCACATCTTCATGCAGTCTCCTTAGATCATTGTTCAATAGGTGATGTAGCACTTCGGCAGGTAGGATCGGCTCGCTGGCGACATGGAAGCGCTTTGCACCTTGGACAAGTATTCTGTCTACCACTCGGGGCTTCAGAGGCAGCTGGCTGCTTGAAGCAGCTCTGGTGCCTTTAAGGCCTTTCTTGTCCGGTCTCCTCCTTTGCTTCTTCGCGAGTGGCAGTAGTGAGCCCACCATACCTTCCCTAACCACCACCCCTAGTGTCGTCGGGCTAATCAGTGGACGGGCCTCGGGGGGTTGCTGGGTACAAGCGGCATTTGGAGGAGTCTCCTACGAGGATCGCTTGAAGAGAGACTTTTTGCATTCCGCCTTAGGACGTTTCGGCTCCGGCAAATCAGGCAGCATCATCATCTCCACGCTCATAGCCTGAGTCTTCACCGTCCTGAGTCATCAACCCTCGCGTCGTCCACTATCACTCGCCACGACAGGTGCAGGTAATGTGGTAGGTGGGGTGGTGTTCATACCTTATTGAGAAGGTGGCGTTGACGTGATACTAGGCGCCTCGAGACAAAGAAGAGACTTCGGCCAAGGCAAGAACCAGCTCTTGCATGCGCCAATCATCTTAGGGGTCTCATTGTCATCGACTGGTACCGGAGGAGGCAATTCCTCGAAGCCCGCAAAGACACTGGCCATGTTAACCTTGAAGACGCAATCGTGCATCTCTCGGTTGTGAAACATGCGGTCCTTCGACTTCATGATCGTTGCCTTTCCCACGACCACCTTCCGCCTTGGATGTCGTAGAGTAGGGTGCACGGGGTGTCATCGGCCTATAAGGAGACATGTCTGCAACGTCAAACATCCGAAAGGCAACTAAAATGGAAGACTATAGACATGCTGGTGAAAAGGGTATGACACGTAATTACCGTGAGGGCGTCGAGCTTAGCCAACGATGAAGGCCCATCAAGCATGCAAGAGTCGGAGGTTGGGCTGCTATGAACAGGAGCGGAACCTTTTGCGGTTGCTTGAGAAGGTGCTGGTGCTATGGTGTTCACCGAATTGCTCCCGACAAAGCTGGGAATGGGAAAGTCCTCCGGACGTGCATTTGGATTGTTCTTCATGAATTCAATAAGTGCTGGAATCAAGTTGACCATGGCGTCAGTGACTACTTCACTAATGGCCCCGATCAACTCTTCTTTGGTCTCAGCTTTGATCTTATTGACCGCAATCGCGACCTTCTCGCCGATGCTTTGCTGAGTGACGACCGACAGTCTCTTCCTTCTTTCCTCTAGCTCCTCGGGGTAGCACGTCTTCCACGAGACGCCATCTTTTATTTTTTAAATTCTAAAATACTTAGCTATAGCGCTTGTTTACAAACCAGCGCTACCGCTATCTTTTCCAATTTTTATTTTTTAAATTCTAAAATACATAGCTGTAGCACTGGTCCACACACAAGCTCTACTGCTATTTTTCCTTTTTATTTATTATTTTCCTTTTCCAGTTTTTAGTTTTATTTTCTTTTATTATTTTCCTTTTCTTTTATTATTTATTATTTTCCTTTTCTTTTCTGTTTACTTTCCTTTTACTTTTGTACTGCTTTCTCCCTTTTGTTTTTGTTTTTTTGTTTTTCTCCCGACGATGGCGTCTCCCTCTCCCCCACTGTGCGAATATCACCGGAACAATGCATGTGGTTGGTGGTAACATATGAGTTGACCGATAATGGTTACTTAAGTGCGTAGA